>NC_090446.1:1525312323-1525618586 GCF_031143425.1 Pleurodeles waltl | reverse complement strand
TATCTATATATATATATATATTCACTGAAAAAAACAAACTTACATGGACGTTATAATTACATTCTGAATTTACTCGTACAAAACCGTAAATATTCAGCAGTTATAGTTACCTCAGCTAACTATAACTTCCGCTCCAGTGGTCAGTGACATCAGTGATGACATCTCATATGACATCACTGATGACATCATCCAGTGAGTATAAGTGGTTGTATTGATGGATGTGTGACTGAGTCTATAGATGAGTGAATGGTTGACTAATTTGCTGTATGGGAGACTGAATGGATGTGTAAGTTGCTCTATGGGGAGCAAGTGATTGTGTGAGCAGCTGCATTTCATTTAGTGAGTGGGTCTGTGGGTGACTGTATGTGTGAGAGAGTGGGTGTAAGAGTGGTTGTATGGGTAAGTGAATGGGTGTCACTGTATTGGTGAGTGACTTGGTGAGTCATTTACTGTATGGCTGTAACTATAACTGAGCGGCTGTGTCAGTGACTGCATGCGAGAGTCAGTGGGTGCATGAATAGCTGTATCGGAAACTGACTGGGTGAGTTGTTTTTATATAGGATAGTGAGTAGATGTGTGAGAATTTGTATTGCTTGGTGAGTGGCTGTGTGAATCGCTGTATGGGGGACTGAGTGGGTAGGTAAGCGCCTGTTCATATGAGTGAGTTGGTGTGTGAATAGTTGTACAGTTGAGTGATTGAGTGTGTAAGTGACTGTAATAATGAGTCAGTGACTGTGTCAGTGACTGTATGGGTGAGTGTGTGGGCATGTCAGTGTTCCTACAGCTGATTAACTGGATGTGTCACTTGAATAGTGATCTATTAATGGGGTGCATAAGTATGAGTGGGTGTGTCACTGGGTGTATGAGTGAGTGAATGTCTGTATATCACTTCTTTTATGCATCTCTGAATAAGTATGTGAGTAGATGTGTGTGTAAGGGTAAACAATAGTTTGTAGCAGCAAATGAGTGTATGTATGACTGTTTGTGTGGATGATGTCAGCAGTGATGTCATCAGTGATGTACTATGAGATGTCATCAGTGATGTCATCAGTGAAGTCACTGACCATGTCAAGAGTGATGTAATATGTGAGGTCATAAGTGCATTACAGGAGCACCAGTTATAGTTAGCTGGGATACCTATCACTGCTGACTTTCTATGGTTTTGTACAAGTAAATTCAGACCCTAACTATAACGTCCACGTAACCTTTGTTTTCTTCTGTGAATTTCTAAGGTTTTTTTATACTATTTCCTAACTATAATGTCCCTGTAACCTTTGTTTTTTCAGTGAATTTCTATGTTTTTTTTAAAATTCTATTTCCTAACTATAAGGTTCATGTAACCTTTTGTTTTTGTCAGTGAATTTCTATGGTTTTTCAACGTACAGGAATTTAAATTACTATATGTTAATCTAACCACAGCAGTGCACAGCCTTTGTCCGCGGGTGGCATTGGTTGGCCACAGGGCCTGGCCGAGGCCAACCCCCTATAAGAACCCAACCGTGCACGTCCTTCACCCATGCGCAGGGGCTGCAAGAACTGGGCTGCAGCCAGACCCTGCGGCCAACACTCCCCAACCACCTAAACCCACACTGTACACAGCCCTTTCGCCGTGCTCGGCTGGAGTTAGCTGCAGCTTTTCTGGGTGTGAGAATAGGTGTGAGAGGGTGTATTTGGGGTGAGAGTGGCTGTCAGATTGTCTGTCTGGGTGCGAGACTGCGTACATTAGTGTTTTAGTGAGTGCACCAGTCTTTGCGTGGGTCTGTGAGTGGCTGCATGAGGGTGTCAGTGGGTCTGTGAGTGGGTGCATGAGTGTCTGAGTGGGTCTGTGAGTGGGTGCAAAAGTGTCTAAGTGGGTGTGTGAGTGGGAGCAATTGATTTAAAGAGAGACAGAAAGAGAGAAAGAAATTGAGCTACTTTTTTAGGCTTTAGTATCTCATATGCTTGGAATGAGATATTTTTGTTAGATTTAACAAAACATTTATTTAATACATTTAAAAAAGTAAAAAATAATTAATTTAAAAAAATGGAAATTAGTCCAGCTGGACTCAAACCCCCATAGCTCAGTGTGAAAGTCTGTGACCTCCACATTGAGATATGAGGGTTTTCTCTTTTTTGTTTTTTTTTAAGCTCTTTCTGGGCTTTGTATAAAAAAAATAGGGACCACGTGGGGAGCCCTCAAGGGTCCTCATGTGGTCCCTACTTTTTTTTTTCTTTTAATTTGTGGGCTATGTGGTTCTGCGATGGAGCCCTCAAGGGCTCCCACTAGGTCCCTACTTTTATTTAATGTAATTTTTAAAACAAAGCCCTTACGGGCTACCTGGAACTGTGGGGGCTTCCCCTGAAGTGCCAATGGCTCAGCAAGCATGGAGCTGCTTTGACAGCAGCTCCGTGCCTGTTGAAGAATTTCATCTCTGTCATCTGTACACATGCAGAGGACAGAGATGAAAGCTTTGGACTTTGACAATGGGACCTGCTTTAAAGGTCCTGCTGTCAAAACCCGAAGTCTTTGCTGTGGCTTGGCTGCAGAGCTGCAGCCAAGCCATAGCAAACAGCTATGTCCCGGGAGTGGGCACCCCAGTACATGGAAGGAGCCTGCCCTGGGGGGTGGCGGTCCCCAGGGCCATCGCAGGCTTCCCGAGGTGGGGCCGCACGCCCCCTCTCCAATGAGATCTTAGCCCTGGGGTGTGGTGGTCCTCAGGGTGGGGGGGTCCCATCCCATAGGGGCCCCCTTTATTTTCTAAGACATTTTCCCTGGGATGGTGGTCCCTCGGACACATGGGTCTGAAACAGACCCCTTTTATTTTTTAAAACATTTGCCCCGGGGGTGGTAGTTTATGTGGCAGTAGGGGGCCACAGGGCCCCCGCATTAATTACCAGATCATCCTGGGGAGGTGGTTGTCCATGGGGTAGCGGGGGAGCCAAGCGTCCCCTCACCCACATGTTACAACACAGTCCTAGGGTGGTGGCGGACCCCAGGGCATCGGGGGCCACAGGCCCCCCTGCATCCCAAAAAAATTAGCCCTGGGGAGTTGGTGGTCCCCCAGGCAGCGGGAGGGGGCCAAAAGCCCCCCCAACTTATTTTTTTTAAAAAGCCCCTGTGACTTGGCCCACCCGGAGGCATTACACTTACAAAGTATGGGCACCCACGCTTTGTTTTTAAAAAAAAATGTATTGAGTAGATTTGGGTCTCTCCTCATAAAATTAAACAAAAAATGCTTTTTAGCCCTGGGGAGGAGTCCCTTTGTGACCCCAGCACCAGAGCTAAGGGGTTAGGGTGTTCGTACTACTGAACGGAATTATACCAGAACAAAATAAATCACTCTTTCCGGGCCAGGACCTACCTTCCTCCCAAATTTGGTGTAAATCCGTCCAGCAGTTTTTGCGCTATCGCTGTTCAAAATTCCTATGGCAAAAACGTGTTTTGGGACCCCCTTTTTTCTCAGCCTCCCCAGACAGATCACCCCAAAACGTTCCAGGCAGCAGCTGACGGAACTGGCAAATTTTTTTGGAACGTTTTGTGAAGTCTTGTCAAGGAATGCCAAAGATATAGGCAAGTGAAAAAACGCTTTTTTATAGAAACGTGATCCTACCTATAACTACCTAAATAGACAAAATTCACAGTATTACAGTTATAACAATTATCTGCGACTTAAATTAAAATGGAATTCAGTTAGGTGTCTATAAGCTTAAAGGAACATGACCTCACAATTTTCCAGTTTTTTTGCAGCGTGCTTTAAAAATTTAGTAAAATGATAATTCAAAGTGATATCCGTTGCCTTAAAACATGCAATCACAGCCTGGGAATATGTGGTGCAACGCATACTGAAGTCCACCGGACGGAATCTTCCGGTCCCTCCTAACTACAAGAAGGGAAAAATGAGAGGATTTAGGAATCCTGTGCTTTAGTAAATGAATGTTAACATAACATAGCATAACATAACTTAACATAACATATCATTACATAACATAAGATAATATAACAAAACATAACATAACATAAAATAACATAACATATCATTGCATAACATAAGATGAAATAACAAAACATAACACATTACATAGCATAACCTGACATAACATAGCACATTACATAGCATAACCTGACATATCATTACATAACATAAGATAACATAACATAACATATCATAGCAAAACATAAGATAACATAAGATAACATAACACATTACATAGCATAACCTGACATATCATTACATAACATCGCATAACAAAACATAACATAACGTAAGATAGCATAACACTACCTAACACATTACATATCATAACCTGACATAACATAACATAACATATTACATAGCATAACCAGACATAACATAACATAATATAACATAACATAGCATAGCATAATATAACACCCAATAAGGAACAAAAAACAACTGAGTCATACATTAATAAACATCAAACTACACACACACACACACAGAAGCAGTGAGAGACACACTAAAACTGAGAGCTGCATGCACGGTCCTCAACATACACACGAGGCAACACTCCACACACAGAAACAGAGACACGAAAAACATCGAGGAATGGGACAGTGAATCCGAGCACACTCAGCAGGACAGGCAGTCACAGAAACACCCGAGAGACACTACAATAAACATATAGACACAGAAACGAGAGGCGCATGTGAGGCAGCCTAAGGATACCACCCCCCCCTCTTGTATGTACTGTTTAACCGCAGCGCCTTGAGACCCTCACGGGTGAGTAGTGTGCTTTACAAATACTATGATTGATTGATTGATTATTTTACAAACGTAGCTCTTGGATGACAGCCTATTCTCCATTCCTGTAAATGTAGAGACAGAATTTCAGATGGTGGGGCTAGACACCTGGGACTGGCTGTGCTAAACTGTGTGATCCTCGGCAAACACTGTACTTGACTGTTCTCAAGTGCAAACGTTTGGAGCTCAAACAAATGGATCAGTCTAGAGTTCACCGCGTATGTAAATGATTTGTTATATGGTTTAAGGGAGTGCCTCACCATATTTTGACGTCACCTATTGTACGATTTACATGGGTCTGAATAATGAATCTGAATACAGAGCCCACACGTGGAGTGTCCTCCACAGGACTTCTTATGGCTAAGGGATTCCACTGCCAGGGTTCTCCGATTGATTAGCACTTAATTAAGAAAGAGGATAGACAAACAATGAAATAGCCCCTAAAGGACACACAGTGGCAGGAAAATGCATCCAGATTCAGTGATAAGTGCACTGAAATATATTCACTAATCCTTGCACGATCACACTAAGATACCCAGCACGAAACCTACAGTGGCTGAGTCACCAATTCTCACACAGTCAAACCAATCAAGTAACACTGATCCGTGCCGGGAAATATATCCGCTAGGGGTGGGCAGAATGTTTCATCCCACCCATGGACTTGGCAGAATTTGGTGACTCTGCGTTACTCCACGGCGATGCTCTCACAAAATCTGGAGTTTATACATTAGGTCAGTCTTTGCTAAGCTGGCACTATGGTGGGTTTTGCACTTATTACTGCAGCTGAAGAAGCAGAGGGGCACAACCTAAAGGAGATGCAGAAGTATGTGGTGAACACAGCCCCGTCCAAACTTACTCATAAAGGCTGCAATTCACACAAAGCGCAAGAATTTCACCAGCAGAAATTGTCCGTGAGTGATACACTGACAAGAGGCACTAAATATCAACACAAACACACCTACAGTGAAACCATCAAACACCATGGAACATTACCATGGTGAAAGATTCACTAGTGGCAGTACAGTAACACCAACAAAAACTCAGTATTACCTACTGGTGGCAGACCCAATGGTGCATGTACAGTACGTTCGAAAAAACCCAGGTAACATCACCAGAAATAATTTGTTGGTGCCAACTTCACATGTCATACTGTGACACGGTTAGTCACACCACCATAAATAATTCACTTACGCACGAGCTAGGGTCCACCCCAGTTCACAACTTTAGCAGCAATGTATACACACAAATAATTCCTGCACTTTTAAATAGATCTGCGGGCTATGTCAACTGTGATTGTCTTTTTGCATGGAAACAATGTGTATGGCAACACCGCCGTGCGATGTAGTCAATCACAGACAGCCACTCCCACACACTTACTCCACACCGCTGTAAAGTGCCATGAATATCAGGCAGACTCGAATAGCACACACTTGCTCTCAGCACCCTAAGGCAGTGCACTGATATCCGGCAGGTCCGTTGTCACTGTACTCGCAGACCCCGTGGGCCCAAACCTCACTCCACCTTTCCCTATTATCATGCTCTGCACGAGCTGAAGATGAAAGCCAACTTTCCCCAATTACTAGGCTGATCACACCCAGACTCACACTTATTAGGAATCCAGGGGGAAAGGTGGTGAGAAAGAATAGATAACAGGCTGATCAGGCAACAGTGAATAACAGGAGGATTCCCCACCACTCTGGAAGTTCACTCTAGGGTCTCCGCACCATGCCCTCTGGTACGGCCCCATGTCTACAAGGCACAGGAGGAGGGTCACCTTAGGACACATGCTGAGCACAATGGTGTCCAACCAGGCCAGGCACTCCAGTACACAAATAGTTGCCAATTCTGCCATTCCCTGGAATGAGGCACAATGTATGGTGTGCGATGACTTGAGTCGCACCAGACAATCTGGTCGCACACAAAGTATCATTAGTTCCATGCCTCCCTGCAACGAGGCACAACATTTGGTGTGCAATGACCTGAGTGGCACAAGATGATTCTGATTATGCATAAAAAGTTACCAAATGCCGTACCTCCCTGGAATGAGGCACAACATCTGGTGCACAATGACTTGAGTCACACCAGATCATACTGATCGCATGCGAAAAGTGACCAATGCTACACCTCCCTAGAATGCAACCCCAGGCACCAAAAGACTGCATCACCGGTCCTCTGGGTCCCCTCTCAGCACGACGAGCGTGGTCCCTGGAACTCAGCAACTCTATCCAAGTGACTCCCACAGTCCTGTGACTCTTCAGTCCAAGTTTGATGGAGGTAAGTCCTTGCCTCCCCACGCTAGACTGCATTGCTGGGTACCGCGTGATTTGCAGCTGCTCCGGCTCCTGTGCACTCCTCCAGGATTTCCTTTGTGCACAGCCAAGCCTGGGTCCCCGACACTCTAACCTGCAGTGCACGACCTCCTGAGTTGTCCTCTGGCATCGTGGGACCTTCTTTTGTGACTTCGGGTGAGCTCCAGTTCACTCTTCTTTGTAGTGCCTGTTCCGGCACTTCTGCGGGTGCTGCTTGCTTCAGAGTGGGCTCTTTGTTTTGCTGGACGCCCCCTCTGTCTCCTCACGCAATTGGCAACATCCTGGTCCCTCCTGGGCCACAGCAGCATCCAAAAACCTTAACCGCGACCCTTGCAGCTAGCAAGGCTTGTTTGCGGTCTTTCTGCACGGAAACACCTCTGCAAGCTTCTTCACGATGTGGGACATCCATCCTCTAAAGGGGAAGTTCCTAGTCTTCTTCGTTCTTGCAGAATCCACAGCTTCTACCATCCGGTGGCAGCTTCTTTGCACCCTCAGCTGGCATTTCTTGGGCATCTGCCCACTCACGACTTGAGTGTGACTCTTGGACTTGGTCCCCTTATTCCACAGGTACTCTCGTCTGGAAATCCATTGTTGTTGCATTGCTGTTGTTGGTCTTCCTTGCAGAATTCCCCTATCACAACTTCTGTGCTCTCTGGGGAACTTAGGTGCACTTTGCACCCACTTTTCAGGGTCTTGGGGTGGGCTATTTTTCTAACCCTCACTGGTTTCTTACAGTCCCAGCGACCCTCTACAAGCTCACATAGGTTTGGGGTCCATTCCTGGTTCGCATTCCACTTTTGGAGTATATGGTTTGTGTTGCCCCTATACCTATGTGCTCCCATTGCAATCTATTGTGACTATACATTGCTTGCACTGTTTTCTATTACTATTACTGCATAATTTTGGTATTGTGTACATATATCTTGTGTGTATTTGCTATCCTCATACTGAGGGTACTCACTGAGATACTTTGGCATATTGTCATAAAAATAAAGTACCTTTATTTTTAGTATATCTGTGTATTGTGTTTTCTTATGATATTGTGCATATGACACCAGTGGTATAGTAGGAGCTTTACACGCCTCCTAGTTCAGCCTAAGCTGCTCTGCTAAGCTACCTTTTCTATCAGCCTAAGCTGCTAGACACCTCTTCTACACTAATAAGGGATAACTGGACCTGGTACAAAGTGTAAGTACCCCTTGGTACCCACTACAAGCCAGGCCAGCCTCCTACATCACCCCACCCTATTGCACTTTGCATAATGTGCCAAATTTTAGAATAAACACCCTTGGGCACAACTTGAGTAATAGTGCTTTATCTGAAGGAAATGTACAATGTATTGTATTGTATCAAACTGCATGATCCTGAGCAAATGTCCAGTAATATGTTGATCCGTTCTACATATGTGTCTCAGCAGTCCGTACACATCACAGCATTACACTGTTGTAACCACACCAATATCTGCAATAAGGGAAGGCATAGGTGACGGTCAGTTGGGATGCAAAGGTAGTGACTGGCATTATGCTACAGCCGCACAGCACAACACTTAATTGGATAAAGGTATACTTCAACAGTCTTACCTGAGTGTCATTGGAAGTACTGCAGTATCATATGTGTCCTGTTATCCACATCCTCCTCCTCTTCCTACTCCTCACTGTCTCACTGTCCTCACTGTCCTCTGCTGCCACTGGTGCATTGTCACCCCTCCTCCTGCAGATAGGGCACATGCCGTCTGTTGGCTAGGTTGTGCAACATGCAGCACACAACAACAATTCTGCAGACCTTCTTAGGGGAGTAGCATAGGGATCCACCTGTCAGATGGAGACACCTAAACCCAGCCTTCAGGAGCCCGAAGGTCCTTTCTACAATCCTTCTGGTATGCCCATGAGCATCATTGTACCTATGTTCAGCCCCTCTTCTCGGATTCCTAACAGGGTTCATGAGCCATGACATGTTTAGGTAGCCGGAATCACCTGCAAGTAGCAAGGGACACACATTAGCCCTGCACAATGGCATGGGGTATGACTTCTCAAAGCATACACTCACAAACATTGGGTGGGGACACTGGCTCACCTATCAGCCACACTCTGTGCCTCTGTAGGTGTGCCATCAGCTGTGGGACGCTGCTATTCCTCAGGACAAAGGCATCATGCACTGACCCAGGATACTTGGCAGTGACATGAGAGATGTACTGGTCAGCAAGGCACACCATCTGGACATTGAGTGAGTGGAAACTCTTGCTATTCCTGTACACCTATTCGTTGGCCCAGGGGGGACTAAGGCAATATGGGTCCCGTCAATGGCCCTATTCACATGTGGTATGTATCCCACTGCATAAAATCCAGCCTTCACAGTGGGCAATTCATCTACCTGGGCGAAGGCGATGTAGCTGTACATGTGTTTGAGCAAGGCTGCCAAAACCCTTGCAAGCACAACAGAGAACATTGGCTGTGACATTCCTGCAGCCAAGCCCACTGTCACTTGGAAAGAGCCTGTTACCAGGAAATGGAGCACTGATACTACCTGCACAAGAGGGGCATTACTCTGGTGCAACGGATAGCAGGTAGCAGATCAGGCTCCAGTTGTGCACACAGCTCTGTGATAGTGGCGCTGTCCAGACGATAGGTGAGTATGATGTGCCTATCCTCCAGTGTAGCCAAGTCCACAAGGGCTGTGTACACGGGGGCTTGCCTCCTCCTTCTATTTATCCGCAGTGCTTGGTACTTATGTGAACCAAAAGTAAGAAGGGAGTGACAACAGGAACTATGGACACACAACATCAGAGTACATAGAGCATGTTTGTATGTTGGACACTGGAATTGTTTAGGTGTGTACATTCGACACCAATGACGCACTATTAAATCTGTACATGTGTTCTAGCAGTAGAAAATTTAAACCACCTGCCCTGTATGCAGGGACAGGTGGAAGTGACCTCACTCCTCCAGCATTCGGCGTCATGGCGAGAGGTGGTGTGCACCGCAGTGCAATTCCTCATTGGCTAACATGGGGCTCTATGAAGTACACAAACCAATGATGATCAACGCCAGTGGTGGCGGTGTTCACCGCCACAGATGTGACCGCCATTTTCTGTCTATCACTTCACTTGATTCTTGACTTTCCACAGGACTACATCTCTACTGCGTGTGTTGCTGTGACCTGTGTCTGGAACCTGCCATGTCCTGTGCTTCATGGGAAAGGGCCCCTGCCTTCACGTCGGAGGAGTTGGAGAGGCTCGTGGACTGGGTCCTACCCCTGTATGAGCAGTTGCATGGGCCTCCAGACCAACAGGTGAGTACATGATGGGTATGTTGCATGCAACATGGCTGCATGTAGATGTGTGTGTGTGCTGGCAGTGTGCCATTTTGGGTGGTATGGCTGCAGGCAATGTGAATGAAGATGTACGGGTCATGTGTGTGCCTGATGAGGGGCAAATGCTGTGTGTAGGCCATATGTGTGACAAGTTGGATTGTCTGGTTCATGGTGTCCCTCTGTCTGTGTTTCCTCTGCAGGTCAGCCCCCATCAGAAGAAGGGGTTGTGGAGTGCCATTGTCAAGGACGTGTGGACCCCGGGGGTCCATAGCC
Organism: Pleurodeles waltl; assembly: GCF_031143425.1. Lineage (NCBI taxonomy): Eukaryota > Metazoa > Chordata > Amphibia > Caudata > Salamandridae > Pleurodeles > Pleurodeles waltl. Next base: position 1,525,607,953 of record NC_090446.1, on the reverse strand, counting down.
GGCGCAGCACCCACTGCAGGAAATATTGGGAGGACCTGCGGTGCTGGGCCCAGAAGTCCACGGAGGCCCAGCTGGGGATGGCATCCCAATGAGGGAGGGGTGCCCGTCAGAACCTGACCCCCCTAATGGCCTGCATATTGGTGGTGGCCAACCCAGAGCTGGATGGGCGCTTGAGGGCATCACAGCAGCCACAAGGGGGTGAGTACAGTGTGTGTGACAACCATCTTTGTTGCCTGGCATGGGATTTGGGTGCAGGGTTCTAGTCAGTGGATGCCTCAATATGCCAGCTTAGACATTGCTACGTGGTCCAGCTTAGGTTTATTGGGAGTAATGCATGAGTTTGATGGCTAGGTAGCTGACTTTCCATGTCAGTCAGGGCTTAGTTGGTCCCAGTTGGTGTACAGATGGCAATGTTTGGCTCCTACCTGCTGTGGTACCTAGCCAATGGTATACAGTGTGGTCCATACTGCCCATGCTTAGTCTCAGTGTGTGACAGTGATGTGTATGCCATCTGTGCTATTGGTGCTGTGATTGACCCTGTGCCACCTGTCTTTCTCCCCCCTTCTACTTTGGTCATCCTGTCCATGTGTGCATTAGCATCGGGCACCGGCAAGTGAGGGAGCTGCAGCCCATGGGACCCAGGAGGCAGAGTCCACCGACGCCAAGGGGACCAGTGGGACGGAGGACAAGGGGAGCACCACGGGGTGACAGGAGCTGATACAACTGACTCATATTCCTCCTCCGATGGGAGCTCCCTGGTGGTGGCAGACCCCTCTAAGACCACCCTAGCTACAGGTTCTACCGCCACCCCCTACCAGCACTGCTCTCCCAGTAGCCCCTCCGCCGAGTTTCCCGTGCCCACTCACCCAGGAGGGTGGGTGTCTCCTTCGCCCCAGGCACCTCAGGCCCTGCCCCAGTCAGCCCTGCTGCCCTCAGTGAGGAGGCTATTGACCTCCTGAGATCCATCTCTGTACGACAGTCAACCATAGTGAATGCCATTCAGGGGCTGGCATACCACATGCAGCAATGCAGTGCCTTCCTGGAGGGCAATTATGGGAGCTTAGGGGCCCACAGAGATCATTTCAGGCTCTGGCCTCTTCTCTGACGGCAGCCAGTGTCCCTGTTTATTCCTCCAACTACCACTTCCCAATCCTAGTCTCCTCTCCCCAAACCCATCCCATGCACACATTCTGACAAGCATGCACCCAAAACAACAGACAAGACTCGCACAGACAAACACAGGCAGCACACTTCAGTCCACAAGCACTCATACAGCCAAAACACAGATGCACACACAACATCATCCACTGCCTCAACTGTCTCCCCCTCCTCCCTCACAGTCACATTAGCACTCACATCTGCATGCACTGCATCAACAGTCCCTTAACCTGCCACCTGCACAGCCTTGCCCAAAGTCACCACAACAGCAGACCTGCAGACACAGACTCTACACACCATATGCGCAGTCACCACCACCACCACATCATGCAGCACACCCACCTCACTTGCAGACACCACCACAACATCCATCCACATGTCCTGTTTGACCTCCTCCACCCTGTCTGCCCCCAAAGCCACACAAACACTCGCACTTTGCCCCCAACAGCCATCCACCTCACACACTCATACTGTCCATGCACCTGCACCCAAGTCCAGCACATCTTCTCCTCCTCCAACCACTTCCTCTACCTCCACTCCCCTCCTCCAGAGTCCACCCCGCTGGTCCGAAGAAGCTTTCCCTTTCCCCCCTTGGCCCCCCTCCCCCCTGTCCTGCCCATAAGAGAAAGGTATCACCCCCCCAGTACCTCCAGCACCACATCTAGCCCCGTTCCACCCCCTAAGACTTCAGCTACCACTAAGGGTACATGAGTGGAACTCCGCCCCCCCCGGAACAAGCTCACTCCGATGCCCCTAAAATGGAAGGGTAAAGAGTGGTCCCCTCCTAAACCCAAACCTAAGGACCCCCCCAAAAAAGATGTGCTATATCATAATATGGTGGGCGGATTCTACCGCCATGTTTAGTGGTCGCACTGCACTGGTGGTTGGGATGGTACATTAGCTGTCGAGGAGAGGGATCACGGCCATGGTCATTATATGAGATCCATTACCGCCGGTCCGGCGGTGGTTCTACCGCTGTTGCTGGAGTGGCGGTCATCTGACCGCCAATGTCCTAATGAGGTCCACAGTGTTTTAGAGCAGAGAAATGCCCACTTTCTAGAAGTGGTATTTCTCAGTGATTATTGACTAAACCACCTTTACCGTAGGAAGTGGTTTGTCAGGATGATTTAAATGACAGGAAACATGATAAGGCTGCTCCAATGTAATCCACTATTGCAGTTAGGAGTAATGCTAAACTTTCCCCATGTTAACCTATGGGCAGAGCAATCTTCATTGGAAGTGAAAACACACATGGGTATTCTTCACTCCCTGGGCACCGGTGCCCTGGCGCACACACAAGCCTGCAGGAGCAGGCTGGACACAAGTTTGGGAACACCCAAAGGTGCAAGTGGGCCCACACAGGTGTGCTGTGACAGGCTCAGTACATATTAATACACCATTGTGCAAGTGTGTGCACACTAGTAAGCTGTGCCAGTCTCTGTATGTATGAAAGCACCATTGTGTAAGTGTGTAAATACTGGCAAGCTGTGCCAGGCTCAGTATGAAAACACCATTATGCAAACTAAGTATGTATGAAAACACCATTGTGCAAGTTTGCACCTACTGGTAAGCGCCCCTTCATAACATATGTGGGAAGGGTGCGCACACTTTCATACTGTACTTACAGTGGGGAAATGCCCAGGGCCCTAATGCCACTCAGTAAGAATCAACAAAACCTACGGGAAGAGTCGACCTCCTAGGTAGGGAAAACACATGTGGGGGTTCTTCCCTACCAGGGCATGGAACACCCTTGTGTACCTGCCCTTCCCTCCGCCTACCACCTGCTCCACCCTTCAGAGGGTGCTCTAGGAGTAGTGTGATGCCTACTCAGGGTTGGCTATGGAGTGGGAAATGCCACCCTGAGGCCTACGCTTGTTTGACAGGGTATTCTGGTGGGTGGCACAATCAGTGCATCGTCTCACCAGTAGCCAAGCCCTGGTATGTGGTGCACCTTTTTATTTATTTAGTTATCTATTTATTAATTTATTTATTTATTTTATTTTAGACATTTATGGAGCATTTCTGTCATCTGATAGGTATCCTGGCGCTAAATGCCAATAAACCAGACAAAATAAGCTCGACTCAGACAGCGAGATGGAATCACTGGGAGGCAGCCAGATTTTCAAGGCCCTGCTAAATCCAAGAGGATCGGATTGGTGTCTGATGGAAGCTGGAAACTGGTTCCAAAGTTGAGCTGCCTTAATAGAGAGGGCACGCCCACCCTGTTGAAGCTTCTTTACCTTAGCAATACCTACAAGATAGGCTGAGGATGACCGAAGGCATCTTCCTGGGGTATATTTCGGGAAACTATTCTAGAAATGCAAAAGGCCAGAGCCCTGAAGGGCTTTAAATACTATATAAAGGGCTTTGAATACAAACCTCTGTCTAACCGGAAGCCAATGAAGCTCCCTTGGAACCTCTGAAGCAGAGGATCTCCTGGGCTTGTCCAGAGTCAGTTTAGCAGCTACTACCTGGACTTGATGTAATCTTTGCAGAAGGTGGCCTGAGGCTCCACGATCTAGCCTGTCCATGATCACACTGTACCATCATGGATCAAACAGAGGAGGGCAAAAGAGGGAGGATTTTACGCAGACCCCGTAGTAGAGAAAAACAGGTTCCTCCTACTTTGGTGATGTGGGTTTCCAGCAATAACTTGTTCTCACATGTCACCCCTAGATTACAGACAGTGTCAGAGGAAAGGACCTTGGGCTGAGTAAGTAGAGGCCAACATTTGGATGGCAAGTTACATGGAGCTTTGTTGACTGCGCAGCATAGGATCTCAGTTTTGTCTCCATTCAATTTCAAAGTATTGGCATCAAACCATGAGACAATATAATTCATACAGTTGTAAAAGGACATTGTTTCAGCCTGAAGGTCGCTATTCATTGCTAGAATGTGTTGCATATCTTCTGCGTAATTCACTACACGGATGTTGTGAGACCTAACCAGGGTCACCAGGGGTCTCACATAAAGATTAAAAAGAATGGGGCTAAGAGCAGACCCCTGGGGAACGGCTTGCTTCACATCTCTGAAAGCAGATTGATATGGAGGGAGAGACACAGCCTGGTTGCATTTCCACCGGTAGGATTGCAACCACTTCAATGCATTGCAGTGTTTTTACAAGGCACTCCTTGGAACAGCACCTCAACCAATCACGTATGCACCCCATCCTGGCATGTGTAGCAAGAGTGTGTGCACTTTCCCACTGCAGTACAGTGGGAAAGTGCCCAAAGTCCTAAGCCCACACAAAGAGAGTCAGCAAAAAAAATGGGAGGAAAAAGCAAAAAGTTCAGGGAAATTCCCTAAGAAGTGCTGTGTCCAACAATTATCATTAACAATTCACCAGGGCACATGCCATACTGTGACTCTACTACATAATACCACTATAAACAATTCACTGGTGCACAACTGCATATGCCATGCTGTGACACGAATACTGACATCACCATAAACAATTCACTTGTGCACAACTTCACATGTCACGCTGTGACATGAGTAATAACATTGCCATAAATAATTCACTTGTGCACATCTGCAAATTCCATACTCTGACACTAGTGGTAACATCACTATAAACAATCCACTGTTGTGAACACCACAGTGGTACACTGGTAGTAACATCACTATAAAGAGTTTACTGGTGCACACACCGTACTGTGACAATACTAGTAACATCATCATAAACAATTCACTGGTGCACAACTGCATCTGCTATACTGTGAACCAGTACTAACATTGCCGTAAACAATTCACTGGTGCGTACTACACAGGCTGTACTGTGAAACTAGTAGTAACATTACCATAAACAATTCACTGGTGCATACTGCACACACCATACTGTGACGTCTAGTAACATTCAATCAATCAGTCCATCACTTTTTGTAAAGCGCAGCTACTTACCCGTGAGGTTTTCAAGGCGCTGAGGGTGGAGGGGCTAGGGAAGGGGCCTCATCCGAAGAGCCTTTTCGAGATTCTCATGAAGATGGTGAGCGACGGGCTTTGTCTGAGGTGCAGGGGGAGGTTGTTCCAGCTCTTTGCTGCAGTGTAGGTGAAAGATCGTCCTCCGCTGGTGGTTTTGCGGATGTGAGGGAAGGTGGCCAGGGCCATCTGGGCAGAGCGGAGAGATCTGGAGGGGGTGGAAGGAGATGTGGTGGTTCAGGTAGGCTGGTCCTGCGTTGTGTATGGACTTCTACATATGGGTGAGAAGCTTGAAAGTGATTCGCTTCTTGACCGGTAGCCAGTGAAGGATCTTCAGGTGTTGGCAGATGTCTTCTCGGCGAGGGAAGTCCAGAATGAGTCTGGCTGTGGCGTTCTCTATAAGTTGTAGTTTTTTTATATTTCTAGTTGAGGTGCTGATGTAGAGGGCATTGCCGTAGTCGAGCTTGCTTGTGACTAAGGCATGGGTGACTGTCCTGTGACAGTCTGCTGGTATCCATCTGAAGGTCTTTCAAAGTTTGTGGAGTATGTGCCAGCAGGAGAGGCAACTGAGTTTACCATAAACAATTCACTGGTGCACACTGCACATGCTATATTGTGTAACTAGTAGTAATATCACCATAAACAATTCACAATTCACTGGTGCACACACCGTACAGTGACACTAGCAGTAACATCACCATAAACAATTCACTGGTGCACACTACACATGATGTACTGTGCAACTAGTAGTAACATTACCAGAAACAATTCACTGGTGCACACGCTACATGCTGTACTATGGCACTAGTGGTAACATCACCATAAACAATTCACTGGTGCACACACCATACTATGACACTAGTAGTAACATTACCATAGACAAGTCACTGGTGCACACACCGTACTATGACACTAGTAGTTACATTACCATAAACAACTCGCTGGTGCACACACCGTACTATGACACTAGTAGTAACATTACCATAAACAATTCACTGGTGCACACGGTGCATGCTGTACTATGGCACTAGTGGTAACATCACCATAAACAATTCACTGGTGCACACACCGTACTATGACACTAGTAGTAGCATTACCAGAAACAATTCACTGGTGCACACGGTGCATGCTGTACTATGGCACTAGTGGTAACATCACCATAAACAAGTCACTGGTGCACACACCGTACTACGACACTAGTAGTTACATTACCATAAACAAGTCACTGGTGCACACACCGTACTATGACACTAGTAGTAACATTACCATAAACAAGTCACTGGTGCACACACCGTACTATGACACTAGTAGTTACATTACCATAAACAAGTCACTGGTGCACACACCGTACTATGACACTAGTAGTAACATCACCATGAACAATTCACCAGTGCACACAACGTACAGTGACACTAGCATCAACATCACCATAAACAATTCACTGGTGCACACTACACATGCTGTACTGTGCAACTAGTAGTAACATCAACATAAAAGATTCACTGGTGCACACCCCGTACTGTGAAATTAGTAGTAACATCACCATAAACAATTCACTGGTGCACACTACACATGATGTACTGTGCAACTAGTAGTAACATTACCAGAAACAATTCACTGGTGCACACAGTGCATGCTGTACTATGGCACTAGTGGTAACATCACCATAAACAATTCACTGGTGCACACACCGTACAGTGACACTAGTAGTAACATCACCATAAACAATTCACTGGTGCACACTACACATGATGTACTGTGAAACTAGTAGTAACATTACCAAAAACAATTCACTGGTGCACACGGTGCATGCTGTACTATGGCACTAGTGGTAACATCACCATAAACAATTCACTGGTGCACACACCGTAATATGACACTAGTAGTAACATTACCAGAAACAATTCACTGGTGCACACACCGTACTATGACACTAGTAGTAACATTATCAGAAACAATTCACTGGTGCACACACCGTACTATAACACTAGTAGTAACATTATCAGAAACAATTCACTGGTGCACACACCGTAGTATGACACTAGTAGTAACATTACCTGAAACAATTCACCAGTACACACACCGTACTTTGACACTAGTGGCAACATCACCATAAACTGTTCACTGATGCACTACTGTACATGCCATACTGTGAAACTCGTGGTAACATCGCCATAAATGATTCATTTGTGCACAAATTCACCTGCTGCACTGTGAAATCTTTAGTAACATCACTGTAAACAATTCACTGGTGCACACTGCAAATGCCATAGTGTGAAGCTGGTAGTGGCATCACCATACACAATTTATTGATACACTGCTGACCTGTGAAACTAAGAGTATGGTCACCATAAACAATTCATTGGTGCCCAACTGTACATGTTGTACTATGACAGGAGTAGTAAGTAACGCGACCATGATCAATTCACTGTTGCACATGTGTGATAATAATACATAACATCACCATAATCCATCCAGCGACAACAGTACACACCGTCACCATAAGCAAGTCATTGGTGCACATGCCATCCAGCCACAGTAGTCCAAAGCATCACCATAAACAGTTCTCTAGTGCACGTGGATACAGTAACAATAGTATGTAACATCATCATAAAGAGTTCTCCAGTGCACCTGGACACAGTAACAATAGTACACAACAGTTCTCTAGTGCACATGCTATACAGTGACAATAGTACGTAACATCACCATAAACAGTTCTCTAGTGCACATGTATACAGTAACAATAGTACACAACATCACCATAAACAGTTCACTAGTGCACATGTATACAGTAAGAATAGTACACATCACCATAAACAGTTCACCATAAACAGTTCACTAGTGCACATGGATACAGTGACAATAGTACACAATGTCACCATAAACAGTTCGCTAGTGCACATGCATACAGGAATAATAGTACACAACGTCACCATAAACAGTTCACTAGTGCACATGCATACAGTAAGAATAGTACACATCACCATAAACAGTTCACTAGTGCACATGGATACAGTGACAATAGTACACAATGTCACCATAAACAGTTCGCTAGTGCAAATGTATACAGTAAGAATAGTACACATCACCGTAAACAGTTCACTAGTGCACATGCTATACAGTGACAATAGTACGTAACATCACCATAAACAGTTCTCTAGTGCACATGTATACAGTAACAATAGTACACAACATCACCATAAACAGTTCACTAGTGCACATGTATACAGTAAGAATAGCACACATCACCATAAACAGTTCACTAGTGCACATGGATACAGTACCAATAGTACACAATGTCACCATAAACAGTTCGCTAGTGCAAATGTATACAGTAAGAATAGTACACATCACCATAAACAGTTTACTAGTGCACATGCATACAGGAACAACAGTACACTACGTCACCATAAAAGTTCACTAGTGCACATGCATACCGTAACAATAGTAAACAACCTCACCATAAACAGTTCTCTAGTGCACATGCATACGGTAACAGCAGTACATAATGTCACAATAAACAATCAGTGGTGCACATGCCATGCAGTGACAATAGTACACAACGTCACCGTAAACAATTCATTGGTGCACATGCCATACAGTGACAATAATGCATAACGGCATCATAAACAACTAACTAGTGTGCATGCCATCTGGTGACAATAGTACATAACGTAACCATAAACAATTCACTAGTGCACATATAATCCAGCGACAGTATTACATAACGTCTCCATAAACAATTCACTAGTGCACATGCCATCCAGCGACAGTTTTACAAAACATCACCATAAACAGTTCACTGGTGCACATAACATCTGGTGACAATAGTACATAACGTCACTATAAACAATTCATTGGTGCACATGCCATCCAGCGACAATAGTACATAATGTCACCATAAGCAATTCACTAGTGCACATGCCATCCGGGGACAATAGTACATAATGTCACCATAAACAATTCACTGGTGCACATGCCATCCGGCAGGAATAGTACATAATGTCACCATAAACAATTCAATGGTGCACATGCAATCCAGCGACAATAGTACATAACGTCACCATAAACAATTCACTGGTGTACATGCCATCCGGCAGGAATAGTACATAACGCCACCATAAACAATTCACTGGTGCACATGCAATCCGGAGACAATAGTACATAACGTCACCATAAACAATTCACTGGTGCACATGCCATCCGGCGACAATAGTACATAATGTCTCCATAAACAATTCACTGGTGCACATGCCATCCGGCAGGAATAGTACATAACGTCACCATAAACAATTCACTGGTGCACATGCCATCCGGAGACAATAGTACATAATGTCACCATTAACAATTCACTAGTGCACATGCCATTGGGCGACGATAGTACATAACGTCACCATAAACAGTTCGCTAGTGTGCATGCCATCCGGTGACAATAGTACACCACGTCAATATCAACAGTTCGCTAGTGTGCATGCCTTAAAGCGACAAGAGTACATAAAGTCGCCATAAACAACTCACTAGTGCACATGCCATCCGGCGACAATAGTACATAACATCACTGTAGGAGGCTGGCCTGGCTTGTAGTGGGTACCAAAGGAACTTACACCCTATACCAGGTCCAGTTATCCCTTATTAGTAGAGTGTAGTAGTGTTCTAGCAGCTTAGGCTGATAGAGGTAGCTATAGCAGAGCAACCAAGGCTGAACTAGGAGACATGCAAAGCTCATGCAATACCACTTGTATCATATAGGTACTCTATCATAAGAAAGACAATACTCATAGTTACTAAAAATAAAGGTACTTTATTTTAGTGACAATGTGCCAAAAATATCTCAGTGGATATACTCCCTTAGGAGGTAAGTAACATACACAAAATATACACAAATAAGCAAATCAGGTAAGTAAAACAGTCAGTAAGTAGTGCAAACACTGTAAAACACAATAGGATGCAATAGGCCTAGGGGCAACACAAACCATATACTAAGTAAGTGGAATGCGAACCACAAATTCACCCCTAGGCAAGTGTAGTGTGTAGAGGGTCGCTGGGAGCGTGAGAAAACACTAAGGGTGTAAAGGAGACCCCACCGTAGGACCCAGGAAAGCAGGAGGAAAGTACTACTATTTCCCCTAAAACACACTAAAGTCGTGATAAAGGATTTTGCAAGGACCACAACAGGCTGCAAAATACTGAAGAGGAATTCCTGGACCTGAAGACCTGTAAAGGAAGGGGACCAAGTCCAGGAGTCGCTAAAGTGTCCGGGGGGGGCAGGAACCCATTAAACCCCAGGTGAAGGTGCAAAATGGCTGCCTCCGGTTGGAAGAAGATGCTGGTTTTGCACCAACAAAAGGAGGTAGGAGGTTCTGCTTGGTGCAGAAGATGTCCCATGGCGTGCTGGTGGATGCAGAGTAGTTTTCTTGGCAAAATACTGCAAACAAGCCTTGCTACCTGCAAGAGTCGTGGTTGAAGAAAAAGGGTGCTGCCCGTGCCCAGGAAAGACCAGGATATTGCCACTCAGGAGAGGAGACAGAGGGGGCCCTCAGCAATCTGGAGCTCCCACTGGAAGGAGGGAAGCACCCGCAGAAGTCCATGAACCTGGGTTCAAGAAGACTGAACACAGCGGTCATCTCAACACTGCAAAGAGAGGTCCCACAACACCGTAGGTCAACTCAGGGAGCTGGGCATCACTGGACAGAGTGCTGGGGACCTAGGCTCGGCTGTGCATGTAGGATTTCTTGGAAATGTGCACATAAGCCCTTGTAGCTGCAGACAACACGGTGCACAGGGTTACTGTATGGGGAGGAACGGCAAGGACCTACCTCCTCCAAATTCGGACAGATGGACCACTGGACAGTCTGGGTCACTTGGGTCCACCACCTGTGTTCCAGGGGCCACGCTCTTCAAGACCAAAGGGGACCCAGAGTACCGGTGAAGCTGTAATTTGGTGCCTGCTGAAGCAGGGGATGATTCCGTCGACCCACAGGAGATTTCTTCATGGCTTCCAGAGCAGGGTGAAGGCCGGCAGCCCCCACAACATGGAAACAGTTGAGAAAGCTGACAGGATTAGGCACTACAATGTCGCTGGTAGGCTTCTGGCTACTATGTTGCAGTTTTGCAGGTGTCCTGGAGCAGTCAGCAGTCGATCCTTGGCAGAAGTCGAAGAGAGAAGTGCAGAGGAGTCCTGGTGGATTCTTGCAAGTCCTAATCTGAAGAGAAGCCCACAGGAGAAACCCTAAATAGCCCTGAGAGGAGGATTGGCTACCTACCCAGGTATGCACCTATCAGGAGGGATCTCTGATGTCACCTGCGGGCACTGGCCACTGAGAGGCCTCCAGAGCGCCCCAATACCTCTGAAAACAAGATGGCAGAGGTCTGAGACACACCGGAGGAGCTCTGGGCACCACCCCTGGGGTGGTGATGGACAGAGGAGTGGTCACTCGCCAGAGCAGGGACTGGGGTTCCCTAAACCGATGTAGACTGGCTTATGCAAGGAGGGCACCATCTGTGCCCCTCAAAGCATTTCCAGAGGTTGGGAGAGGCTACCCCTCCCCAGTCTGTAACACTTATTTCCAAAAGGAGAGGGTGTAACACCCTGCTCTCAGAGGAAATGCTTTGTTCTGCCTTCCTGGGATTGGGCTTCCCAGACCCCAGGAGGGCAGAACCCTGTCTGTGAGGTGGCAGCAGCTGTAGCTGCAGTGCAAGCCTCAGAGAGTTGGTATGGCAGTACTGGGTGTCCATAGTGGAGCCCCCAGGATGCATGGAACTGACTCCCCAATACTAGATCTGGAATGGGGGACAATTCCATGATCTTACACATGTTACATGGCCATATTCGGAGTTACCATTGTGAAGCTGCATATAGGTATTGACCTATATGTAGTGCACGCGTGTAATGGGGTCCCCGCACTCACAAAGTCCGGGGAAATGGCTCTGAACTATGTGGGGGCACCTTTGCTAGTGCAAGGGTCCCCTCACACTTAGTAACGTTGCACCTAACCTTCAGCAAGTGAAGGTTAGACATATAGGTGGCTTATAAATTACTTAAGTGCAGTTAAAATGGCTGTGAAATAACATGGGTGTTATTTCACGCAGGCTGCAATGGCAGTCCTGTGTAAGGGTTTGTCTGAGCTCCCTATGAGTGGCAAAAGAAATGCTGCAGCCCATATGGATCTCCTGGAACCCCAATGCCCTGGGTACCAAGGTACCATATACTAGGGACTTATAAGGGGGGTCCAGTATGCCAATTAGAATTGGTAAATGTAGTCACTATCCTGTAGTGACAAATTTAAAGGCAGAGAGAGCATGAGCACTGAGGTTCTGATTAGCAGAGCCTCAGTGACACAGTTAGGCACTACACAGGCATACACATTTAGGCCACAAACTATGAGCACTGGGGTCCTGGCTAGCAGGATCCCAGTGAAACAGGCAAAAACATACTGACATACATGTAAAATTGGGGGTAACATGCCAAAAAAGATGGCACTTTCCATGTGCACTATTCACTAGTACACATGCCATCCGGCGACAATAGTACAAAACGACACCATTAACAATTCACTAGTGCACATTTAATCCAGCGACAGTAGTACATAACGCCACCATAAACAATACACTAGTGCAGTGGTTCCCAACCTGTGGTCCGGGGACCCCTGGGGGTCCGCGAAGCCATCTCAGGAGGTCCGCGAGAGCCTAGAAAATTAAAAAGTATTAACAAATATTGACAAATTAGGTCCCCAGCTTCCAGTAATGACTCAGACGGGGGTCCCTGGATTCCACTGATGATTCAGTGGGGGTCCCTGGGTCCATTAATGTTAAAGTGGGGTTCCACAGAAATCAAAAGGTTGGGAACCACTGCACTAGTGCACATGCCATCCAGCGACAGTAGTACAAAACATCACCATAAACAGTTCACTGGTGCACATAAGATCCGGCGACAATAGTACATATCGTCACCATAGACAACTCACTAGTGCACATGCCATCCGGCGAAAATAGTAAATATCGTCACCATAGACAACTCACTAGTGCACATGCCATCCGGCGACAATAGTACATAACATCACATCACTATAAACAATTCACAAGTGCACATGCCATCCGGCGACAATAGTACACAGCGTCACCATAAACAGTTTGCTAGTGTGCATGCCTTACAGGGACAAGAGTACACAAAGACACCATAAGCAACTCACTAGCGCACATGCCATCCGGCGACAATAGTACATAACGTCAGCATAAAGAACTCACTAGTGCACATGCTATCCAGAGACAATACTACATAACGTCACTATTACCAATTCACTGGTGAACTTGCCATCCGGATACAATAATACATAACGTCACTATAAACTGTTCACTAGTGCACAAGCCATACAGTGACAATGACGTCACCATAAACTATTCAGTAATGCACACACCATCCGGTGACAATAGTACATGACGTCACCATAAATGGAAGAGTCACTGTGGGTGTCCTGGGACACAGACTAGCAGTGCACCCACACACTGATGTGTCATTTTAAGTCCCTGCTGCTTCTAAGCGCTCCAGTGTTGCATGCCTCTCACCTGCCTCTTCATGTCCTGCCGGGGTTAACTGGATTGACCCCGGAGTTTTAACTAAATGAAGACATACATCACTTACGGGCTGTGAGTCGTCAGTAATTGATCCATCGATGTGCAGATTGTAAGATTAATGTGCAGATATTGTGAGGGGGATATTGCTCATTTGTGCAAATGTCTGCTATTCACGCTTTAATCTCAGAATGTTCACGACCCGGTACAGGCTCTCCCTGGCACTGGAGTGGTACAGTACTGGCTCTCCCTGGCACTGGAGTGGTGCAGTAATGGCTCTCCCTGGCACTGGAGTGGTGCAATACAGGCTCTCCCTGCCACTGGAGTGGTGCAGTACTGGCTCCCCCTGGCACTGGAGTGGTGCAATACAGGCTCTCCCTGGCACTGGAGTGGTGCAGTACTGGCTCTCCATGGCACGGTGCAGTACAGGCTGTCCCTGGCACTGGAGTGGTGCAGTACAGGCTCTCCCTGGCACTGGAGTGGTGCAGTACTGGCTCTCCCTGGCACCAGAGTGGTACAGTACTGGCTCTCCCTGGCACTGGAGTGGTGCAGTACTGGCTCTCCATGGCACGGTGCAGTACAGGCTCTCCCTGGCACTGGAGTGGTGCAGTACAGGCTCTCCCTGGCACTGGAGTGGTGCAGTACTGGCTCTCCATTGCACGGTGCAGTACAGGCTCTCCCTGGCACTGGAGTGGTGCAGTGCAGGCTCTCCTTGGCACTGGAGTGGTGCAGTACTGGTTCTCCCTGGCACTGGAGTGGTGCAGTACAGGCTCTCCCTGGCACTGGAGTGGTGCAGTACTGGCTCTTCCTGGCACTGGAGTGGTGCAGTACAGTCTCTCCCTGGCACTGGAGTGGTGCAGTACTGGCTCTCTCTGGCACTGGAGTGGTGCAATACAGGCTCTCCCTGGCACTGGAGTGGTCCAGTACTGGCTCTCCATGGCACGGTGCAGTACAGGCTCTCCCTGGCACTGGAGCGGTACAGTACTAGCTCTCTCTGGCACTGGAGTGGTGCAGTACTGGCTCTCCATGGCACGGTGTAGTACAGGCTCTCCCTGGCACTGGAGTGGTGCAGTACAAGCTCTCCCTGGCACTGGAGTTGTGCAGTACTGGCTCTCACTGGAGTGGTGCAGTACTGGCTCTTGGTTGCACTGGAGTGGTGTAGTACTGGCTCTCCCTGGCACTGGAGTGGTGCAGTACTGGCTCTCCATGGCACGGTGCAGTATAGGCTCTCCCTGGCACTGGAGTGGTGCAGTACTGGCTCTCCCTGGCACTGGAGTGGTGCAGTAATGGCTCTCCATGGCACGGTGCAGTACAGGCGCTCCCTGGCACTGGAGTGGTGCAGTACTGGCTCTCCCTGGCACTGGAGTGGTGCAGTACTGGCTCTCCCTGGCACTGGAGTGGTGCAGTACTGGCTCTCCCTGGCACTGGAGTGGTGCAGTAATGACTCTCCATGGCACGGTGCAGTACAGGCTCTCCCTGGCACTCGAGTGGTGCAGTACAGGCTCTCCCTGGCACTGGAGTGGTGCAGTACTGGCTCTCCATGGCACGGTGCAGTACAGGCTCTCCCTGGCACTGGAGTGGTGCAGTACAGGCTCTCCTTGGCACTGGAGTGGTGCAGTACAGGCTCTTCCTGGCACTGGAGTGGTGCAGTACTGGCTCTTTCTGGCACTGGAGTGGTGCAGTACAGTCTCTCCCTGGCACTGGAGTGGTGCAGTACTGGCTCTCTCTGGCACTGGAGTGGTGCAATACAGGCTCTCCCTGGCACTGGAGTGGTCCAGTACTGGCTCTCCATGGCACGGTGCAGTACAGGCTCTCCCTGGCACTGGAGCGGTACAGTACTAGCTCTCTCTTGCACTGGAGTGGTGCAGTACTGGCTCTCCATGGCACGGTGCAGTACAGGCTCTCCGTGGCACTGGAGTGGTGCAGTACAGGCTCTCCCTGGCACTGGAGTGGTGCAGTACTGGCTCTCACTGGAGTGGTGCAGTACTGGCTCTTCATTGCACTGGAGTGGTGCAGTACTGGCTCTCCCTGGCACTGGAGTGGTGCAGTACTGGCTCTCCATGGCACGGTGCAGTAGAGGCTCTCCCTGGCACTGGAGTGGTGCAGTACTGGCTCTCCCTGGCACTGGAGTGGTGCAGTAATGGCTCTCCATGGCACGGTGCAGTACAGGCGCTCCCTGGCAATGGAGTGGTGCAGTACTGGCTCTCCCTGGCACTGGAGTGGTGCAGTAATGGCTCTCCATGGCACGGTGCAGTACAGGCTCTCCCTGGCACTGGAGTGGTGCAGTACAGGCTCTCCCTGGCACTGGAGTGGTGCAGTACTGGCTCTCCATGGCACGGTGCAGTACAGGCTCTCCCTGGCACTGGAGTGGTGCAGTACTGGCTCTCCCTGGCACTGGAGTGGTGCAGTACTGGCTCTCCCTGGCACTGGAGTGGTCCAGCACTGGCAGTGTCACTGGAGTGGTACAGTATTGGTTCCTCTTGGCACTATGATGTAGCAGTACTGGCTCCTCTTGGCACTATAGTGTAGCGTCACTGGCGCCCTTGACACTATAACGTAGCAGTACTGGCTCCTCTTGGCACTATAGTGTAGTGTCACTGGAGCCCCTGGCACTATAGTGTAGCGGTACTGGCTCCTCTTGGCACTATAGTGTAGCTGTACTGGCTCCTCGTGGCACTATAGTGTAGCAGTACTGGCTTCCTTGGCACTGGAGTGTAGCGTACTGGCTCCCTTGGCACTATTGTGTAGCAGTACTGGCTCCCCTGGCACTGTAGTGTAGCAGTACTGGATCCTCTGGGCACTATAGTGTAGTGGTACTGGCTCCCTTGGCACTGGAGTGTAGCGGTACTGGCTCCTCTTGGCACTATAGTGTAGCGCCACTGGCTCCTCTTGGCAATATAGTGTAGCGCCACTGGCTTCTCTTGGCACAGGAGTGTAGTGCTACAGGCTCCTTTGGCACTGGAATGTAGCGGCACTGGCTTCTCTTGGCACTATAGTGTAGCGGTACTTGCTCCTCTTGGCACTATAGAGTAGCGCCACTGGCTCCTCTTGGCACTCTAATGTAGCGGTACTGGCTTCTCTTGGCACTGGAGTGTAGCGATACTGGTTCCCTTGGAGCTGGAGTGTAGCGCCACTGGCTCCTCTGGGCACTATAGTGTAGCGCCACTGGCTCCTCTTGGCACTATAGTGTAGCGCCACTGGCTCCCTTGGCACTGGAGTGTAGCAGTACTTGCTCCTCTTGGCACAATAGTGTAGCGCCACTGGCTCCTCTTGGCACTATAGTGTTGCGTCACTGGCTCCTCTTGGCACTATAGTGTAGCGCCACTGGCTCCTCTTGGCACTCTAATGTAGCGGTACTGGCTTCTCTTGGCACTGGAGTGTAGCGATACTGGTTCCCTTGGAGCTGGAGTGTAGCGCCACTGGCTCCTCTGGGCACTATAGTGTAGCGCCACTGGCTCCTCTGGGCACTATAGTGTAGCGCCACTGGCTCCTCTGTAGCGCCACTGGCTCCTCTGGGCACTATAGTGTAGCGCCACTGGCTTCTCTTGGCACTGGAGTGTAGTGGTACAGGCTCCTTTGGCACTGGAATGTAGCGGTACTGGCTTCTCTTGGCACTATAGTGTAGCACCACTGTCTCCTCTTGGCACTTTAGTGTAGTGTCACTGGCTCCTCTTGGCACTATAGTGTAGCAGTACTGTCTCCCTTGGCACTGGAGTATAGTGGTACTGGCTCCCTTGGTGCTGGGGTGTAGCGGTATTGGCTTCTTTTGGCACTATGGTGTAGCACCACTGGCTCGTCTTGGCACTATAGTGTAGCGGTAGTGGCTCCCTTAGCACTATAGTGTAGCGGTACTGGCTCCTCTTGCCACTATAGTGTAGCAATACTGGCTTCTCTTGGCACTATAGTGTAACGCCACTTGCTTCCTTGGCACTAAAGTGTAGTGCCACTGGCTCCTCTTGGCAGTGGCGTAGCGTGGGGGGTGCAGGGGGGGCCGGCCGCACCGGGCGCAACATCTTGGAAGAGACTCGAGTGCTAAAATCCACGGGTTAGGGGGCGCAAATTACTTGCCTTGCCCCGGGTTAGGGGGTGCAAATTACTTGCCTTGCCCCGGGTGCTGACAACCCACGCTACGCCACTGCCTCTTGGCACTAAAGTGTAGCGCCACTGGCTCCTCTTTTCACTGCAGCAGGGCCGCACTGGGAACCCAAAGCAGCCCTGGCACGTTTTGTCAGATCAGCGCCGATAGGGTGCAGAGCGAGCGAGCCCGACCCCCCAAGGGGACTTGGAGGGTTCTCCCTCTCGAGAAATTTGGGGAAAAATGGCAAAAGCGATGCATTCTACAACACATTTTTCAAAATATATTCAAATGTATTATTTTTTAAAGCACAGTAAATGACGGCCCACACTGCAGCAGGACACAGCAATCTTTACTGGGGCTCTTCAATAATTCCCTCTCTCTCCCTCTAACAGCCCCTCTCATCTCTCCATAGCCCCTCTCTCACATGTATCTTTCATAGCCCCTCTCTCACATGTATCTCTCCGTAGCCCCTCTCTCACCCTCTAACAGTGCCTCTCACCTCTCCATAGCCCCTCTCTCAGATGTACCTCTCCATAGCCCCTCTCTCAGATGTACCTCTCCATAGCCCCTCTCTCACCCTCTAACAGCACCTCTCATCTCTCCATAGCCCCTCTCTCACCCTCTAACAGCCCCTATCATCTCTCCATAGCTCCTCTCTCACATGTATCTCTCCACAGTTCCTCTCTCACCCTCTAACAGCGCCTCTCAGCTCTCCACAGCCCCTCTCTCACCCTCTAAAAGCGCCTCTCATCTCTCCATAGACCCTCTCTCACCCTCGAACAGTGCCTCTTATCTCCCATAGCTCCTATCTCACCCTCTAACAGCGCATCTCATCTCTCCATAGCCCCTCTCTCACATGTATCTCTCCATAGCCCCTCTCTCACCTTCTAACATTGCCTCTCATCTCTCCACAGCCCCTCTCTCACCCTCTAACAGTGCCTCTCATCTCTCCATAGCCCCTCTCTCACCCTCTAACAGCGCCTCTCATCTCTCCATAGCCCCTCTCTCACATGTATCTCTCCATAGTCCCTCTCTCACCCTCTAACAGCGCCTCTCATCTCTCCATAGCTGCTCTCTCACCCTCTAACAGCGCCTCTCATCTCTACATAGTGCCTCTCTCACCCTCTAACAGAGCCTCTCATCTCTCCACAGCCCCTCTCTCACCCTCTAACAGTGCCTCTCATCTCTCCATAGCCCCTCTCTCACCCTCTGACAGCGCCTCTCATCTCTCCATAGCCCCTCTCTCACATGTATCTCTCCATAGTCCCTCTCTCACCCTCTAACAGCGCCTCTCATCTCTCCATAGCTCCTCTCTCACCCTCTAACAGTGCCTCTCATCTCTACATAGTGCCTCTCTCACCCTCTAACAGCACCTCTCATCTCTCCATAGCTCCTCTCTCACGCTCTACAGTGCCTCTCATCTCTCCATAGCTCCTCTCTCACCCTCTAACAGCACCTCTCATCTCTCCATAGCTCCTCTCTCACCCTCTAACAGCGCCCCTCATCTCTCCATAGCTCCTCTCTCGCATGTATCTCTCCACAGCCTCTCTCTCACCCTCTAACAGCGCCCCTCATCTCTCCATAGCCCCTCTCTCACATGTATCTCTCCACAGTTCCTCTCTCACCCTCTAACAGCGCCTCTCAGCTCTCCACAGCCCCTCTCTCACCCTCTAAAAGCGCCTCTCATCTCTCCATAGACCCTCTCTCACCCTCGAACAGTGCCTCTTATCTCCCATAGCTCCTATCTCACCCTCTAACAGTGCCTCTCATCTCTCCATAGCCCCTCTCTCACCCTCTAACAGCGCCTCTCATCTCTCCATAGCCCCTCTCTCACATGTATCTCTCCATAGTCCCTCTCTCACCTTCTAACATTGCCTCTCATCTCTCCATAGCTCCTCTCTCACCCTCTAACAGTGCCTCTCATCTCTACATAGTGCCTCTCTCACCCTCTAACAGAGCCTCTCATCTCTCCACAGCCCCTCTCTCACCCTCTAACAGTCCCTCTCATCTCTACATAGTGCCTCTCTCACCCTCTAACAGAGCCTCTCATCTCTCCATAGCCCCTCTCTCTCCCTCTAATAGCCTCTCATCTCTCCATAGCCCCTCTCTCACCCTCTAACAGCGCCTCTCATCTCTCCTTAGCCCCCCCTCACATGTATCTCTCCATAGCCCCTCTCTCATCCTCTAACAGTGCCTCTCATCTCTCCATACCCCCTCTGTCACCCTCTAACAGCGCCTCTCATCTCTCCATAGCCCTCTCTTACATGTATCTCTCCATAGCCCCTCTCTCACCCTCTAACAGAGCCTCTCATCTCTCCATAGCCCCTCTCTCTCCCTCTAATAGCCTCTCATCTCAACATAGCCCCTCTCTCACCCTCTAACAGCGCCTCTCATCTCTCCATAGCCCCTCCCTCACATGTATCTCTCCATAGCCCCTCTGTCACCCTCTAACAGCGCCTCTCATCTCTCCATATCCCCTCTCTCACCCTCTAACAGCACCTCTGGTTTCTCCTTAGCTCCCCTCTCACATGTATTTAATTTTTTTCATAGTGCCTCTCTTACCAGCGCAGGGTGTTGGAGCACTTTCCATCACACACATATACAGAGACAATGAATCATATGTGTGTAAATCGGTGTATAGAATAAATTACAGAAGACAAAAGGTACTACAAGGTGTAGGATTCACACATTATCCACACGGAATTGCATTTTTAGAATGCTTATCCTGGGGAAGTATAAACTCAGGATTCAGAGAAAAACACAGTGGTTAGGGTTGACTGAACTAATAACATTTTGTTTCAACCCAAACAAACTACTTTTAGTAAAATGAGAATAATAAAAACTGGACTATGAAGAATACATGCATTTTTAACCTGTATCATGTAGTTTGCATGCAGTCCTCTGATGGCCTTTCATAGCTCACTGTGATGGAATGTGATTGTAACTTATGAACTGCACAGTAACAAAAGGATCTCTGTGACAAAAGCAGTATCGCCCGAGCACTGCACATAAAATACTGTTCTGTGATCTGCATAGTACACGTTCTTTACAGCAGGAACATTAACCCTCTGTGCCACCTTAGATGAGTCAGAACTGCCACTAGACAAAGCAGATCTCTCTCCAGCAGGTACATTAATTGCCGGGATTACCATGGCACTTTTACTGTTGTGTGGAAACGGTTGGATATACAAGAAACTCTGCAGTGCTTATTAAACTGCTGCACTGCTGCAAAACCAGCCCCCAGTAACAAAAGTGGCCCCCACCCTTCCAGCCTCCCGGGGAAATGCCCGATGCCCGGCATGGCCAGTCGGGCCTTGATTGGAGCTCTAGTTATTATCATTGCTAATCTGATGTGGCTTGGGCTCTTATTTCATCTGCTTGTGTTGGACTATTAAGAGTGATATTTCTGTTAACCCTTTCATATAAATCCTTTTTTTGATAGGTGCGTGCTCTAGGGCTCACCACCAATCCTGCATCATAACTAAAGAGCTCATGTGTTAACTTACTGGCCTCACAATTGCTCACCTTGTGGGTTAAGTCTGTCCTTCCCCCACAGACATGGCCTTTCCCATATTGCCTGTCCCTCCTCAGTGGACCTGGCGTGACCTGATCTTCTTAGAACCCCCTTTCATGAGCGCATCACCTGTGCTTTTGAACCCCGGAACTCGGGGCGCCTTAATTCTGGGACTTACAGTTTGTTTATTCCATTATAAAACAGGACTACAAGTTCCAGAATTCAGACGAAAAAACCTGGATTGGAGCTGCACATCATGCAAGGACGTGAGAAACTTGGCAGCTGTGGATCCTTCCGCGAGACCAGTTAGAGAAATTACTGTAAGGTCCTTCCCTTTCCTCATTTCCCGTTTCCTTCCCTCCATCCCTGGTATGAGCTGCAGCACAAGGCTGGCAGACACCTATATGTGTTCCTGTACGTCTCACTCACCAACAAAGATGGAAAGAAGCCCTTTCTGGAGGAAGGCACCTTTGATCTAGAGTACTTGAATAACTTGTTAAGTCAGCTGAAAGAGCCTGAAAATGAGATATCCAGCATTTTTGCATTGGTACGAGAAAGCAAGCAAACAGAAACATGAGTCACAAGTCCGCGGGATGAAGTGGGCCCACAAAAGCCTTCAATATCAAAGAGTAACGTGAGGGACACGTTGAGGCTTGTAACCCTGAGGCCCCATCTCTCTCTACTTATTTCTCAAACCATACCAGAAAATAGAACAGGAAGAAGAAAGAGAGTAGAACGTTCTAGATATTATGGGGCTTATTTACAACATTTTGATGCAGGGCAGCGAGGCAAGGCTTCTTGCTTGCTGCATCGAAAGAAATTAGATACTGCGCATTTCTGTCCTCTTCCACGGCGCTGGCGCACAATTGGCTGCCTTTCGCCAATGCATGTACCCTTGTACCATGGTGCAGGGTGTCGACATTGTAGGAGTTATTGTTTTTGTGCAGGAAGGGACACCTTAATGCGCAAAAATAATCAATGGAGGTGTTTTATTAACTAGCTATTTCTCCTCCTTACGCTTGCCCTGGGGAGGCGCAGGCTTTTGGAACATCCCCAGGTTCACAAATCATTGTAAATCTGGGAATGCATCAATATCCATGGGTGTTGCGTGGGAACACCCACCACAACGCCCATGGAATGACTCTTTGACGCAGTGTAAGTCAATGCAGCGACTTGCGCTGCTTTGCCTTCCTCCATATCTACAAGGCCATGAAAAGCCACCCAACGTGGCTTTGCATGGCCTTGTGGATATGGGTCTGCAGCCTGCGCTGTTGATGTGTCACAAAAGTGACGCACCGGTGGTGCAAGCCGCTTGTCAATATGCCACTATGAGTTTTCCGATGCCAGCAGAAGACCCTGGGGCATACTCGAAGATGCACCTGAAAATGGGGCAGAACTCGCTGCATCACCAGCAATAGAAGCAGAAGGCGATGACCCGCGAGAGGGTGGGACAAGGACAGCAAGACAAGCAGCAGAAAAAGGGGTGCCAGAAGACGGTGATTGGAGCGGGCAAAGAGAGGCTGATTCCACTATCTTGCACCCTTGCTTTAGGGTTTGTGTCCTTTCAGGCCCAGCAAGGTGCTTCATGGACTGGGTATTACCCAGGATAGTCTGAGATGCACTGCGCGGTGACTAGCTAGAAAACTGGATAGAAGTTCCTGTGACTATAGACGCATCTGCTCCTCCAGTGACCTGATTAAAGATGAACCCAGAAAATGCTCCCCAGACGTTCTCCTCCCATTGAGAGATTACCCAGTTCCTGGGGGATGGGTCACTGCCCACGTCATGTGTGTCAGTAGCTTCAACACAGAGTCCACTACCTGTGGTCAGAGTAGGAAAGGATTTGTCAACATAGATGGAGAGGTTTTTTATCTTTAGACATTCAGATCATTTATATCTTGAGTACTGCTTTCATTAATTTAATATCTAATGAAAATGTAAGCAAAGGTCCATACTTATATGATAGGAGTGGAAATAGTGAGTGTGTGGAGCATTCTTCCCAAACCAAGATGGCGTCCACAAAATGAGAGTCACATTCAAACAAGAACACACGTGTACTAGAATGTGGCAGTCTTGTTGGAACGATAGTATATGAATGCACTTGCTCTGGTGAATGCTGCTTTACTGTGGCTGTTTATTCTCTGCTCGCATCTTGCTCAGTTTGAAGACTAAATTGTGCTTCAGTTGTTTGAGGAGCTCTGGAAAATTGTCTTTGTGGTCTCAGCTGAATTTCTTCAGTGGCACTAACTTTTGTTGGAGACAGTATTGTTTCATGACTGATTCTATTAAACTAAAGTTATGTTTTCATTCGTAGAATGACAATCTCCCATTCCTTCTAAAGATTTTAAATCACATACTTGATATGCTTTTCTGAACATGTTATAAATTAATTCAATAACACTAGCATTTCATATTATATGTTGCAGGCAAATCATTTATATAACTGCAGAGTGTTACCCTGTTCTAAAGTTTAAATCACCCACAGTATTATAGACAGCATGAGCTGGTTCAGGTCAGAAAAGTATATAGTAAATGCTGTTTGTTTATTTTCTACGTGACTCGAGCTCATGAGACAAATCCATACCAGGTCCAAGAGAAGGTGCTATGCAGGCTTGTGGGTCTTTTGTAATTTCCCTTCCCGCATGTTCTTGGGAGTACCTCTGGGCCTCCTCAGAGTACAATGAGAGCCTGACACCACAGTGCACTGCAGATTTAGAAAATATTAAAAAATAATTCCCCAATATTCCTGAAAACCTCTTGAGTAGGGGTGGGCGTAACTTGTGTTTAATTTGCTGTAACATATTTCTGTGAAATTAAAGGAAACCTATAGATGATTACGCAGAATTATGTGAGGAGCATAACCCAGAATTTAGTGCTATTTGTGCTTCACAAATGTACCATAGAATGCATACATACCATGAATAGCAGAAGCCGGCAGCCACTCCCACTCGCGAAGTTAGTTCTTACTGTGCTCGTGCGCTAGGATTTTTGTGTCAAATTACTCATAATTATGGAAAAAGGCTTAATAGTTACATTTTTGGTAATTATGTGCAAAAAGTAATGCAAAATGACTCCGATTACTCTGGCATAATTACAACTTCCCCTAGGCCTACTTTTGAGATGTTGTGAGGTATTTCTACTGTTAATATTGAATGTTCTAAACTGAACTGAGCAGATGTGGATCAGTTGTTGAGGTTGTTGCCACCAAGAGAAGTGAATGTTGTTGCCCGTGACACGCTGCTACAAATGATGCTTTGGGATCGGTAAAGGATGAATTGTTGAATGCAGTGGTGGACGTCTGTCCAGTCTAAATGGATTGGACAAAAACTTTGAAGTGTACACAAAATAAAGGAGAGCCCCAGGGTGTGTTAAAGTTATTCAGGTATCTCTCAGCTGGCGGAACAGGCTCGGGAAAAAGTGATGCTGTTTTTGCCCAAGGAATGGTACTTAAGATGGAAGAAACATTGCGCACTACTGCATTATCTGGCAGAGTTAGCTGGACTGGTTACCGTCGCTCATCACTGATTGGAGGTGTCAGAAGTTAAAAGAAATTTGTCAACATCAGGACAGTGCGCGCTCTACGGGCGACTAAAATGCAAAAACCCAGTCTTTATGCAAAGGCATTATACATGCATTATGTTTATATGCAGTTTGTTAACCTTTTGCAGTGTAGATTTTAACCTTGAAACCCACTATTAATGATGTTTGTAATAACTGTTCATTTGCAAGGTATTGTTGCAGGCTTACCGAGTGTGTCAGGGTGTGGTCCCTTTCTAGGACCTTCTAGAAGCTTTCCCTGCCCCATGAGTGGGTGTGGTCTGTGGGCTGGGCTTGACTCTATATAAGGAAGTCAGCCCAGCTCCATGTGCTCCCTATTCAGAGGTCCCGGTGCAGAGCAGCAGCAACTTCCTGAGCTCCGATACCGGAGGCCTACAATGATACTTCCAGGCCTGCCCTCATTATATTGACGATCTTTTAGCAGGGCGGTAAGGTGGAGGTCGGGCTGGGCCCCCCACCCCTGTTTTTAAAGACATTCGAGTTTTTGGGCCTAGTTTTGAAACTCCTTGTGTGCGTGATTGTGTTTTGAGGCCATTTACATATTCTTGTTTGAATCGGCAAGGTGCGCGATTCAATACTGGATTATGATCCTTGACATTCAGATCGGCAACAGGGTGCGCAATCATTTCATGATATTTGCATTGTGTATTTCGAATCGGCAAGGTGCGCGATTCATATCCTGGCACTTAACTTTGACATTCAGATCGGCAACAGTGTGCGCAATCATTTCATGATATTTGCATTGTGTATTTCAAATCGGCAAGGTGCGCAATTAATTTCCTGGCAGTTAACTTTGGCATTCAGATCAGCAACAGTGTATGCGATCATTTCATGATATTTGCATTGTGTATTTCAAATCGGCAAGGTGCGCGATTCATTTCCTGACATAAAAACTCCTGACATTCAGATCGGCAGTGTGTGCAATAATTTCATGACATTAGCATTGTGAAACTTCGAATCGGCAGCAAGGTGCACAATTCTTTTCTGGCAGTAAACTCTTGATTTTCAGATCGGCGTTGTGCGCGATCTTTTCATGGCATTGAATTCTTTGGTGTGCAGTGTTTGTTGAGGTGGACACTTTTATCCTGATCTTTTGGTTTTCTCGAAACGCTTAATTCAAAGTGCGGCATTCTTTGTGCTAATTAAGCTCCTAGTACATTTCCTGTTGTTTTTTCATGAAATGTTCAGAAAGCCTTTGTCCTCCTGTAAAAATGCAATGTTTATTCTGAAACTATTTTGAAGAAGGTTCTTGTATTCTAGACAGTATATGATATTTCCTGAAAAGCTCAAATGAAACATTGTATTAACCCATTCTTGATTTTTCCAGGTACCTAGATTTCTTGAGGCCTAGTTATAGTCATGTCCTAGTCTATTCATGATTACAGTATAAGAATTCTTAGAACCATAGTCTATTGAAAGTCAATGTGATTATATCTTGTCATTGTGTTGTTTAACCTCTTGCTTCCTACAGGTGTCCTTCCCAGCTGTTCCCTACCTGATCCCCTCTTCCCCCACTTGGACTCTCTAAGGCTCTGTGGTATATCTATTGGAGTTTTGGAGCTGTCTAGTGGTGGACATGTTGGGAACGTGCGCAGGGCCTGACGATCTGGTCTCCCTGACAGAATAGTGAGCCCACAAATTAATATCCTCCCGGTTTGCGTTTGTTCTCAGCATGGCCACATTGGATGAGCTAGTTAAAGTTATCATGCAGCTCCAAGCAGAAGTAGTATCATCTAAAGACATAGCAGCTAGCTTGTCAAGTCAGTTGTAGGAAAGGGTAGAAAAGAAGGAGCAAAGTCCTTTGGGTGTGGCTTGGCCTGGTCCTCCTCCTCAAGTTTCAGGAGGTAATCCTACAACAAACATTTCCCTCAATGTTCCCTCAGCTATTCCCCTGGCTCCTCCAGAATGTTTTTCAGGTGATCCCCTGAAAGCGCAATCTTTTTTGGTTCAAGTGGAATTACATTTTACCTGTTGACCAAACACTTTCCCCGATACCCAATCCAAAGTGGCCTTCTTGTTATCTTACCTGACTGGGGACGCGGCCACCTGGGCAATCCATCTTGTGCGTAAAAACAGTCCCCTGCTTTACAATTGGAGAAATTTTGTCTGTGAGTTTGAACGAGTGTTTGATCGAAGAACAGTGACCTTGTCGGCAGATCGAGAACTGTTAGACTTGGGACGAGGTAACCAAGACTTAGTTTCCTACTTAGTTAGTTTTAATCGGCTGGTAGCAGAGACATCCTGGCCTGAAGAAAAGCAAGCTGCCTTGTTCTATAAAGGACTCAAGGATGAGCTAAAGGACACTCTTGCCCAAATAGATCCTCAGCCTACAGATTGTCAAGATCTGATAAACCTTGTTTTGAGACTAGATCATCGTCTTGCAGAACGACGGGGAAGACGCAAAAAGACTGAGAAATATTCCTTGCGTGTTCACGAACATAGAGAATCAAGAACTCAGAAAGAGAGTATCCCAGAACCCATGGAAATCGGAACTATCAGGAGACGTTTGACCAAAGATGAAAAGGACCTACGCAGAAAGAACGGACAATGTCTTTATGGGGGCGCAAAGGTCACTTCGCCAAAGATTGTCCAATCAAACCAAAGAGCAAACAAGGTCCTGTCCAGAAAAGGCAGTCAATGTGAAGTCGAGCCGGAAAAACTAGATCACCCAAGATATAAAAAAGAGTCGCTCTTGGGTGTCACCAAAGACCCTTCACAGTCTAGACAGCTCAAGTTGGGCATTGAAGTTCAAGTAAAGAAAAATAACTATTTCAAGACAGCCCTAGTAGATTCTGGGGCTGCCGGTAATTTTGTAGATGCCCAATTGGTTCGCGCATGGGGTATCCCATGCACCAAGAAGAAGACTCCAGAAATAATACAAGCTGTAGATGGAAAACTCTTGACTGGAGGCCCAGTAACTCTTCAGGCTGTCCCCTTGTTGGTGATCTGTGATGGGGGAGATCAAAGAACCAAACATGAAGAGAAGCTCATCTTTGATGTTATCCATGCTCCTCAGTATAGAATTATCCTTTGCTTACCATGGTTACCACATCCACAATCCTGAGATTAACTGGGCAGAATGGAAAGTCGTGTTCTCTTCCGCCTTATGTAATGAGAACTGTCTCCAGACGTCTCGAGTCGCCAAACATTGCAACTCTCACATAGCCACAGCGGCGGAGAAAGAAATAAAGTTGCCCTGGCAGTATTCATCCTACGAAGACGTGTTCGATGAAAGGGAAGCAGAAACCTTGCCTCCTCATAGACCTTATGACTGTCAAATTGATCTAACTCCTGGTGCGATACTCCCTAGTTGTCGTGTGTACGCCTTGTCGGAACATGAAAATCAACACCTACAAAAGTACTTAGATTAATTTCTAGAGAATGGCTTCATCCGCCCTTCCAAGTCTCCTGCTGCTTTTCCATTGTTTTTTGTCCCCAAGGCTAATGGGGATCTTCGAACCTGTATTGACTATAGGGGTTTGAACAAGATCACAGTCAAGAACAGATACCCCTTGCCTCTGATTCCTGTCTTGTTGGATCAAGTGAAGAAATAAAAAATCTACACTAAGCTCGATCTATGAGGTGCTTACCGTTTAGTCAGAATGAGAGAAGGTGACGAATGGAAAACGGCGTTCAAGACAAGATATGGTCTCTTTGAATACACCGTCATGCCATTTGGACTGTGTAATGCTCCAGCAGCATTTCAATTTTTCCTGAATGACGTCCTTAGAGAGTATCTAGATATATTTGCAATAATCTATATCGATGATATTTTAATCTACTCTGACAATGAAGCCGAGCATGTACAACATGTCAAGAAGATTCTCACAGCTCTTCAAAAGCATCATCTATATTGCAAACTAACCAAGTGTGAACTTCATGTTACCACAGTTGAGTTTTTAGGGGTCATCCTTACCCCTCAAGGTATGGTCATGGCAGAAAAGAAAGTACAAGCAGTATCCAATTGGCCCACTCCAAAGACTGTTCGAGATGTACAGTGCTTCCTGGGTTTTGCAAACTTTTATCGCAGGTTTATAAACCGTTTCTCTAAGACAGTGGCGCCAATCACCAAGTTATTGAGAAAGAAAGAAAAATTTGTGGGGTCTCCAGAAGCTGACAGAGCCTTTTCAACTTTGAAAGAAGCTTTTTCCACTGCCCCAGTCTTGACTCACCCTGATGTGGAGTGTCCATTCATAGTTGAAGCAGATGCCTCAGATGTGGCAATCGGTGCAGTATTGTCCAAAAGAAGTAAAGACACTGGTCAACTTCATCCTGTAGCTTACATGTCTCGTAAACTGAACGAAGCCGAACGGAACTATGTCATTGCTGAGAAAGAGCTTCTGGCAATCCGTGATGCCTTTAAAGAGTGGAGACATCATTTTTTAGGCGCCAAGTACACTATCACAGTATACACAGATCATCGCAATCTCCAGTTTATGAGTTCAGCTAGACTTTTGACTCCTCGGCAATTATGCTGGATGCTGTTTTTTGCTGAGTTCGATTTTGTGGTAACTTTTCATCCTGGTAAAGACAATCACAAAGCAGATGCCTTGTCCCACCAAGAGTCTACCACCTTACCCACAGTCCAGCCTTCTAGAGCTATCATTGCTCCAGACAAGGTCCTCTGCATCATAAGGACTGAAGACTTCTGTGAAGGAATCCGCAATTCCTTCACCATTGAAAAATGGCAGACATAGGCTCAAGCAGATCCCAAAAGATCAATCAAGCAAGGGCTACCTTTCCATGACGCACGTTTGTTCGTGCCCACTACCAAGCTTCGCAAGTTAGTATTTCATTGATTGCATGTTATACCTACGGCAGGTCACTGACGTACTCCTAAAACTTTTAAATTAATCCAACGCTACTTTTGGTGGCCTACTCTAACAAAAGACGTCAAACAAATGGTCACTAAATGTGAAGTCTGTGCTCGTATCAAGACAAGTTATGCAAAACCAAAAGGTTTGTTGCATCCGCTCCCAACCCCACTTCGACCTTGGGAACACATCTTGTTAGACTTCATTACAGGTCTACCAGTTGTTCAACAGCACTCAGTCATCCTTGTGATAGTAGATAGTCTCACGAAATATGTACATTTCATTGCTTGCAAGAAATTGCCCACCTCCAGTGAACTGGCAACCATCCTTCTGAATAGAGTGGTCCGTTATCACGGGCTGCCGAGAATGATTTTCTCCGATCGAGGATCACAATTTGCCTCCAACTTCTGGAAAACATGGTGCAAAACGCTTTAAGTTACATCCACACGATCTACTAGCCATCATCCTCAAACAGATGGTCAAACTGAGAGACTGAATCAGACATTGAAACAATACCTGCTTGCTTACGCTGAGT
This sequence comes from Pleurodeles waltl, assembly GCF_031143425.1. Taxonomy (NCBI): domain Eukaryota; kingdom Metazoa; phylum Chordata; class Amphibia; order Caudata; family Salamandridae; genus Pleurodeles; species Pleurodeles waltl. Next base: position 1,525,577,810 of record NC_090446.1, on the reverse strand, counting down.
AAGCACTTAATTCTTGGACATCAATGCTCTGGTTAGCTGAACTAGCCTACAATAACTCGTTTCACACCTCCACTGGTGTCACACCCTTTTTTGGCTTGTTTGGATACCATCCTGATATCTTGCCTATCACGATTCCACAAGAAAGTTCTCTTACACCAGCTGTGTCGGAAACTATTCAACAACTCCTTCAAATCCAGAAATTGATTCAACAGCATATAGAAAAAGCCAAACAAAAATACAAAAAGCACTACGACAAGAAACATTGTGGAGGACCTCAGTATCAACCAGGTGATAAAGTGTATCAACCAGGTGATAAAGTGTGGTGTTCTACACGACATATTGACTTCAACAAAAAGCACAAGTTTAATCCCAAATTCATAGGTCCTTACACTGTCCTCCAGCAAATCAATCCAGTGACCTATAACCTGCAGTTACCCAGGTCACTATGTATTCATCCAGTGTTCCATACTTCCCTCCTGAAAAAAGCAGTCCAGAAGGTTCGCTCCCAACCAGCTCCAGTTCTAGTCCAGGGGGAATTGGAATACAAAGTTAAACAGGTGCTGCATTCTAAATTTAGAGGTCGTAATCTTTGGTATCTGATCTCTTGGAAAGGTTACGGTACTGAAAGCAACTCGTGGGTCTCCGCATCTGACATTCATGCTCCACGACTAGTGAGACGTTTTCATCGTCTCAACCCAGGCAAACCAGGCCCTCGGGGGCGCTTGGTAGAGGGGAGTGCTGTCAACGCCAGGACAGTGCGGACTCTATGGGCGACTAAAATGCAAAAACCCAGTCTTTATGCAAAGGCATAATTCATGCATTATTTTTATATGCAATTTTTTAACCTTTTGCATTGTAGATTTTAACCTTGAAAACCACTATTAATGATGTTTGTAATAACTGTTCATTTGCAAGGTATTGTTGCAGGCTTACCGAGTGTGTCAGGGTGTGGTCCCTTTCTAGGACCTTCTAGAAGCTTTCCCTGCCCCATGACTGCGAGTGGTCTGTGGGCTGGGCTTGACTCTATATAAGGGGGTCTTTAACTTTAGAATAATGAACATGAAGTTTCAGCTGTTTTGTGTGACTCAGATAACAAGAATGGTAACCCCAAAAAATCAAATGACTGGATCTTCTGATAAACTTCTAAAACAAGTCCCTTCTACTCTGTGGTCTGAACAAGTAAATAGTCTTGGTTATGTATTTAATGTTGAGCCTGTCAAGATCAAAATTAAACCTATAATCAAAATTATGTCTTATTTCACAGCATCCCTCCCAACAATGAAACCAAGGCTGGAATTCACTTGTTAAAATCAATTTGTTAAAGCAAGGTGTTGTGGTGTCTACCATTAGTGTCTACAATACACCTATTCTCCCAATCAGAAAAGCAGGTAAGGACGTGTATCACTTCATTCAAGACCTCCATGCGATTAATAATGTTATTATACTGAGTCTGTTACCATACTTGCTGACATACCAGCTGCTGCCAAGTGTTTTACAGTTGTAGATTTATGTTCCACTGATTTTCTATTCCCATACACAAGGAAGAGTAGTTTCTCTTCACTTTCCTGTTTCATTGAGGTCATCTGACATAGCAGAGGCTTCCACAGGGTTTCACAAAGTTTCCTTACATGTCTTCTAAAGTTACAAGAGAGTTCTTGATACTCTAGTACTTCGTGAATGTTGCACACTTGCGCAATCTGTAGGTGATTTATCACTTACTTCTGCCACCCAGGACCAGTGCAAGGTCGACCCACTGAATTTACTAACTGAATTGCCAAGAAGAGCAAGAGGCTTCAAGACAGATATTACAATTTTTGTTTCCCCTGTTTTTGATGTCTAGAACATGACATTGCTGCTGGAGAGCACTATTTATCTGCAGATTAAATCAAAAACATCAGTGATTTATCTATCCCAGGCAAAGTCTCCCAGGTATGTAATTCCTCTGGGATGGAGGATTACTTTGAACGGTGTATAGTGGGATTTTAGCCCAGAACTCTTGCTGGAGGCTGAGACAGAGCAGGCTTTCATAGGAGTGAAGAACATGTTGCCTTACTAAGGGTTTCACTCTGTATTTCATGAATGGTTTGGGTAGTCTCTTGGTGTGGTAATGCAAAATTTTGCAGACCAGAAGAAATCATTAGCATACTACTCCACCCTTGACCCCGTGGCGGCAGGTTTTCCCCCTTGTTTGCGCTCTGTAGCTGTAGCTCCCCACCTCCTGGAAGCCGGTGAGAATACTGATTTAGGCTCTACTCATTTTGGACAGTGCCCAATTCTGTAGCTGCATTTTGTGTAGTATGAAGACACAGTACCTTGCCACGATTAGGCTATGCCACTGTAAGATCTCGCTGCTATTTGCCTCACACATTACCCGGTCAATTACTGCACGCTGAACTCAGTTTCCTTGATGGTCATCGAAAAAAAGGCTGACCCACATGATTGTTTGCTTGTTACAGCACAACCCAGCAAGTGAATTGATGTGTCTGATGCACCAGTACCCAACAGTGAACTTGCTTACTATGTGGTTGGTCCATGTATTACAACTGATGTTGGAGATCCTGTAGCAGGATATGCTCCATGTACTTTGTACAATGTTGCTAAAAGCTGTCATTCACCTCAGGTGTGGTCTGCTGAAATGTGTAAGATTATTACCCTTACCAGGGCACGTAGATTGGCTACAAAAAGATTGTTTCTCCATTTGCACCAGCTGCTCTTGATTTGCTCACAAAGATGCTATAGCTCTCTGGTACTGCAGACATTTGATTCCCTGTCACTGCAATTTCATCTCTCAAGTCCAGGTGTATTGCCTGATTGTCTGTCTGAAGCCTGCCACAGTCTTCAGAATGGTGACTGAATCCACGTCAAAGTGTATCGACAGGCCTCTGCGCGTTACCCCAGGTGAAAAAGTCCCTACCAAGTTCTGCTCACTATGAATCCTGCTATGATATGCCGAGGGATCCTTATTTGGGTAGACTCTTCTCATTGAAAAGAATGACAGAGCCTCAGAACCCCATCCCTCCTGCACCTGTGAAGCAATCTGTTCTACCACCTGTTTCCAGCCCTTTTCCACTTAACTCATGCTTATCGAACCTACTGGAAGGTCTGCACCTCAGCGACCTCTCCCACTGCAATATGCAAGCAATTCTCCTTCCAACTACCACCTCCAACTGTGGTATCTTTCTAAACCACTGTCCCCCAGTGGACATGGCCCGCCAAGTTCATTCTAGGCTTCTTGTTTTCAGCTTAGTATGATGTTATGTTGAGAGAAAATGTGGTAGGTACCAAGAGACAAACTATGTCATGCACACTTTTGCCCAATTGCAGAATCGACATCCTGTTTGGACTAAACACACTTTCCTGACCTTCCTGGAGTGACACTACTAAGATTTTAATCCTTTTTCTGCTGGATTTGGACTCATTTCCCTATTGATGCAGATCAACATACATACATGGATTCTTCTACGAGCAACAAAACAATGTCACTGTCCCATGAGGGTGCGGGGAGAGAAAGCATTGGTTTCTCACTTGTACATACAGTTGTTGTTGTTCCACACAGTTGCGCTGAATATTGTCACCTCTATTGCTAAATGTGATTTATGCCCAGATTTCCATGATCGTCATGCTGTGTTGACAAGGTGTGTGTTGAGTACAATTTTTATATACCCACACGGTGTGTGAAGTCTCATTTGTGCCTCTCAGGTGGTTGTGGTAGGGAAGTTCTGTGCCCTTGCTTTACACATTGTCTCTGCGATAAGCCTGACTGCTCTGTTCCAAGCTACCCAAGGGTGAGATCAGGTTAGACAGCGAGTGTAATTACCCACCCCTGACGGGAGTGGCAGGTTCTGCCTGGCTGGGCCCTTGCCGCAGCCAACCAGAACAAACTGCCTACAACAGTGCAACAATGAGAAGTGGACCCATGGCACTCTAAGGGGCCCATAGATCTAGGAAAACAGGTCATATGGGCTCAATAACCCTAATAATTCATCTACTATCTCAATGTGTGGTGATAAGCACCAATAGGTTAAATAACAAATTACACTTTTACATCCAACTCGATTGGGGCACTAACTACTAGTCCTGAAGAATTGCTATTGACTCATTTGAGCATAATAGTCAAGAAACATGTTGACCTTTTCATTGGGTTCATTATTCCACTACTGATTCACAGATCATTTCACAGATCGTTTTAATCTTGGCATGAGTTACCCTTGATTTGGCATTTAGGCAACCCATAGCCAATTTTAGTCTCATCATATTCCCAATCTACCACATTCCCTCAAGAATTAAGTCAAGGGCATCACTCCACTGACAGGCCAACACCAGACAGAGTGAATAAATGATCTTCAGCAAAGAGCCCCCAAGAAGGCCCGCTGGAAATTGCAGCCACTATCCAGTGATGAGCACATCCTGATGATGAAGCATGCTACTTAGGTAGGTGAGGTTCAGTGTATCCTACGAAGGATGACCTTTTTGACTTTGTAGGATTCCAGTGACATCAGTGTAGTGTTGGTGGATCAACGGAACGGCACACCTTAGTTGTTTACGACTCCCCAAAAATGAGCAACAATGGACCCCACCTGCAATCACTGGCTCAAATTAAGTGCTGATCTCCACTGAGATTACAGAGGGAGAATGGACCATTGAGCAATCGACAAAACAAAATCCCAAAGAACTTAAACAAAAGCAATCCTTCCCTCAAGAGGACCATTAAGAGATATGAGTGAGTTTCTTTGCTTGGTCTCCCCTCACCGTAAGCACAAGAACAGGGACTCCACAGAGACTCCAGGAGTACCAGAAAATAATGATTGTGAATTTTGCAAACTGAGATTGAACAGTTTTCAACTCTGGTGGAGATTACCCTTATCCCATTCATGATGCAGATGTCACGGTTAGAGGTATGGGGAGAGAAATACGGCAGTCAAAGCAGTGTTAAAAAAAAATGATGCTCTAATACTGTAGACAAAGTCTGATCTATAATTGGTTGGTAGCTGTAAACATGAAGGCCCGGTTCACAAAGGTAAATGTAGCGCTAAAGTCTAAAGTTACACCTAAAGTCTAAGTTTAGACCTGAAGTCTAAATTTAGACCTGAATTCTTTGTTTAGACTGCAGATCTAAACTTAAACTTCCGGTCTAAGTTTACTTTGTGAATCAGGTCCTTCCATGTCTAGACAATTTCTAAACCCTTAGTTACTCATTAGTAAAAGAATCCTACAGGGAAGTTTCCTTTGTCGGTGGCATTGCATGGAGGAAGCAATTCTGCTGGAGAGTTTGCCTCTAGACAGAGAATCCACCTAAGGGATTTCCTCTGCTATAGGGAGAGTTCGACATACGAGATTCTATAGGAGGACTTGCCACTGGTATTAGAATTCTGAGACATTCCTCCAGGGGAATTCCTCTCTCATAGAAAACGCGTGCAGAGGATATCCTGCTGGGGAATCCTCAGGGGGAATTTCATCTGCCATAGGAATAGGGCAGCAGAAGACATTCTGCTGGGGAATTCTCAAGTATTCATGGAATTCTCCGGGAGAACTTCCATGGTCCCCCACCCACACCCATCGACCACTCACGCAACCTCGGGATTATCCTGGATACCCAATTGACAATTAAGCAACAGATCAACACTGTCTCATCTGCTTGCTTCCATATTCTCTGCATGCTCCGCAAGAGTTTCTGATGGAAAACTGTCACACGGGCCCTCATCTCCAGCTGACTTGACTATGGCAATGCGCTCCACACCGGACCCACAAAACAGCTCAGGAACCACCTCCAGACCACCCAGGACACAGCAGCAAGACTTGTCCTGAACCTCCCCAGAAGAACCGCCATCACTCCCCCCCTCAAAGCCCTCCACTGGCTCCCCATCCAGCAAAGATGCCTCTTCAATCTCCTCACGCATGCATACAAGGCCCTCCACAATGCCGGTCCTGCCCATTTCAACAACCACCTCACATTCCACCAACCGACCAGAGAACTCCGCTCAGCATTCCTCGCCCACGTCCCCCGCATCTGCTAATGCTTCAGAGTTCGCTCCTTCTCCCACCTTGCCACCAGGTCTTAGAAGGATCGCCCACTCCACCTGTGCATCTCCCCTTCTCTGAAAGACTTTAGAAAGCAGCTCGAGACTTGGCTCTTCGATCGCCATCGCCAGCTGGACAAGGTCCGCAGCATCCCTACAGCACCTGGGGACACTCCCCCCGGGTTAATAAGCTTGCCCTCTACAAGACCCTGATTGATTGATTAATTGATCGATTGATTGATAGTACAGCAGAAAAGATTCCCTTTGTCTTACATTTACTATGGCGAAACAGGTTCTGCTCGGGGATTGCCCTTTGGGTCAGGGAAACCTCTGGAGATATTCCCTCTGCCGTAGAGCTAGTACATCAGAAGAGGGTCTGCCAAAGGATTTGTCACTATTAGAATTTCCTCCAAGAGAAAAGTTAGCCTTCCCCACAAAAAGGAGGGACGCTCTGATATCCTGATGGACTACCGTCCACCACATTCAAGATCCTCCCTGGCGCAATGATGCCTGTACCTTGATAGGAATCGCTGCTGTGGCAGTTCCTCTCAAGGTACAAAAAGTTTGGTGGACAGCTGCCAATCAATATTGATGACTGTTCATCTAATCTTAACAAAGTTTTGACTTTTTTTAAACTAATGACCCCCACACCCTTGAGGTGTTTACCCTGTGTGTGGGGTGTCATTATTTGTTTTCTTTCTGGGCTTCCCCTCCATGTTTTACCTGCTGTTGATGGACAGAAAAAGGACATCACACTGTCCAGCCTAATTATGGCAGGTGGTGTGATGCCCTTCCTCTGATGGCCCTCCTCCATCAGGGATCAGATGAAGCTTTCCATAGATGGAGCTGACAGACAGCTCACGGTCTGCCCCATTCTAAATGAGGATTGCCACAGGGTACTGGGTCACCTTTGAAATGTGGTACCTTGTCTGTCAAACTCCAAATCTCGCCTTAACTCAGCTATTGTATTAAAACTTTGCAATTGCTTTTCAAGAAACTATTGCTTTTCACTGCTGTTCATCATTTTTACTGTTGTTATAATTAGGTTCATTTAAGACACACTGGCCCAGATATACTAACGCTTTCTCCCTGATTTACAATGCAAAGTGTAGAATTGGGTTTTACTTTCCCATGGAAAACTTGTATTATGCTGCAAAGTAGCCTTAAACTAACACAAAGTAGTGCTATGGCTAGTCTATGCTACTTTGTGTCAGGGGGGAATACCATGGGTGGTACACGGTTGGTCCCATGCAACAGACAAGAGATTCTATCCTATTTACTAAAAAAGGGCGAACAGGGCTTTTCCTCCTCAAGGCAAGCATAACACAGTGGAACAGTTACTTTTCTCCAAAGTTTCACAACTTTGCTTATGCCTAAAGTGAGCCAGCATGGGGGACGGGGGGGGCACATCCTAGATGATATGATGCTGCTCTGCTCTCTCCCTTTCATGCAACGCAGCAACTTTGACTGCTGTGCAACATGGAAAATTATTAATTTTTTGCACATTCATTTTCAAAGTAATAACAAGAGGTTTTATTTCTGAGACCCCAGGTACTGTCCAAAGCCAGTTGTAGCTTTAACAAAGTGAGACACCTGCAACACCTCTAATACTGTGGATCATGACATTAACAGGTATACTATACTCAAAGCAGGGAGACAGGAATTATGCGATTTTCTGGCTGTGGCGGTTTACGTATATTTAAGAATTTGCTTCATTGTCACATAATCCATCATCTAATGCATTATCTGCAAATTATAACAAAAAACTTTGTTTCTATATCAAATGGAACAAAAGTTACTAAGAGCGCAGCAGTATGTGTTGCCGCACAGTGGAAGACCCTTTGCAAAGGTTGGCTTGTCACCTTTCAGTTGCTTATTGCTATATTTGGGAGGCTCTCTTAAAAAGGTGAAACTTTTGCCAAAACAGTGTTAACAAGAGTAAAAGTGTCAAAATTACGAAATAAGGGCCAGATGTATCAAAGGGTTTTGCCCATTCTGCGTCTATGGGAAAATGTGTTCGTATACATGGCCCTAAATCACAAAATGAGCCACAGCACGCAGCATAATTTGCCTTTTCTTGCTGCATAATTTAGTTAACCATTCTGCATAATTTGGCCGTCCCTTGATGCCTAATTCAAGCGGACCAGGCTTATATGTTCCTTGACATTAGACAAAAACTGAAGGTATGTAGGTGTGGAATTAAGAAAAGTAAACGTATATTTTCAAATATATACTTACCTTCACAATATTGTGGTTGTCAATATGTTTGCTACAATATTCTTGCAGCATGATATTTCTGTGGTCAATATCCTGAGTTAAAACCCACTGAGATAAACACACAAAGAGACACATGCAGTGTCAATCACCACTGAGTGAAGCTTAACAAACAGAACAAACACTGATGGCTGCCAGTGGCCTCAGACATTGTCAGCCATTCAGATGCATGGCTTACCAAAGCCTCTGCCAGCCTGGCACAGGCAGCACAAAGTATAACCTCGGGCTAAAATGAGGATGGCAAGACTTCTGCAGAAGTGTACACAAACTCAATGAATTGTTAACAGGAGGCCTGTGACAATCTGGCCTGTGAACAACACATACAGCCTGGATCAAAGCTGTGCAAGCTTCCCACAAACACACACAGAACAATTCAACATAGCTGGCCAGAGGGCAAACATTGGCACCACACAAAACAAATGCTTCACACACAGCAGCACTGCAAGTGACCCACACATAGAAAACAGGCAGGGCAAAGCCGGTTTATGTTCACATACAGAGCAGGTAAAGATTAAAGTCCAAGGCACAACAAAGGAAACAGGTAAATGCTTCCTGGCTCCACAAAGACACTAGCACCATCCAACAGCTGCCTCTCTCCTTCACTGCTCTCAGGAGCTACACCCAGCAACCTGGGATCTCTGCACCACATTCCAACACGGACAACTTGCAGAAATGCTCCATGAGCAAGAACCCCAAGACTTATCACACCTCTCTACCATGAGGAAGATGTCAGAAGCACAAAAAGGAAAGTGAACTGTAAAACTTATACAACACCTATGTCAGGAAATAAAATAAAACTAGTTATGAGATGAGACAACTTGAACCTGAAACAAAACAAAACAAAGAAGATGTCAGAAACACAAACAAAAAAGAAAAAAAAGAAAAAAAAGTGTAAAACTTAACACAACACATATGTTAGGAAATAAAATAAAACTAGTAATGAGATAACCTGAACCAGACATAACACAAGTAACATGTCAGAAACACAAAAAGCAAAAGGAAACGGAAGTGTAAAAGAACCGGGACAAGATGTGGAGGGGACAGCTGAGCAATACTCTTGCAGTATCTCTGTGATGCTGATCTGCTGTAATTTGATGCAATAGTACCAATTATGCTGCTCCAGTGTTAATTATGGATTTATATTAATTTGCACATAGTGTGACTCACATCTCTCTCTTTGTTTAGAGGGTGGGGAGAGGGGGAGAGGGCATGTTAATGAATTGTATTGATATTTCGTTTTTAAAATTAATAAATTAAAAAAAATATACAACACTACGACAGGAAATAAAATAAAACTGTTATGAGGAAACTTGAACCTGACGTTTAAAACAACACGACACCTATGACAGGAAATAAAATAAAACTAGTCATGAGATGAGACAACTTGAACCTGAAACAAAACAAAACAAAGAAGATGTCAGAAACACAAACAAAAAAGAGAAAAAAAGGAAAGAAAGTGTAAAACTTAACACATATGTTAGGAAATAAAATAAAACTAGTAATGAGATAACCTGAACCAGACATAACACAAGTAACATGTCAGAAACACAAAAAGCAAAAGGAAACGGAAGTGTAAAAGAACCGGGACAAGATGTGGAGGGGACAGCTGAGCAATACTCTTGCAGTATCTCTGTGATGCTGATCTGCTGTAATTTGATGCAATAGTACCAATTATGCTGCTCCAGTGTTAATTATGGATTTATATTAATTTGCACATAGTGTGACTCACATCTCTCTCTTTGTTTAGAGGGTGGGGAGAGGGGGATAGGGCATGTTAATGAATTGTATTGATATTTCGTTTTTAAAATTAATAAATTAAAAAAAATATACAACACTACGACAGGAAATAAAATAAAACTATTATGAGGAAACTTGAACCTGACGTGTAAAACAACACGACACCTATGACAGGTAATAAAATAACAGTATGAGGGAACTTGAGCCCAAAACAAAACAGGTCATGTAAAACAACAAAATTGGGAACTATTGGTACAATATATAATGTTATAAGAAAACCAAATAATACTTTTCCTATGAAAACACTATGCTAATTATAGTGAACTAGTGGCGACCGTCACTGGGTCATAAATATCCATATATATATATATATATATATATATTTATGTATCCCAGTGGTGGTAATTGATGTTGCTGCCATAGCAAATTAATTTTTTCATATACTTATTAACTTTGGCAACCTTTAATGAATCTTCAAAAAACTTTCTAAAAAATGTACTCTTTTTTGCTTAGCTCCTTCCTGGAAAGTTATGGGGTAATCCGTCAAGTGGGGACTGAGAAAAAGGGGGGTCCCAAAATGTAAAATCCCCATTCAAATTCTATAGACATTTTTGGAACGTGCAACAACCAAACCAAATTACATCAAGTTTGGCAGGAAGCTAGATGTTTGTCCAGAAAGCATGTTTGTTTAATTTGGTTACACCTGTTCTGTAGTTTTTGAGAAATTAAGGGTCAAAATTTATTGGTATCTGGACAGTTGGTCCAAAATCCAAAATTCAGTCCATTTCATTGGCTGAGGTGCCTTCTCTGAATGGTGGCTCTGATAGGTTGACCACATCATGAAAAGAAATGTTGCTGCAACTATTTCAGGTCTTTGAGACTAAGGGCCTCATTACGAGATTGGAGGTCCAATCTTCAGACTGCCATGGTGGCGGTCCTTCGAACGGCGCCTGGCTGATGGTCCTAGGACCACCGTATTATGAGTTCTACATGGGGCTGGAGTTACTGGGGGGCGGAGGCACGGGGCAGTACAATGGAGCTACTGCCGGCCATGCTTGCCTACCTGTCAGCACCATGGGCAGCCTGTTTCCCATGCAGTGCATGGTACACAATGCGCCCCGAACCCCAGATTTTTTGGGGGCCCACATTGTAGTTGTGCCCGTGACGCCCCCCGTTTTGGGCCCCTTATCTGCTGGCCGCCAAGCTTTCAATGGGGGTGGAATTTTCAATGAAAACTTGCCGGTTCAGCAGGTCGTAATACCCATGGCAGTCACGATACCGGGATCTCTAACACCGACCACCGCAGTGAAGGACCGCCACAGTCCGAGTCATACTGACTCACAGTCAGTATGGTGGGGCCGGTGGACTGCTGACGGTCTTTTGGCCGTCCCAAAGCCAAACTCGTAATACGGGAGTCGAACCACCAGAGTTGCAGCAGTCGGACCGCCAACATGGTGGTCCACAAACAGCCAAACTTGTAATGAGGCATTTAATCCCTTGTCCTAAAAAACATTTAAAGAAAATAATATAGGGGGTCAGGATAAGGATTCACTGCCCGAGCCCTTGTGGAGGGTCAATTTATTTTATTTTTGTGCCACAATCATATGGTTCTACCAAGGGATCATTGTTAAAAAAAAATGGCAGCCATTTTATTTATAAATATGACCCCCTGGGGAGATACAGGGCCGGGGAGGTCATAGTTTTTTAATTTTTGGGAGCACATGCATGAAGCCTCTTCCATGCCGAGTACTGCCTTAGGGACCCCAAACCCTGAAGCAACTTTATTTATAGCTAGGGCTCCTGGTTTTATGGTATTTATCGTTTTAACATTTCTGTCTGTATTCATCAATTTTTTTTTTTGTCCATATTATTGGTACTTATCCATATTTATTTTGTGTTTTGACAATAAATGGAGCCATAAAATAGTATATTTCCACATTTATTTAGCGGAAAGACATGCAACCATACTTTGCTGCCTGTCACATTTCAGCATATTGAGCAACCACATATAGTGAAACGTTACACCCACTTGTAAATATCACCATCATAATACAAATATATGTTAACATATGCATGTATTTAGGGACATCTCAACTTGGTTTCTAACTTTCCATGCTGTCTATCTGCTCAGCTGTTGTCCTGGAAATCACAAAATACAGCATGGAGACTCACCTATAAACAACACAATTTTCCGTATTTTCCCACTTTTAAAAATAAATGCAGACAGGAAACAAATTGTTTTCTGACTGTATTTATCTGTAAAAATCAGTAAAAAAAGAAACTGGAAGCCTAACTTATAGCTAAACATGGCCTCAGGACCCCACCCCAGAGGCCTCAGATTTTTCTAAAGAGTGCAGGGTGTGCAGGCACCCACCAGGCCTATTTCAGGCTTTACAGACCCCACCCCTGAGGCAAGTTACTTTATACAGTGGTTTTGGGAGCCTACCCTGGGACACCGTTTGCTTCCTGCCCTCTGGCACGGAGACTGCACTGTTCTCACCTAGCAGGAGCAGAATAGCCGATGGGAGGGGGAAACAATAGGTTTGCTCCCTGGCGAGAGCAGGAACAAAAGCTACTTCTGTCTGGGAGCCAACAAGAGAAGCTGGCTTCTGCCAGCACCAAAAGATGTGCTGGCAGGGGAGCAGGTGGGGCTACAGGGACCCCCGTGGCCCTTATGGCAGTGTGTGATTGGGCTCACCACGCTGTCCACAAACAAATTAAAAATGGAGCTTGAGCAGCACAGGAGTGGACTTCCTGCCCTGCTCACAAAAAATTAAAAAGAGAGTTTTGGCAGCATAGGCGTCGACTCCCTGTGCTGCCACAAAAAAAGTGAAAAAGAGAGGTTGGTCAGTGCAGGAGTGAGCTTCCCATGCTGCCTATAGAATAGGTATAGAACAAGGCAGCACAGTAGAAGTAGGGAAGCATTGTTGTGAATATGAAATGAGGGAAGTAGCCGCTCATTTCATTTTTACTATTTCTGCTTGGGGACGCCCCATAATACCCCGCAAAGTCTTTACATAGTTATTTTTGGTTCCTGATTGTGCCCCAAGAGTGACTTTGGCTGTAACCAACCATTTTTTAAATGTTGTTGGGGGCTGCAGGAAGTACAGAAGTCCCCCAGCAACAGTAAAACAAATGCAGTCAGTCTCCTTGCTCAATAAATCCACGATCCCCTGGAAAGATTATCATAATGTTAATGAAACATACATGTGAATATATTTCTGGTGATTTTTTAACAAAGACAATTGGTGTGCTTTATATATGTGAATATACTAGCCCCTTGATAAAGCCAGTATACAGAGGGCACATTTACTAAACTTTCAAGCAAAGCAGGGTAGCAAGCAAAGTTGCTGTGCTGCATTGCATGAAAGGGAGGGAGCATAAATGCTCCATGGTTACAAAGATGTGGCTCATCCTTCCTTGTGGTCCTGCACTGTGTGCCCTTGTGCCAACACAGCCACCCTCGCACTGTAATGCAAGGGTACCTGGTCACAGGCAAGATTGTTTTTGTGCAGGAACTAATTCCTTCTTGCACAAAAACTATCCTTAGAGGCATTTTCCTCTTTTGTTGTGTGCTGCAAAATGCAACACATTTGGAAAGAGGAAATAATGAGAAGAAATAAATATGTTTCACCTTACTACACCTCACTTAGGAAGGCATAGCATATTGATGCCTTCCAACTTTTACAAGTCTTTTTAAATTTTGGAATGTGTCAAAATCCATTATTGGATGCATGAGAACGCCCATGCTCCATCCTTGGAACTTCACGCAAGTAGAAATGTAGCCCAACGCAGTACAAGTGGCTGCATTGTGTTACATTTCTTTACAAAGCCATGCAAGGTCACACAAATCAGGCCTGACGTCTTTGTGTTCTCCTTGTGCAGCTTGCATGAGCCAAGGACAACACAAAGGCTTTATAAGTCTGGGCACCACTTTTTACATGTTGGTGTTCTGACCGTTGACAAAGTCAGTAGGTTTACCTTGCCTAAAATGACACAGTTTATATTGTACCATCAGGTAGTCAGTGGGGGGGCACTGATGGGGGTTTGGGTGCAAGGCCCTGTGCTCAATCCCCCAATAGCCCCAACCCCCAACGGAGGACAGGCCCTTCGGCAACCCCATGCTGCATATGGCCAAAGACCATGCGTGGCATGAGATTGGCTGGCCTTGAGGGGGGGTGTTGGGCAACAGGTCTGGATGCAGGTCAGGCCCTGCAGCCAACCCCATGCCATGCACATATGAAGGCAGATCATGGATTGGAGTTGTCTTTACATATGATAATAAAACATTACTTTACATGACAAAGCCCTTGAAATTCACTGAAAAACCAAAGGTGAAAGAGACATTATAATTAGGAATTCTAATTATATCTTATATTACATTGAAAAAAACCTTAGAATTTCACTGAAAAAAGCAAAGGTTAAAGGGACGTTATAATTAGGTGAAAATGTCAGTTAAAATATACCTTTTTAACCTAACTAGACCACCCAAATTCACCAGTTATAGTTATCTGAAGTAACAATAACTCCTGCCCTAAATTAGCTTTGGACATAGTCAAATGGACCCCATCATCTGCCCATCCAGGGGCACACTTGAAAGTAATATACACATACAAATACACACACTTGCATGCCTACAATGTTCATGCGTGTCCCAGAGATTGCAGTGTTAGATGACCCGGTTTGGGCATGACATACTGACATGGGGGCAGCAGGCAGTCGCCTATAGCAGTACAGATAGAATGGTCTGTAGGTTACCTTACCACCACTGTCAGTGTCTCATGGTCGGGGAGAGAGGACACTTGCCAATCTCATCATATAGGGGTGCACCTTTGGTGCCCTTCCACATCAGACCCCAAGTCTGATGTCTCACGTCAATAAAACAGGAGCACATCCAGCGGCTTTCTTGGATTGTCAAAGCCACTTGGGAAAACGCACTGGATGTCCAGAAACCATCTGGAGGGGGGATAGCAAGGCTACGCAGAGCCATGAGGAGGCCTTGAGTGTCACAGTTCAGAAGAGCAGGCGTGCATTCTGCCTACTCGCAGCATGGATAGGATGCCCCCCTTATCCTTCTGAAAACAGGCTGCCACCTTCAGTTTAAGGGAGGTGTGCACACACTGCTCTTTGAAAAAACACCGCTGGCCATTGGTCCCCAGCTCGTCACTTTTACTTTAGTCCTAGGACCCCCTTCTGGTTAAAAGACATGCTCTATACATTTTAATAACCTAGCTTAACCTAAAATAGCCTAGCCTAACACAATCTAACATAACCTAACCTAACACAACCTAACATATTCTTAAAAACAAAACAAAGCATAACATAACATAACATAACGATGTAATATAACATATAATATAACATAACAGAACCTAACATAACATAAGATAACATAACATAATGTAACATAGGCTAGCATAGCATAGCAGAAAATAGCATAAGATATAACATAACATAACATAACATAACATTACATGACATAACCTAACCTAACATAATATAACATAACATAAGTTAACATAAGTTAACATAACATAAAATAACATAATATATCAGAACATAACATAACATAACATAACATAACTTAACACTAACAAAGCAAAACCTAACACAACACAGCACAACATAGTATAGCATAACATAACATAGCATAACATAACTTAACATAACCTAACATAACATAAGATAACATAACTTAACATAACATAATATGACATAAGCTACAATAGCACAGCATAGCAGAAAATAGAATAAGATATAACATAACATAACCTAACATAACATAACATGAAATGACATGACATAACATGACCTAACATAACATAACCTAACATAACATGACATAACATAACACAACAATACATAGCCTAGCCTAGACCCTTGTGGGTGACCGTGAGCTTCACAAATACACGTAAAGCAACAAAATATATGTTACTTTTCCCCTCTCTCAGCAGACCAATCAGTGCTCTTGTTCAGCAGTGATTTGGACACCCCAGCAGGGCTCTGCTGATGAATGGTTGTGTTACAGATATTGAGGGTGTCTCTACAAGGGCCCTCCACCTTCTCCCCCTCACACAGTCACCTTACACTGACCGTCTCATGCTCCGCTCAGTGCCGGCCCCCTCACACACGTGTAAAGCAGTGATGTAGACACCCCAGCAGGGCTCTGCTGATGAATGGTTGTGTTACAGATATTGAGGGTGTCTTTACCAGGGCCCCCTCACACAGTCACACAGTTACCTTACACTGACCGTCTCATGCTCCGCTCAGTGCCTGCCCCCTCACACATGTGTAAAGCAGTGATGTGCACTTCCAGTCTAGGCCCTGCTGTTGAATGGTTGAGTCATAGATGCTGATAATGTATGTGCAGGCCACCTCTTTCCCATCACACAGGCCCCCTCACATTCCCACTATGCCCATTGGTGTCTCTCCTTAGAGCTGTCTCAGTCCTGCTTTCTCTTGTGTGTGAGTGGATGTTACATGTATAAATACATGGTACATATGGAGCAGGATAAGCATGGAGAGAGTGTGCTGTGAGTGCCTAGGGGCACATGGAATCTATGTAGGCACCCCCATGTTTGGGTTAGTGTACCATGTGGAGGCCGAAGAAAGTCTACAGACAGCAATGTGAATTTCTAGGCTCCCCAGAAAGGTTTTCCTGAGGGCAGTGAATCAGGCTCTTGGGTGCTGGAGGCAGGGAATACAAGGCATCACTTGTATGCTCCATTCCACCCATGACGCGTTACCCAACAGATTGAGAGGTGTCTTAGTGGAAAGCCCCTTCGGTACTTTACGCCTTTATGTTGGGTTTCTCTTACATGGTGATCACAGCACTCCTTTTTCGGACACGAAAAGACAGAAAGAGTGGCTTGATGGGTCTGGGAGGTATACACAACAAAACAAAAACCTTCTTTAACCAAACCCAAAGCTGAGCCAGTGAAATCCACAAACTAAGGGCTTGATTTTGATATTGGCAGACGACTTATTCAATCACAACGGCAACAGATATCCATCTAAATCCTATTCTATCCTATGGGATTTGGATTTCTGCGGAAGGAATATCCATAACTATTGTGACAGAGTAACTCGTCCACCAATATTTACATCAAGCCCTATGTTTGCAAACTGAATGTATGTATGGGGCAGAAACGCCTTGTCAGTTTCCCAGGATTTTGCATCGACCAGTGCCATGGGTCCCACACTAGTGGAGAGCAAGGAAGGCCTCCGAGCTCAGGTTGGAGCCCCTGACCATACACTCCCTTTGCTAGGTTTACAAGAGGAACCCGGACGTTCTGCAACTTGCAGGAGGAGCTTCCTTGAACCATCTTGTAGAAGGGAGCAGACTGCTGAGGAGGGATACTCAAAGCTCCCCCGCACAAAGAAAGGACAGCCTTAAAAACAGAGGGCTGGGAGGGCTTGGAGCTGGAGGAATAGAAATTGTCCTGCAGTCACCCTGGGACAGACTGATACTGTTGAGCCTTGTGTAGCCATCTTATATCCCTAGTGCTCCTAGAGCATGCTGTAGAGTGTGGTAACTTGCTCCTTGATGTTGTGCCTTCATGTTGGCACGCCATCTCCCTGTTGATTGGCAGATGACAGAAACGATGAGAGTGATTGTAAGGGACAGACAGGAAAAAGAAGCACCTGTGATGACTTGACAATGGGAAAATACAAATAAAAGGATGCAAAAAATGAATGGACGGAATGTTTCAATTAATCTCAGTCTCTGGTAATTACTCAGGAATGCATATCAGTCCATCGTCATTTCTCACACCATGCCACCTGAATTTGGACCCAGCCATGTACAAATCAGAAGTGACCCTGCTCAGATGGTCACAGCCCAAACCGCCAGGCCAGGTCCTCCCTAAACCCGAACACAAGCAACCCAAAACTAATTTTGCCCTTATTAGGGTTCAGCAGCCAGGTATCGCCATCGTTATGTTATTTCACACAGCGTGCCACCTCAGTTTGGGCCCAGTCTTGACCCTGATCCAATGAGAACAGTCCAGCCCAATCTGCCAGGACAGTACCCCCCGAACCAGAACACAAGCAAACAAAGAACATCTTATCTGCACTCAGCAGTGTTACCTCAACCCCTGACCAAGATCAACGGTGCAACCCAGCAGAGATCCTTTGTTGTTCTGGTGGGGGGCTTGATCTCTGGGCCAGAGAAATATCCAGCAAAGAAGTTTCCCCTCACCAGGACCAGTGTGATCAAATGGGATCCCCACTTACCCTTTCCCCCTCTGCTTCTTCTCTTCAGGCTCAGGGGCGCATGCCTGCGCATGACCGCACCACCAGAGGACAGCACAAGAGTCAGAAGGGCTGGGGCAGCATCAACTCTATCCGGGTCTGGAAAGTGAGAGAGCAGGCACACAAGTGGGAGGGGAGCTGCTGCCTGTGCTGGCATCACCTAGAGAAAGAGGTCTGCACTCCAGGAGTTAAAGGTACCATGTACACCGTGGAGAACCATTCTTAAAGGGGATCACAAAACCCCAGCACAAACTGCGGCAGCTAAATTGATAAATGCAATCTTACTATTCTCAACAGTATCATTTCAATTGCAGCTTTGGGAAAGTGACTAGAAGTTTCTCATTTATGTTTTAGTTCTGTCTGTCAGTAGCAGGGGCCAGAATGAAGCCTGTGCTCGTTGGCTCTTTACTAGTATAAAGTATGTGCCTATTGTCCTCCGCACGTCAATGCATAGTACAGTGCTCCATTTGTTAAAGGATTAGTGCCAGGGCCCTCGTCAGGAGGCCACTGCAGCGTGCACCACTCATTGCCCCTGCAAGCGCTGCCAATGACAGTACCAACACAACTACGAACCGTAACACGCCTGCAAGTGCAACATTTCTGCATATTCCAGACTACCAAATCCATAAGAATGGCTCGGGTGGCAGGTATTGGTCATTTTTATTGTATGTTGAATTAATAAACAGGTACTGTTGTGCCCATCTCTAAATTAGACAAATAGCGCCGCCATGTGGCAGACTGTCACGAGTGCGAGTGTTGATACTCAAATGCCATTATTGAGCACCGGAAACCACCGGCTCAAATTAAGCACTGGTGAAGTATTTGGCTATGTCTTCTGATTACAGTATTTTTCTTGTTGAGTAAAAGCATTGGTTGGATAAATTTTGATCAACTGTTGTTATTTGCTTGATTGAGTTGTGAGCCTCTCCCCCACACCGTATCCATAAGTTTGTCTTGAACCCCCTTCCATACTATTAGAGGCGAATGCTAGGGAGGTGTACTCGGTCCTCAGTTTTGAGCCGAGATGTAAAGTTAAGCCTCGAGATTATCAGCTCTAATTTTCAGGATCTGCACCCAGTAACCACTTACCGCCCTGGGACTTCGAAAAATTTACCAAATATTTCTTTCTGCATCTTAGGATCTCATTACAAAGTGCTTTTTAATTCTAACTGGGCCAATGACAGCAGTTACCGGCCCTATTGGAATTATGAGATCTGCTGGAACACACAGATCTGTTTTATTGTACCCAAAAATAGTGGAAGTCTGGGAGAGAATGAGGAATTACCAAGTGAATTTGATCCAGAATCTCCTCATTAGAACACAGAATTACACCTGCAAGTGATCACTACCGAAACATTGCTGGCAGTTAGGGGTGGGCATAACTCGCGGAATTTCATGTAGTGTAATCATGTGGAATTACCCAAAAAATCTGTGAGATTAGGTGGAAGTATGTGAGAAGAGTAATTCCACATTTAGCACTGTTCTCTGAGCGCAAAAATGACCCCTCTCTGTGACAATGGATGCAAGGATTCATTTTTCGCAAAGAAATAGAGGTACGTGAAAGAGAACGTCAATAATAGGACTTCCACTCAAATTACTCCCAGGATTTTGTAACTCTTTTCTTAGCACAAAATGCCCCCTTGCATCCAAAATGGAAGGAAGAATTCCTTTTTTTCACGAAGACATAGCATTGAATGCAAATGTACCGAATTGCAAGCGGTCGCTAAACATGCTCTTGCGATAGGATTTTTTCCAACAAATTACTCTGAATTATGCAAGTGGGCATAGTAGCGTTATTATGGGTAATTCCTTGTCAAAGAGTAATGCAGAATTACCAAAAGTAGTCAGATTACTTTGACAGAATTGAAATTCCGCCCAGGCCTACTGGCACTGTCTAACCAGACATAAATAACCTGCATTAATGTTGGTACTGTGATTTACAGGCAGAGAAGACCAGGGGTCTGGCTACATCCCATCTCACAGGACATCTTCCTGGTTACCCCTCTCGGCACACTGTGTGATCTTGGGAAGTCACTCTGTTTTTGTGTCTCGGATCACACATAGCGGCCACAATTAGAGGCACTAAATAAATGCAGGCCCCTTTAGAGAGAAGGATGCATTAATTTGTCAGATCAGCAGCTCTTCTGCTGGAATCCGTTCTCCCACTTCCCGGGCAGAGCACAGGTCTGTGTTATTAACATGAAGAGGCGGAGAGCAGCATATGTCCCCAGCCCTCGTTAGCACAGGTGAGCAGATGTCTGGAGTTCCCACCCCGCGCGGGGCCTGGCAGGGGCTCTCTGCGCCCACGAGGATAAATCTGGGGCTATTACCGAGTTATAGACAAGCTCTAATTGGGCGTTTACTGGGAGAGCTCAGGAGGGAAGCAGGGGCTGGGCTTAGGAAGAGTGATGGAGCGAGCGGCTGTGTACACACCATCAATATCTGTAACACAATCACTTAACAGCAGGCCTCGCTGGGGGAGAGTGCATCACTGCTTAACAAGTGTGAGGGGAGAGTGAGGAGGAGGCAGAAACTGAGCTGTGTGTGAGGGGGGACTGTGTGAGGGCAGGAGGAGGCCTACACACACACACACACACCATCAATATCTGTAACACAATCACTTAGCAGGCCTCGCTGGGGGAGCGTGCATCACTGCTTAACAAGTGTGAGGGGAGAGGGAGGAGGAGGCAGAAACTGAGTTGTGTGTGAGGGGGGACTGTGTGAGGGCAGGAGGAGGCCTACACACACACACACACCATCAATATCTGTAACACAATCACTTAACAGCAGGCCTCGCTGGGAGCGTGCATCACTGCTTAACAAGTGTGAGGGGAAAGGGAGGAGGGAGATACTGAGCTGTGTGTGAGGAGGGACTGTGTGAGGGCAGGAGGAGGCACACACACACACACCATCAATATCTGCAACACAATTACTTAACAGCAGGCCTCGCTGGGGGAGCGGGCATCACTGCTTAACAAGTGTGAGGGGAGAGGGAGGAGGAGGCAGAAACTGAGCTGTGTGTGAGGGGGGACTGTGTGAGGGCAGGAGGAGGCCTGTACACACACCATCAATATCTGTAACACAATCACTTAACAGCAGGCCTCGCTGGGGGAGCGTGCATCACTGCTTAACAAGTGTGAGGGGAGAGGGGGGAGAAGGAGGCAGAAACTGAGCTGTCTGTGAGGGGGGGCAGTGTGAGGGCAGGAGGAGGCCTCTACACACACCATCAATATCTGTAACACAATCTCTTAACAGCAGGCCTCGCTGGGGGAGCGGGCATCACTGCTTAACAAGTGTGAGGGGAGAGGGAGGAGGAGGCAGAAACTGAGTTGTGTGTGAGGGGGGACTGTGTGAGGGCAGGAGGAGGCCTACACACACACACATACCTTCAATATCTGTAACACAATCACTTAACAGCAGGCCTCGCTGGGGGAGAGTGCATCACTGCTTAACAAGTGTGAGGGGAGAGGGAGGAGGAGGCAGAAACTGAGTTGTGTGTGAGGGGGGAGTGTGTGAGGGCAGGAGGAGGCCTCTACGCACACCATCTATATCTGTAACACAATCTCTTAACAGCAGGCCTCGCTGGGGGAGCGTGCATCACTGCTTAACAAGTGTGAGGGGAGAGGGAGGAGGAGGCAGAAACTGAGTTGTGTGTGAGGGGGGAGTGTGTGAGGGCAGGAGGAGGCCTACACACAGACACACACCATCAAGATCTGTAACACAATCACTTAACAGCAGGCCTCGCTGGGGGAGCAGCCATCACTGCTTAGGAAGTGTGAGGGGAAAGGGAGGAGGGAGATACTGAGCTGTGTGTGAGGGGGGACTGTGTGAGTGCAGGAGGAGCACCACACACACACAGACACACACCATCAATATCTATGACACAATCACTTAACAGCAGGGTCCCAATGGGAGAGTGTACATCACTGCTTAGCATGTATGTGAGGGAGGGAGGAGGCACACACAGCTCAGTGTCTGCCCCGTCACATTTCCCACACATTGGTTAAGCAGTGATGTGCACTCCCCCAGGAAGGATTTATTATCAAATATCTGTTATTGATGGTGTGTGCAGACCATCTCCGCCCCACTCACACAGTCCCCCTAATGCACTGCTCAGTGTCTGCCCCTCTCTCTCATCAGCAGTAATCTACAATCACATAGAAAGACTCTGTTCTACAATGGTTGTGTTACAGATGTTGATGGTGTATATTCATGTGCCCTCTACCTTCCCCTCACACAGCCCCCTCACACTGTCCCTCTTTCACACCACTCACCTATTGCCTCCCTTTGGGCCCAGTGGTTTGTGTTTGAGCTGCAGCAGAGTTAATCTTTTGTGTGTAAATTGTTCCAAAAAGTGCAGGGTTCTTGGTCCCTTGCAAAATTGATCCAAATATCTGAGTCAAGCACAAGAGGGGAAAAGCGTGCTTACAGGGAAGGCAGTTATCTGCTTAATGCATTAAAACTGGCCTCATCTTCATGCCCTTAACATTAATGTCAAAAACATGGATTGATGTGGCAACAATGAATGTTAAAATGTGTTTAATGTGTGTCAGCCACTTAGTTCCTCTTATTTCACATGTTTTACTTAATGTTGCATTGCCCAGGAGAGAGAGCTGTTTCACCATCCTGTGTTCCTGTGCATTGTATTACTCTTGCATACTGCATACTTTGACTCGTGCCAGATGTTTATGAGGGGCTTTGATTGAGAGCGCTGGTGCTGAGGCTGAAGGTAAAGCAAAGTGCCTTTCAGTGGGTGGGTCGCTCTGCAGAGCACACAGAACAATGACCATGTATTCCAGTTGCAAGTAAAATTCAGTGTAAATGTGTGTGAAGGGGTGCGCAGAGGTCAAAATATTTAGAAAGCAAAAGCAAGATGAAATAAAGTACTTAATTTGAATTTTGGGGTGGTAAAATGAGGGAGATGCAAGGGAGCGTATTCAGGGGAAACTGAAAAGAGGGTGCTGAAGAGGAGAGAAAGGAGGTTGAAAATGTGCAGATGGATGAGATGGGAAGAGAAAAAGGGCATACATATTTAACGTAAAGCATACATAACTGAAAGCCATACTCCTTTCATAGGCCTCAATAATATTTAATTCACAGTCCCACAATTTCAGAATTGAAACATTTCCAATGTTAATTATTTATAATCAATCATTGTTGTTATTCATTTGTGGTAAACAGCTAACAACCAGTGACAAAGCCAATAGTATTGACAGGTTTTAGGTGTATGTCAATGTTAGAAATGGGGTCTCCTGTTGACAGTCAGTTTGTACTTTGTCCAAGCAGGGACCCTCACTCTAGTCAAGGTAAGGGAGATACACACCTAGGATAAGCCCTGCTCACCCCCTTGGTAACTTGGCACAAGTAGTCAGGCTTATCCCAAAGACAATGTGTAAAGTATTTGCACAATCACACACAGTAACTCAGTGAAAACACCACAAAATGACTCAACACCAGGTTAGAAAACTCGCCAATATTTATCTGAGTGAAACAAGACCAAAACGACAAAAATCCAACACACACAGGCAAAGTTATGAATTTTTCAAGATTAAACTTCAGAAACACAAATGCTTTGACTTGATAATATCCCGGCATCGTGATGGAGTTGTTCCCAACAATCCAAGGCTAATGGCACCAGTCACGGAGTCACACGGACCCCCAGGTACAGTACATTGTGAACATAAGGAAACAAGCCAGTGCACGGAGTCGGGGATCGAGGCGTCGTTGGATCCCGTGCAGCATCGGTTCCAGTGCTGCAGTGCAAAGGAGCCGAGGTGTCGGTGCGAGGCGCTGGGTCCTTGCTGCGGAGCTGTGGAGGTGAGTTGGCGTTGGTGCAAGGCGTTGGATCCGTGCACTTCCAGTGGGGTCGATATCGGGTGGTCATGGCATGGTGAAGCGAAGTCGGGTGTCACGGACGTCGGTGACATTGCACTTCGGGACTCATGGAGTCGTGGAATTCAGCGAGGCTGCAGCAGTCACACTCCAACGAGGACCATGGCTTCAGTTGCAGGATCCAGCAGCGGTGTCAGTCCGGAGTCGTCTGAAGTCGGTGCACTTGGTTCTTCTTGGTTTTTCACCAGCTGCTTATTTCAACGGCCCCGGGACTGGATTAGGCACCACTTGGCAGGGTCTCAGCAGAGAGTCCAGGTGCTGGCATAGGAAGTCTTTGATGGCCCTGAGACTTCAGAACAGGGTACAAGCTCACTCCAAGCCCTTGGAGAAACTTCACAAGCAGGATACACAGCAAAGTCCAGTTTTTGTCCTCTCTAAGGCAGAAGCAGCAACTGCAGGCCAACCCTGCAGAGCACACAAAGCAAAACTCCTCCAGCTCTTCATCTCTTCTCCTTGGCAGAGGTTCCTCTTGGTTCCAGAGGTATTCTAAAAATATGGGGTTTGGGGTCTACTACTTAAACCCATTTCTGCCTTTGAAGTAGGCAGACTTCAAGGGAAAGTCTCTATTGTTGACAAGATCCTGCCTTGCCCAGGCCTGTCCCCAGACACCCACCAGGGGGTTGGAGACTGCATTATGTGAGGACAGGCAGAGCCCATTTAAGTGTACATATCAGCTCCTACCTCCCCACTCTAGCCCAGGACACTCATCGGGATTTGCAGGCCACACCCCAGCTCCCTTTGTATCACTGTCTGTAGGGAATTTCCACCAGCCCAAGTGTTAGTCTGACCCAGACGTGAAATACACAAGCAGGCAGAGTCACAGAATGGTTTAAGCAAGAAAATGCCCACTTTCTCAAAGTGGCATTTTCAAACTGACTATCTAAAAACTAACTTTAGCCAAAGGTGTATTTTTAAATGGTGAGTTCTGAGATCCCAAACTCCATAGCTCAATCTGCTCCCAATAGGAAACTGCACTTAAAAGATATTTAAAGGCGGTCCCCATGAAAACCTATGAGGTAAAAAGGCCTTGCAACAGCGAATAACACATTTGGCAGTATTTCATTGTCAGGACATATAAAACACATCAGTATATGTCCTACCTTCAACATACACTGCACCCTGCCCATGGGGCTACCTAGGGCCTACCTTAGGGTTGACTTACATGTATAAAAAGGGAAGGTCTGCGCCTGGCAAGTGGGTACACTTGTCAGGTCGAATCAGCAGTTTAACACTGCACACACAGACACTATAATGTCAGGTATGAGCCATGTTTACAAGGCTACCCGTGTGGGTGGCACAATCAGTGCTGCAGGCCCACTAGTAGCATTTGATTTACAGACCCTGGACACCTCTAATGCACTTCACTAGGGGCTTACTAGTAAATCAGATATGCCAATCAAGGATAAACCAGTCACCAACACAGTTTACACAAATAGCATATGCACTTTAGCACTGGTTATCAGGGGTAAAGTGCCCAGAGTCTTAAAGTCAACAAAAACTGGTCAGAAAAAAATAGAAGGAAAGAGGCCAAATGTTTGGGGATGACCTTGGAAAAAGAACCAGTTCCAACAGTCAGTTGTGTTATGTTTCTGGATGCAATATCATCTCAGAGAGAAACCAAAATACAGGCCAGTTAGCGCACTATGTGAATCACAGCAATACATTTTACATGTTCCCTTTTTAGGGAGCCCCCACTTTTTTCATCCCACCAAAAGACCTGTCTGCACATATGTCTGTATGATTGATTGCAGCCAGCAGCTGTGGGTGCTTCCTGATGCCTGGTTAGAGCATTTTCTTCCAAAGTTGATGCCACATGCAGTGCAAGACACTGGGCAAGCTCACACTTTAAAGGGCCTGAAGCTGTTGCGCTGTACAATTTGCACAGCAAAGTAATTGTTGAACGTATTAATGCAGTAAGATATGTGGCAGTTTTAAATGTGTTTAGTATTTCAAGACTATACGTTCCCACTGCTTTATAAACCTTGCTTTCTCACTAAATTCATTTGCTTTCAAATGTACCATTTGTCAATCTTTTTTCAATTTGTTCTTGGGAGGAGGACCCACCTTGGACCCCTTGTTTGTCCATTAGTCTTGCTCGCTTCACTCACTACATAAAAGTCTAACCCAACTTTTACGCCCCACCACTTTCAAATGTCACCAGCTGCCACTGCATAAATTAGATAAAGATAAAGTAACATTTCAAAGGAGTCTATACATCAGAAGCCCTGATTATAATTTTCCCAATATTTCTTCTAAGTAGTTGAAGTCTCAGCATGATGACTCTAGCAAACTTAAACCATTTTTGATAGATAGTATGTTACAGCAGCACCTTGTAACACAGCAGTCTACAGTGAGTGATTATTGCTAGTTAAGGAATTTGCAGCCCTCTCCAGCAGGCACATTAACCCTAACAAACTATTTGGCTCCTGCAAACAAAATAAAGATCTCTAGAGCAAAAACCTTGTCTCATCGGGCTATGTTTCGCAGAAGGCTAGCATCACTAGCAAGGCTGTAGTTTGGAACAACATCAGTCAAATGTCAGTCGTACCTGACTTGGGATGATTCTGCCCCAGTAGGATAATCAGAGTACTATGCCATTCTGGAATCTGGAAATTTCCTGATTGCAGATTGCTCCTGACTGGCGGGTAGGTTTAGGTAGTGACAACCATGTATGTATTAGAAATCGAATGTTGGTGGCTTAAGAATAACGTGAGTCAGAGTCCTGCAGAGTTGTGCAATCTTTTCACACAGCAAATTCTTGTTTGACATAGCTGTGACCTAGTGTAGGTACCACCTTTCTTTTACATCATCTTCTCGCATACAATAGTGCGGCCTACCTCAGGGGCCCATCATATCTCCTCTGTTAGTCAACATCTACCTAACCCACTTTCCAAACCTGATTCAATCATACTAATTCATTCAACTTCACGTTACAGCAATGCAGATGACACTAGAATATTTTTAAAAATGGATGGCCTAGAGGGCATCTATAATGACTGCCATCAATCCATGAACTCATGGATGATGAATAACCATCTAAAGCTCAATACCACCAATGTAGAAATGATGTCCTGAGGGCAGTGCCAAAAAACGCCAGCCTACCGCCATAGTGCCTATGGAATATGAGGCCCCTCCAGCAATATCAACAAAAGTCAGAAACCTATGTAATCATGGATTCAGACTTATACTTGATACCACATCTTAACAACCTCACATAGAGTGCCTTCTACACAATGAAAACGTTATGGCACATCTTCCCATAGCTTGGATACCAAAAGAAACTGCGAACCATCCCCTCATCCATGATATGCAAAATACAACTCACCCAAAACACCACCACAAGACTTTATCCAAGAGAATACATGAGTCCCACAGAGGTAATGTTATGTTATGATAATAGCAACGCAATATAGCGCAACAACTCACACCCACAGGTGTATCTTGGTTCTTCGTAAACACAGGGGCCAGCATTGGACTAAAACAACCAGGTCTTCAGGAGTTTTTTTTAATTTGCAAAGTCCCAACAGGTGCGGAGATAGTAGGGAAGTTCATTCCAGACCGACGGGACGGTAAAGGAAAAAGACCGACCTCTGAATCTGGAATTGCGGATGTGGGGGATGGTCAGCAGCACTTTATCACTGTATGTAAGGTTTCTAGCAGGGCAACAGTGGCACCGTTTCTAATTTAAGTGAAAGGGGCCACTGCCTATCAGAGACTTGCAGGTGTGGCACGAAACCTTGAAAACAGTGCACCAATGAAGAGTTCTCAGTGTCTGGACCAAGGGAGAGCCTGCCAGAAGGTTACAAATGAGGTATGCAACGGTATTTTGCACCACTTGATGTTTCATGAGGTGTCATTGACAGCCACAAGCAGTGCATTGCCATAGCCGAGGCAATTTATGGCTAAGGCTTGAACCAGAGTTTTCGTGTGTAGAAGATGGCAGCCAAGCAAATCCTCAATAGCTGCATGGTGGCAAAGCAGGCATGAGAAGTTGAAGAGATATCAAGAATCGCACCACTGGCTACCGGTAGCTAAAAAGGGCCATGTTCAAGGCGCTCTGCGTTGTCCACACAGCTTCCCAAGGATTAGGACAACTCTACCTACAAGACAATTTCAAGCAATGCAAACAAAACAGAACACTGTGCTGCAGGCTTGCTCTGCTTATCGTCATGCCACCTTACAATGAGAAATCCACAGAGGCACTGCTTTCTAAGTACAAGCCACTAAGCTCTGAACCTCACAAACAGCCAGCATTCAGAGCACCCAGGAGCATAAATACTTCAGAAGGCAGTTGGAAACATGGCTGTTTACAAGACAACTACATCACCCCGATCACAGCAAAAGAACACTGAAAGACACTTGCATCCTCAACCTCAATCTTCAGTTTACGATCCACAGATTAGAAACAACCCAACCACCAAGCTGCTTTTGATATTCAGTTAAGCGAAGGAGGGCTGACCAATGCTTTGCCATGGAATTATATAGTTATGTAATTTCATATAAAACATTTCTGGCCCACACTAAAATCCAATAACACACAGTGGTCAGCAGCCACCTGTCACTTACAATTCTTACATTCACCTAAGCCCTGTCCTACTATGGGTGTTGTTTATCGGCGGTAGTGTGCAGATAATAAACCAGCCACCACTAAATGGACAGGCATGGAATAACTGAAAGGTTCTGTCACACACTGCGGATCAATTGTATGACTTTAATCTAGTCCATGACCGCAGGCCCCAAATATCTATACACTATGGCTGCGTGTTCATATCTCACAATGACACTCAGATGTGGGATACTGACGATGCCCATCCCAGCAGATCGCTCCTCTTTGTACTCCCTCCAACCAGGCCAGCTCTGGCCCACAACAATGCACAACATTTCTGATTGGACAATCCAGTGAAGTAACCCGCTACGCAGACTTTAATCATAAGAAATACCAAGAAGGAACCTGCGGAGACGTTTAAAGCGGCCAGTGCATTGAAAAACCATAAACTGCACATCCGTCCCTCTCACATCTCATCATCTGCCACACTGCTGTGTGCTGTATCCCATGAGACGATAACCACACCTGGGTGGTCGTCACACCCAACGTGGAAACACTTCCCACATAAGATCACAAAACAATATCAACACCCTTCCAAATATGCGCCTCACATGGAGTAGCCTGCTGCACATGCAGTCAAGCGCTTCAGTGCCCACATAGGGGTAGTAAGCGCTGTACAAATGTGCAATACAATACAACATATACCATTTGTGCTTCGCCACGCTGCGACCCCTGCCTTGCCCTTTGCGACCCCTGGCACTGCCTTTGTGACCCCCGGCCTTAGAGGTGGCAAATTCAGTGCCAGGAACACAGAGGCAGCTCCTCCTTCAGGTGGGGCTCCACGCTCTTTGTTTTCTCTCAATTTGTATTATACTAATAGTAAATAAGATATATTATTCACCCAGATGTCTCTGCATCAGTGATCAAAGTGCATTTAAAAAAGTACGGGAACTGTGATGCTGCATGCACTGGGGTGGGGTGATGGAGCATGGGGACACGGTCAAAGGTTTTGCAAAAAAAACGAAATATTTTGTACGTTTTTTGGTCTTTCACCGTCAGGTAGCTAAGAACAAAATAACACGCTGCTTAAATGAAAACGAAATTTAAAAAACGGGTTCTCAGAGGGAAATGCACTATGGTACATTATGCTATTTCTATTAGTTAACACACTGTAGAGGTCTGTGGTAACCAGAGAGCCACAGACTTAAATCTTGGTTGGTGAAGTGGAGGACAGTGACTTGTGTATTTTTGTGCTAGGAGGTCAGAGCCTGTTTGAATTTGTAAGTCTTTATTTTAAACTTGCATTACAAACAGTATAATATACACTGCAGCAGAATGCACAAAAAGGTTTAAGATAAAATAGTGCTTCTAAAATTTAGATTTTAGTAATACCCATATTTTACCTAATGTCATTTTTCTAATATACCTGTCCATTCAACACCTTGTCAGGTGCAGTAAGCGTGATATAAATGCAATTCCAACTAAAAGCACGCACTTCACAGCCCAGTTGTTAACTTGTTTGTCATTACAAAGCTTCATGTGATTCGATCAATTAAAGCCAGTGCTCCAAGCATCCTTTATTTTTGCAGGTTAACTCGTAGAGCACATTTGCATTTCTTTCAGGGAAGTAGGCACCCTGGCAGGAAGGCTTATTTAGCTGTCTGCCTGGCTTCGGTTTCACCACAAAGGGGATGCACTGAATGACACTTCAGCTGAAGCCATTAAACTATTGGAATTAACCATTCTGGGACGGTTGTCTTTTTACAAAAAGTAGGGGAACAGTGTTTCATAAATCTTAAAAGTATGGCACATTGTGCCCCTCCGGTCCCACTCACGTGGACCTTTGCACTGAGTGCACTGCTGCACCAGTTTAAGGTCCTCATTCTAAACCATAGCAACCTCAAGGCTGAGGATGGGTCAGGAAGAAGACTGCTACCAAAAGGTGCTGGAAGTAGGGGTTCAGGGGACCCGCAAAATAACTATGATGGAGTATAGAAGGTGAATGAGCAATAAAGATGACTTTGGTAATAAAGATGTGTTTATCTTGTCACAGCTGCTGTGCATCTGAAGATAGAAGTTGAATTTCTGATTATGTTTTCTGGCAAATTGCTGCTTATTCTTTTTAACATGGAGATTGGTGTTTACTTTTCTTTCTCTGACTCGAAAGTGAATGTATTTTGTAAAGTGAGCTATCTGACAGTCTTGCTGGGGTACAAGAGTTGAGAAAGAAAAAGCTGAAGGATGTCAATTTGTTCTAACACAACAAAATGTAAATACCTGTAAATGAACTGTGCAAATGATCCAGAATATCAGCTGTAAGAAAAGCAGAAATGAAGCATTTTTTTTCATTCTGACATATGAAATAGCATCAAAACATATCGAGGCACTTTACTTGGTGGTGCACAGATCATAAATATTTGCAAAACCTGATTTCCACACATTATTTTCTACGTGCTATAAATTGCAATTAATAAAACTGCATGCCTGTATTAATTTAGTAGCCTCTTCAATGAAAAATGTGATGGCTGTAAATTATTGAGAATTACAACACCATGCTTTAGTAATATATGTGTGACACAGAACTCTAAAGTGCACCACCAGCTACGTACCACACAGGGGTGTAACGGACACCTCCACAGACCTGGAGTGCCAGGTGGGGGGGCCAGCTTTCCATACATAAAGGGGAGCCCCCCTCTACTTGTCAGCTCAGGGTTTAGGTATTGCGGGCCCCCCTCATCAGTCCTTGCAGGGGGCCCCCCTCAGCTTGTCAGCTTGAGGGTTTTGGTATTGCGCCCCCCCCCCCATTTTTCCTTGCAGGGGCCCCCCTCAGCTTGTCAGCTCGAGGGTTGAGGTATTGTGGCCCCCCATCATTCCTTGCATGGGGCCCCCCTCAGCTTGTCAGCTCGAGGGTTTAGGTATGGCGGGCCCCCCCATCTTTCCTTGCAGGGGGCCCCCTAGGGTTTCCATTTGTCACTGATACCACATCCTTACCACTCTCCTGCTAAATGGGTGTGACTCATGTGCTACACTTGTTCCTTGTGTGACGCTTGGATTTTTCACAATCTCTGAATTTAGTGATGTCACATTGATAGCGGGTTACCCAATCAGAAAATTGCTGTGGTACCAGAGGTGCCACTACACAGTTTTGCTCTCTCAGTGCCTCTTCAGGCGTCTAGCTGCTGCTGTTCTGATTGTTCCATTAAGTAGCATCTTCTTAGAAGCAAGGGTGGGCGGAACTCGCCGAATTTGATTCAGTGGAATTTCACAAATTTACATAACAGCGCTGCGGGATTCTGCAGAGTTCTGCCAACAGGCGGAGATAGGCATGTCACACTACTTGCACTGTGATTTAGCAGCAGGAGCGCGTTCCCTGCTGGAAAATCAGTGCAAACAGTACCAGGCAACTTGCCAGAGGGCACAGCTACTTGAGTTGGTATTTCTGCTGCTTGAGTAGATTTTTTACTTGAGTGGCAGCATTCTGACTGTGAATGGTCACGACTGCCCACTTTGGAAAACAAACTCACCAAATGTCCTCCTAGCGACTGAAAATCATGCTAGGGGATACCAAATCTCGCTTGCCAACCTATTGTTTTGGAGTGACAAACTTCCATTACCCACAGGACATATCCAGCAGGGCTGAGCAGTGCAAGCTTTCATCCCACCAGCAACGGTCCAGCAGGGCTGAGCAGTGCAAGCTTCAATGCCTCCAGCACTGATCCAGCAGGGCTGAGCAGTGCAAGCTTCCATCCCTCCAGCACCGGTCCAGCAGGGCTGAGCAGTGCAAGCTTCCATTACCCACAGAACAGATCTGCAGAGCTAAGCATTCCAAACTTCCATCACCCACAGGACAGATCCAGCATGGCTGATCAGTGCAAGCTTTCATCCCACCAGCACCAGTCCAGCAGGGCTGAGCAGTGCAAGCTTCCATCTCTCAGCACCGGTCCAGCAGGGCTGAGCAATGCAAGCTACTATCTCCCAGCACTGGTCCAGCAAGACTGAGCAGTACAAGCTCCCATCTCCCCAGCACTCATCCATCAGGGCTGAGCACTGCAAGCTTCCATCCCCCATCACCGGTCCAGGAACACTCAGCGGTGGGAGCTTCCACCCCCCAGCACCATTTAAGCAGCACTGAGCAGTCCAAGCTTCCATACTCCAGCACTGTTTCAGCAGCACTGAGCAGTGCAAGCTTCCATCACCCCAGCACCGGTCCAACAGGGCAGTGCAGTGCAAGCTTCAATCCCGCCTTTACCAGTCCAGCAGGGCTGAGCAGTGCAGACTTCCATCCCCCAGCACCAGTGCAGCAGGCTGAGCAGTGCAAGCTTCTATCCCCCCTGCACCAGTCCAGCATGGCTGAGCAGTGCAAGCTTCCATTACACACAGAACATCTTCAGCGAGGCTGAGAAGTGCAAACTTCCATTCCCCAGCACTGGTCCAACAGGGTTGAGCAGTAAAGGCTTCCGCCCCCCCTGCACTGGTCCAGCAGGGCAGGATACCTCATTGCTGAGCAGTGCAAGCTTCCATTACCCACAGCACAGATACCTCATTACTGAGCAGTGCAAGCTTCCATTACCCACAGAACAGATTATGCAGGGCTGAGCAGTAAAAGCTTCCACTCCCCCAGTACCTGTCCAGCAGCACTTAGAAATGTAAGCTCTCATCCCCCCAGCACTGGTCCAGCACGGCTGAGCAGTGCAAGCTTCCAACCCCCAGCACCGGTGTAAAATGGCTGAGAGGTGAAAGCTTCTATCCCCCCAGCACTGGTCCAACAGGGCTGAAAAGTGCAAGCTTCCGTCACCCCAACACCAGTCCAGCAGGGCTGAGCAGTGCAAGTTTCCATTACCCACAGAACAGATTCAGCAGGGCTGAGTAGAACAAGCTTTCATCGCTTACAAAAGATGAACAGTTAATATGAGTGACATGTAGGTTACAGACAGATCTCTGAAGACAGTGTAAATCATTGAGAGGAACATATAGGTGAATGAGTGAGTGAATATGCAAAATTTCTCACATAGTGGATATTCAACATCAGCGTCCTGAAAGCCTTGCTGCTGTTCCTCAAAGGCCTGTTTGTGGTCATTTTCTGGTTTTCCGGTATCAAGAAGCAGCCGTCAGGTGGCTGTTATTTGGAGCAGCCCTACCACAGCCTAAGTGAGTATGTTCTAGACTGGCATCCAGGTGCCAACCTCTTTGAAAAGGTTTGGAGGGTGCTGTCCCATGTTCATAACATCAAGGATCACCACTGACTGCACAGGCTCGTGTGCTGCCTGCAGGTCTCAATTATGAATCTGTACAGGGCCAACCTTAGCCTCTCATTCGTCCAAGGTCAACAAAGCAAGTATTCGCAGGGGTGTAGCTTGGTCAGTAGGATTATAGGGGTGTGAGCTTCAGATTTTCTGACAATTGTGATGGCATTTAATGTTTCAATACATTATACTACAAGCAGGGTGGGCGAGAGGGGCTTAAGGGGGGCTTAAGGGGCAGCGGAAAGGGAGAGGAGTGTGGATTGCTAGGAGTACTTAGAGAGAAAAAAAACAATGGTGGTCATTACAACCCTCGCGGTCGGTGTTAAAGCGGCGGTAAGACCGCCAACAGGCCGGCGGTAAAAAGTTTGCAATTATGACCATGGCGGAAAACGCCAACAAAGACAGCCACTTTAACACTCCGACCGCCACTGCGGTACAAACAAACAGGGCGGCGGTCACCGCCAACAGACAGGCGGAGGACAATGTACCGCCCACACTATTATGACAGGCCAATCCGCCACCTTTTCCGGGGTGGATTCACTGCGGATAAAAACACGGCGGAAACAGGAATCCTGAAGGGAAAACGCTCACCTCTACACACCCCACGAGGAACGAGGATGCCATGGACCCGGAACTCCAAATTCTTCCTGCAATACTCTTCCTGCTCCTCTACCAGGAGCACGAACGCCGGCGGCGAAGACCACTGTGAGTACTGCACCTACGACAAAGGGGAGGGGGGAGGAAAAAAACAGGGACACACACATGCAACACCCCCACCCTCACCCACTACAACACACACACTAATGCATATCAATACATCACAGTTACACCCCCCAAACCCCCCGATTGAATGCAAAGACAATAGAAAATGAGTGTAACCATTGTAATATATTAAAAGCAAGTAGGCAGAAATATATATACACCATGTACATAATATATACCAAGCATAGTAGTCCAGGTAGTGCTCTAAGAAAGTCCGTGGAACACTGGGACCACACGGTATGGGCAAGGCCCACACAGGATCCCCGACCATGACGGAGAGAACACTGCAGGGGCATCAGAGAGCAACTAAACAGGCACCTCAGGGGGAGGGAAAGGGGGGCACCTCAGCCGCTTGAGTGCACGAAGCCAAATCCACGAGGGGGCCACATGTCTCTACAGTGGGTGGGTTGCCCACTGTTCAATCCTGGGGAGTGCAAAGCCACAGTCTCTCAAGTCTCACAAGTGGGTGGGTTTCCCACTGTTCAATCCTGGGGAGTGCAAAGCCACAGTCTCTCAAGTGGATAACAGTCTCCACTGGTTCTGGAGGGGGCTTGGTGCCCAGAGTGCTTCATCCTGCTAAGGACAGAGGTAGTGGATGACAGTCTCCACTGGTTCTGGAGGGGGCATGGTGCCCAGAGTGCTTCATCCTGCTAAGGACAGAGGTAGTGGATGACAGTCTCCACTGGTTTTGGAGGGGGTATGGTGCCCAGAGTGCATCATTCACCCCGTGACGGACTCAGTTGCGTCAGTGCCCTTGCCGCTCATGGGCCAGCGGTGCTTGAAATGGTGGCGCCCTGTTCAGCGGTGCTTGAGATGGCGGTGACCTGTTCAGCGGTGCTTGAGACGGCGGTGCCCAGTTTAGCGGTGCTTGAGATGGCGGTGCCCTGTTCAGCGGTGCTTGAGACGGCGGTGCCCTGTTCAGCGGTGCTTGAGACGGCGGTGCCCTGTTCAGCAGTGCTTGAGACGGTGGTGACCTGTTCAGCGGTGCCTGAGATGGCGGTGCCCTGTTCAGCAGTGCTTGAGATGGCGGTGCCCTGTTCAGCGGTGCATGAGATGGCAGTCTCCATTGCAGGGTCTCAGCTGCTGGCGGACCTTCATGGCCCAGCGGGGCTTTTGCTGGCGGTCCTTCATGGCCCAGCAGGGCTTTTGCTGGTGGTCCTTCATGGCCCAGCGAGGCTTTTGCTGGCGGTGGCCTCCTGGGCAGGTGGGCTGGTGCTGGCGGTGGCCTCCTGGGCAGGTGGGCTGGTGCTGGCGGTGGCCTCCTGGGCAGGTGGGCTAGTGCTGGCGGTCCTCTCCTAGGCAGCTGGGCTTGTGCTGGAGGTGGCCTCCTGGGCAGCGGGGATGATGGTGGTCTTCTCCGCCGTGCTGCTCTTCCCAGACTTGCCGGGTTTCTTGTGGCCCTTCCCCACCTTGGAAGGTGTCACAGCTGACTCCACACTCCCAGCGGGACCCCTGGGAGCGGCTTTGGTGGCTGGAGTCTTCCCCCTCTCCTGCCGGGCACTGGCCAACTTCTGATGCTTCACAGGTGGGGGACTGTCTGCGCTGTGGCTCCGTGCCATACTGGCTGCCCTGGTGGCCAGAGCACTCCAGATTCCGGTGAATACAGGCACCACTGGTCCCGGAGATGTTGTGGCTGAGGTGCTAGTTCGGGACATAGGAGACGGACGGGGTGGGGGAGGTGTGGGAAAGAGGTCAAGGGTGGACAGGAAAAGTTTTTGGGACACACTGGAAGGGTAGCTGGAGGGGGTTTGGGAGTGGAGGAAGAGGTGGAGGTTGTAGGAGGTGTACGTTTGGTGACTTTGGGTGCAGGTGCATGCGCTGGAGGCTGTTGTGAAGTGGATGGCTGTTGGGTGGGCGTGTGCCTGTGTTTGTGTATCTTGGGAGGGGGTGTCACAGACACACTGGGAGAGGACACAGGGGACGTGTGAATGGTAGTGGGGATGGTGACTGCATGTGAGCGGGTGTGGTGGTGGGTGTGCTGGAGAGGGACGTAGTGGCTGTAGATGTAGTGCATGCAGGTGTGAGTGTAGACAAGACTGGGAGGGATGAGGGAGACGAGGAGGAGGGGGACACAGTGGAGGCAGTGGATGTTGGTGTGTCTGCATGTGTGTGATTCTTGCATCAGTGCCTGTGGGATGTGTGGTGCTTATGTTTGCCTGAGCTTCCCTTGTGTGTTGACGTGTGTGCATGCTGGTCTGTAGGTGTGCTTGGGATAGGCTGAGGTAGAGGAAATTGGGTCTGGGTGGAGGAAGTTGGAGGGGGGAGGCTAGAGACAGGGACAATGAATGCCATCAGTGCTGAGGCCAGAGTCTGAAAAGCTCGCTGAAGGGCCACCTGACCAGAATGAATGCCCTCCTGGAATGCATTAGTTTGTTGCAACTGCCTCTCTACACCCTGGATGGCATTCAAAATGGGAGACTGCCCAACAGTGAGGGACCTGAGGAGGTCAATGGCCTCTTCACTGAGGGAAGCAGGGGTGACTGGGCCAGGGCCCGAGGTGCCTGGGGCGAAGGTGATGTCCACCCTCCTGGGTGAGCGGGCACGGGGCAAAGGCTGAGGGGCTGCTGGGAGGGCAGTGCTGGTAGGGGGGGTGGCGGCTGTACCTGTAGATGCGGGGGGCACAGATGTTGCCGCCACCACAAGGGAGCTCCCTTCAGAGGACTAGTCCGTGTCGCTGGTGTCAGCTCCTGTCCCCGCCGTAGAGCTCCCCTCACCCACCGTCCCACTGGTGAACTCTGAGTCCGTAGTCTCGCCCTCCAGGGCCATGTGGGATGCAGCTCCCTCGTGCTCCGGTGCCACTGCTCCTCCACCTGATGATGCTAATGCGCACAAGAACAGGGAGACCACAAAAAGTGGGGGGGACGACAGAAGAAAGACATGTTGAGTGCATGCATTACAGCTACCGTTGGCAGACACGACAGACACAGAAGCCCCCTGCACTACGCCACGCTCTTGGGGTCCACTGTTCAATTCCTGGGAAATGGCCTACAAGGCTATGGACGACATCTGCACACATAGATGACACAGGGGCATGACTAGGTGTACTTGGCACTCTACAGAGGTGGGGTGGGGTGCCACATGGCCTGCCTTACGGAGGGGCCTTGCCTACGGAACTCGCCATGGCCTAGGGAAACCCACAGCCCACCTCCCCCACCCAGACACCTCCACTACACGCAAAGTCAGCAGATTGAGAGTGTACTCACCCCCTTGTGGCTGCTGTGATGCCCTCAAGTGCCCATCCAACTCTGTGTAGGCCACCGCCAGGATCCTGAACATCAGGGGGGTCATGGTGCGACGGGCACCCCTCCCACATTGGGAGGCCATCGCCAGCTGAGCCTCCACCGTCTTCTTGCTCCAGCGGTGAATGTCCTCCCATCTTTTCCGGCAGTGGGTGCTCCGTCTGTGGTAGACCCCCAGGGTCCGGACGTCCTTGGCGATGGCACGCCACATTTATTTTTTCTGGTGGGCGCTGACCTACATGAAATGTACAGGGGAAAAAGAGAAGTTATTACCAACTGCACCGTGAAAGAGATTGGCCCCCATCCCTACCCTTGCCATGTGGCACATGCATTCACCGTCTTTCATGCACGCAGCACTCTCCCCCTTCCTTCTTGGATCCAGCACTCTCCACACAGGCATAGCCCATACAACATGCTCCCTGTGTACTTACCTGTTTGTCTGGAGGACCATAGAGTAGCGTGTACTGGGGGAGGACCCCATCCACAAGCCTCTCCAACTCCTCCGATGTGAAGGCAGGGGCCCTTTCCCCAGACACTCGAGCCATTGTCTCTTCCAGACCGAGGTCGCAGCAGCACTTGCAGTGTAGGTCCTCTCCTGTCGAAGATCAGGTATCGAGTGATTGAACAGATGGAAAATGGCGGTCACGTCCGCGGTGGTGCGTACCGTCACCGCGGGCGTACATCGTCATTGGCTCCTAGGACCCATAGGGTCCAATGTTAACCAATGCAGCATTGCGACACGGTCATCGACCGTCTACCGCAACGGTGTACAACGCCAGCGCAGTTACTTCACATCCCATTGTCCCACTTTACAGGTCAGGCAGCCGCCATTTCAGGGGCCCACATGGCTTAATTTTCAACTGTGTCACACATACCTAGGCCTACATTCTACACACATACAGGCCATCTTTTGTGAATTAATGGTGTTCTGTGTAAACTGTGGGTATGTACCTCTGAGTTGTTTGACTCTGTGCTCGCTGTTGTCCTTCATAGGCACCGTCCGCTGGGACATGTGAGATGATGGCTGCATCCTCCGGTGTACCGACCGTTGGTGGACCTGTCGACAATGGAGGAGCGACATGTGATTATCACATACAGGCTTGGCCGTGCCACAATCCAGGAACTGTGTACCCAGTTGGAGCCAGACCTGATGTCAGCAATCTGCCATCCCACAGGAATGTCCCCTCAAGTGCAGGTGCTGTCAGTGCTCCATTTCCTTGCAAATGGGTCTTTTCAAACAACAGTGGCCATAGCATCAGGGATGTCCCAGCCTATGTTTTCCAACGTATTGTCCAGAGTGTTGTCTGCCCTTCTGAAACACATGCGCAGCTACATCGTTTTTCCTCAGGTGGAGGATTTGCCTACAGTGAAAAGTGATTTCTATGCCCTGGGACACATCCCCAACATCATAGGTGCCATTGATGGGACCCATGTGGCTTTGGTCCCCCCCCACAGGAGTGAACAGGTGTACAGAAACCGGAAGAGTTATCATTCCATGAATGTACAGATGGTATGTTTGGCAGACCAGTGCATCTCCCATGTGAATGCCATGTTCCCTGGATCAGGACATGACGCCTACATACTGCGGAATAGCAGCATCCCTTATGTGATGGGTCAACTCCAGAGGCACCGTGTGTGGCTATTAGGTGAGCACCTGGAGGCAAGTCAGTGGGAATGGTTGTCTGGGTCTGGGGATATCCCTCCAGGTTAGTGTGTGTCTAACAGTTGTCCCTCGCCATATGCAGGTGACTCTGGTTACCCCAACCTGTCATGGTTACTGACCCCAGTGAGGAATCCCAGGACCAGGGCAGAGGAACGCTACAATGAGGCCCATGGGCGAACTAGGAGGGTGATCGAGCGGTCCTTTGGCCTCCTGAAGGCCAGGTTCAGGTGCCTCCATATGACAGGTGGATCCCTTTTCTACTCACCAAAGAAGGTGTGCCAGATCATCGTGGCCTGCTGTATGCTTCACAACTTGGCTTTGCGACGACAGGTGCCTTTTCTGCAGGAGGATGGTCCGGATGGCGGTGTTGTGGCAGCTGTGGAGCCTGTGGACAGTGAAGAAGAGGAAGCCGAGGAAGAAGACATGAACAACAGGGACTCAGTGATCCAGCAATATTTCCAGTGAGACACAGGTAAGAGTACAGACCTGCCTACTACATGTACTTTAACACTACTACCTCTCTACTGTCTGTCGTTTTCACCCAGTGTATGGTCACTGAGTTGTCACTTTCCCTTAAGATTTCACAGATGTGTGTCCCACAGTGTGACATCTGCTTTGTTTCCTCATGGACTAGAGCTATGTGACATAGGTATGTTGACATTACAATTGAAAGAGCATTTTGCCACTGTAATTGCTAATACACTATTTCAAAATCACAGACTGACTCCAGATTGTTTGGCGCTTCAAGGGTGTTTATTTAAGTGCTCAATATTGGAGGGGGTTGCAAAATGGTGAGGGGTGATGGTGGAGGAATGTCCATGGCAGAGTCCAGTGAATAAATGTAAAATACACTGTTCCAGAAAAGCTGCCAACCTAGGAGACCAGTAGTCTCAGGAGCGAGAGCCATCAAGCATCACAATGGATGACTAGCATCATCATCGGGAAATGCTCCTCACCAGGCCGGCACTGCAATGCCTGGCGGGCACCGCAATAGGGGGCTCTAAACCGTACTACTCTTATAGCGACTGGTAAGTTCAACTATACAGACCAAGATGCTTATAATTAGGCACCAGTACACAAGAGAGAGGGACAAAGGTGTTAAAATTGGTTATTCATCACACAATCTACATCATAAATTTTAATCAGTTAAACAAGGATGAAGACCAAGATTAAAATCAAAACAATTAAAGTCATAAATTGAGATGTAATGCTCAATAACTTTCAAAAGACAGAAAAATATCAGAGGACTCTAGGTATTATAAGACCCCTAAGCTCGGGTCGACATGTTTCGCGTCTAGTGGTCTAGCCGGATCCATTGACGCTTCATCAGGACCAAACACATACAAACGTTAAGTCACCTCTTCATCAAAAAAGAAAAAACCTCATATTAGGGTAAATAGCACTGGTCACTTACATTTAAGTAAACTGGTTAAGTCAGGTCACCCATCCCCAATTCGAGAACAGGCTCCTTGGGAGGCACGTTCC
This sequence comes from Pleurodeles waltl, assembly GCF_031143425.1. Classification (NCBI taxonomy): domain Eukaryota; kingdom Metazoa; phylum Chordata; class Amphibia; order Caudata; family Salamandridae; genus Pleurodeles; species Pleurodeles waltl. The sequence continues at coordinate 1,525,536,699 of NC_090446.1, read as the reverse complement.
AAGGACTCAAAATGACAATACTAGTCAAAGGTCCTTTGTGGTGGACCTACCCTCCGGAACGGCTACCCGAAACAAAGTGGGACAGAGAGATGACATTCAGGGTGGTCTCATTTCTTGGCGGGGGTCTTGGCATCATTCTCTGTCTTTGTCTCAGATCTCAGGGACCGTTTGCGGGGTGGTTCTCCATCTGCATGGGTGGCGTGCTGGTGTGGTGGTCCTGTGATGGTGCCTCTTGTCCACTAGCGCCGGCGAAGGTGGTGGGCAGTTCATCGTCCAGGCTAGTGTCAGGGGCCCCTTGTTGTGCCACAGTGTCCCTCCTGGTGTTGAGTGCTTCCTTCAGCACCCCTACGATGGTGCCCAGGGTGGAATTGATGGTTCTGAGTTCCTCCCTGAAGCCCAAATACTGTTCCTCCTGCAGCCGCTGGGTCTCCTGAAACTTGGCCAGAACCGTTGCCATCATCTCCTGGGAATTATGGTAGGCTCCCATGATGGAGGAGAGGGCCTCGTGGAGAGTGGGTTCCCTTGGCCTGTCCTCCCCCTGTCACACAGCAGCCCTCCCAGTTCCCCTGTGTTCCTGGGCCTCTGTCCCCTGGACCGTGTGCCCACTACCACTGCCCCTAGGTCCCTGTTGTTGTTGGGGTGGTGGGTTAGCCTGGGTTCCCTGTAGTGGTGGACACACAGCTGATTGACGTTTCCTGAGGACGGAGGTATGGGTTCACTGGGTGGGTGCTGTGCTGGTGTTTCCAGAGAGGGGAAGGTCTGTGGTGGCCTGTGACTGGGTGAGGGGAACGGACTGTCCTGAGGTCCCCGATGGGCCGGGCTGGTCATCTAGATCCAGTTGGACAGAGCTGCTGTCATCACTGTGGGCCTCTTCTGTTGGTGGTGTGGACATGTGTGGACCCTCCTGTCTGGTGACATTGGGTAGGGGTCCTGCAGGGGTATAAAAGGATGGTTATTACATCTGTGTGTGGCATGGTGTGCAATGGGTGGGTGACTGTGTACCCCAGTGCTTGCATTCCTGTGTGGGACCTTGTGTGATGATGGTTTAGGGGGTTATATGGGTATGTGCAGTGGGCATGCTTTAGTAATGGGTGTCCATGCTTTGTTGTTGCATGCAGGGCTTGGTGTTGGGATGGGTGGTTTGTGATTTTGGGACATATGTGAGGAGTTGGGGTGCTGGGGGTGAGGGTTGGGGTATGTGATAGCATGCAGGTAGGGTGGGGGATGTAATAGTTAAGATTTGTCTTACCAGAGTCCATTCCTCCACCTTCTCCTGCGAGGCCCTCAGGATGCAGAATCGCCAAGACCTGCTCCTCCCATGTTGTTAGTTATGGGGGAGGAGGTGGGGGTCCACCGCCAGTCCGCTGAACCACCAGGTGGTGTCTTGAGACCACGGAACACACCTTTCCCCGTAGGTCGTTCCACCTCTTCCTGATGTCCTCACGATTTCTTGGGTGCTGCCCCACTGCGTTGATCCTGTCCACTATTCTCCGCCATAGCTCCATCTTCCTAGCTATGGTGGTGTGCTGCACCTGTGCTCCGAGTAGCTGTGGCTCTACCCGGACGATTTCCTCCACCATGACCCTGAGCTCCTCCTCCGAGAACCTGGGGTGTCTTTGCCGTGCCATGGGGTGGTGTTGGTGATGTGTGGGGTGGAGTGTGTGGTGATAAGTGTGCTGATATGTAGTGGTGTGTTGTGTGAGGTGCGTGGAAGTTCTGTGGGTGATGGTGTTGTGTGCCTGTGGATGCTGTTGTTCTTGCTGGTAGTGTCTCTCTCTGGCCTTCTTTCGGAATTTTTGGTAGTAGGGGTTTGTGGGTGATGTGGGTGTGTGTTTTATATTGTATTGGGTGTGTGGGAGTGGTGTGTGTATGTATATCAGGTGTGTGTATTTCGAATTGTCCAATGTGGCTGTGTTTTGTATGTGTGTGTGTATTTTGAGCGCGGCGGTGTGTACCGCCAATGGAATACCACGGTTGAAAGACCGCCGCGTGGATTCGTGTGTCGTGATAGTGTGGGCGTATTTCTGTTGGCGTGACGGTGGAGGTTTTGTTTTCGCCAGTTTAGCACTGACCTTTGGTGTGGCAGACTTGTGTGGGTGTCTGAATTTTGTTGGATTTCGTAATGTGGGTCATAATAGCTGTGGCGGAATTCCGTGGCCACGGCGGTGTGTTGGCGATCTTCTGCACGGCGGTAAGCGGCTTTTACTGCCAATGTTGTAATGAGGGCCAATATTTTATCAAATATCCAATATTTTAGAAGAAATTCAAAACAGAGTGTGTGTGTGAGAGAGAGAGTGTGTGTGTGTGTCTGTGAGTGTGTGTGTGTCTGTGAGTGTGCGTGTGTGTGTGAGAGAGAGAGTGTGTGTGTGTGTGTGCGTGACGGTGTGTATGTGTTCTGTGATGTGTGTATGTAAAACTTCCTGGTCAAATCCGACTGACATCTCACAACACTCTGCTGAAAGCACCTGTACCCAACTACTTGTCAGAAAATACATTTATTTGGGGAGGTATAACACCCCAAACCCCCCCCTTGAAGCTACCCCTGAATATTCATTGAGATTGGGGTTATACAGATACCATGTTGCTGTTATAAAAGGGAAACCTGTTTCTAGGGCATGCTGCACGATTATGCAAGGTTCCCGCGCATTCTGGGAGACAGCCCTGCACTAACCAGACAGAAACAATGATATCTGAAGACATTCTGCGCGTGTTTACTTGTTTCACCCCATCTTGTCGGAGCACGTGTGCAGCTGCTGGGTTCTTGGCGCTTGCTGCGCGTGAGCCCAGGGCGGGCGCGAGGGGGGCGCAGGTTGCGCGGGGCGCGCACCGCCCGCCGTCCGGAGGGACCCGCCGTGAAATGGCTTTTCTGAGGTCTCAGGTAGGAAGATGCCCCGCGGACGCGAGCTGTCACTTCTGCTCACATACACCTCTCCCAGCAATATCTGCGCTGCTTTCTTTTTTTAAACAATTTCTTTTCATCTCGCTTCTCTGCGCTGTTTAGGGATTGGCTGAGGGCGGCTACTGGAAGCATATCTGCCTGTCTCCAACCATCCCCTTAGACCCGTCTCTGGAAGCCCCCTCTCTCCTATTATCCGTTTCTGTGATTCCCCGCCTCTGATTTCTCTCTCCCCGTCTCTCTCCCCCTTCTCTCTTTCTCTCTCCTGCTCTCTCTGTCCTCTCTCTCTGCCCCTACTTCTATCTCTCGCTCTCTTTATCTCTCACCTTCTCTCGCTCTCTTTCTCTCTCTTCTATCTCTCTGCCCCTTCTCTCTTTCCCTCTTTCTCACTCCCCTTTTCTCTCTACTCTCTCTCTCTATCTCTCTCCCCTTGTCTCTCTCTCTCTTTCTCTCTCTCGCCCTCCTTCTCTCTCGCTCCCTCTCTTTCTCTCCTTCTCTCTCTCTCTCCCTCTCTCCTTTTCTCTCTCTCTCTCTCCTTCTCTCTCTCTCACTCCTTCTCTCTCGCTCCTTCTCTCTCTCCTTATCTTCTTTATTTTGTCTCTCTCCCCTCTCTCTCTGTCTTTCCTTCTCTCTCTCTCCTCTCTCTTCTCTTTATCTCTTTCTCTCTCTCCTTTTCTCTGTCTGTCTCTCTCTCCCCCTTCTCTCTCTCTCCTTCTCACTCTCACTTCTCCTCTGTCTTTCTGTCTCTCTCTCTCTCTTCTTTTCTCTCTCTCCTTTTCTCTCTCTAACTCGTCCTCACTCTCTCTCTATCTCTCTCCTTCTCTCTCCCTCCTTCTTTCTCTCTATCTCCTTTTCTCTCTTTCCTTCTCTCTCTCTCCTCTCTCTTGCTCTGTCTTTGCTCTCTCTTTCTCCTCTCTCTTTCCCTCTCTCCTTCTTTCTCTCTTCTCCTCTGTCTCTCTCTCCTCTCCTTCTCTCTGTCTCTCTCCTTCTCTCTCTCTCCTTCTCTCGTTCCTCTGTCTTCCTCTCTCACTTTCTATTAAGCCAGTGCGAAAGTAATTTAGGAAATTAGCCGAAATGTCCAAAAAGTGTGCATAAATATGAATTTTTATTACATTAAATGACATTTTGGCACCTTGTGTCCAAAGCTGGCCTGAGAACGCATGTTGCACTAAAAATAGTGTCAAAACAAGTGTGATGTGGGGGACCTCCTTGTGGGGGTGGTACATCAGTCTAGACCCTGTCCATGTCTGCCTCGTTCCCTATCCCTCTGACTCCAGTTCAACCCTTTTCATATCCTCCTTTCTCATTTTTTTGACTTTCAATCAATCAATAATTTGTTAAGCGTGCTACTCACCCAGTGGGTCCTCAAGGCGCTGGAGGGGGGGGGGTGCTACTGCTCGAAGAGCCAGGTCTTGAGGTGCTTCCTGAAGATCAGGAGGTCCTGGGTCAGACGTAGGTTGACGGGGAGGAAGTTCCAGGTTTTGGCAGCGAGGTGGGAGAAGGATCTGCCACCGGCTGTGGTACGGTGGACGGTTATTTATTTTCAGTTTCTGTCTAGTTTCCCTGCCTCTGTGCTTTTTTTTATTTTTTATTTTTGCCTGCCAGACTACTTCTTTGCTTTTTTTGTCCCTCCATTCTGATGGCGTGACACCCTACTCCTGCAGGGCGTGACGCCATACAATATCTTTGACACTTGTATTTTATATGGAGCTCCACCTCCCCTCCACGCTGGCTGCAGGTCTGGTAGGGGGTGCAACCCGCTGAGAGTACGCAAGGGGTGAGAGAGGTACCGCGTGCAACGTTGTGCTAAAATTTGCCGCAGACAGTGTCAAATCGGGCACCAATGACATAGGGGAGGAGCTGCACGTGCACGAAGATAGACATTTTACTTTATGTCAAACAAATAAAGCATAGAACTTAGCTGAAAAAAACAAAGCATAAAATGGTGTTATATTTAGGAGTTGATATAGTATCGTACTTTACATTAAAGAAGCCCATTAGTTCAAAATAAATTTTATTATAAATGACCATTTTCTTTTAGTATAATTTCATTACAAGAAAGGAAATTACATGAATTTTGGTCACCACTATAGAATACCTACATGCTCAGTAGTGTTTGACTTTTTTTCAATAAGATTAGATGATTCCAATAATGGCTGATTTCACATACGTGTCCAGAGGACAGAGGACAGAGGTCTGGTAGTAGGAAAACTGCACATCCTTTAGCATCTGTAACAATTTTGGAGGATACATCTATATCGGGAATAGGATATTTCTGATAATTGTAGACTGCTTTTAAAGTTGGTGCTGTTGACCAAGAATGTACAAATAAAAACTAAAAGAAAGAAAAACAAAGGTAATTAAGAAGATATCTGTTACATGTTTAATGAATGACATTAACATTAATTCAAAGGTCACTGCAAAATCATGTCTCTGTTGCACAGTTGTAGTCTTTTGAATTTTCTTGTTTTCCATAAACAAGCTGAAGTACTTTTATGTATTCAGTTGTGACAACTTTACATTGACCCGTCAGTACGAGTTTGGTGGTCTTTTGGCAGGACCGCAGCGGTGGTGGCTGCCAAAACACCATCCTGTTGGCAATAATCCGACCGCCGTATTAAGAGTTACACAAATAAGTCTGCCTAAATACAGCCAAATTTCCAAAACTGCCAGGACACTGGAAGATGGAAAAGAGGCGGTCCCACCACCAGCACTGCCAGCCCACCAAAAAACCTCCAATCATATTACGATCCATAAATCACGAGAGCGGTTCTTCCATGGCAGAAAACCAATGGAGGTGCGAACCCGCAGCTGTTGGAAGTTACATCAGTAAAACAACATACCACATTGGATAGTTTGAAAACCCCACACATGACACACATCCACACACCGACATGCCTACAAACTGCACTATAAAGCACACCCCTTCATATCCCACAATCCTTTGCAACAAAAACGCCAAACACACCAAGATAGGTTCCCCCAAAAAATATTACAAAGAACACAATAGGCACCCCACGCATTTCACCCAGCACTCATCCCACAACACACAAATTAGAACCCCACACATCAGACACCAGCCGGCACCCACGCACATCACAGCACCCACACCTCATTGCCCATTCATTTTTCTTTACAATTTTCTCTACCTCACCATCTGGTCCACCACTACCAGGCCCCCACAAAACATCCACGTTTCACTGACGATGAGTTGAGGGTCAAGGTGGACGTAATTAACGGAGTAGAGCCATACCTTTTCGGAGCACAGGTCCAGCAAACATCAATTGCCAGGAAAATAGAATTGTGGTGCAGGATAGTCGACAGGGTGAGTTCTGTAGGCAGTTACCCATGCACAAGGGAGGTCATCAGGAAGAGGTGGGATGACCTCAGGGCGAAGGTCCGTTCCATGGCCACCAGGCACTACCTGGTGGCACTCAAGACTGGCGGTGGACCCCCACCTCCTCCCCCAATGTTCACATCATGGGAGGAGAAGGTCTTGGACATCCTGCATCCTGAGGGCCTGACAGAAATACCTGGGGGAGTGGTGTCTGGTAAGTCACTACACCATTAATGTCACCAAACTGTTTTGTCTTGCATGCTCACTGATCACCTTCCGCAAACTCAATAACCAAACCACCCACCACCCCGTGTCCAAATGTCCAAATACCCCTCTATGGCAGTGGTTCCCAACCTGTGGTCCGGGGACCCCTGGGGGTCCACGAAGCCTTCTCAGGGGGTCCGCGAGAGCCTAGAAAATAAAAAAATATTAACAAATATTGCCAAATTAGGTCCTCAGCTTCCAGTAATGACTCAGGCGGGGGTCCCTGGATTCCCATGATGATTCAGTGGGGGTCCCTGGGTTCCATTAATGTTAAAGTGGGGGTCCAAAGAAATCAAAAGGTTCGGAACCACTGCTCTATGGCATGCCACATGTCAGCTTTACTCACCTGGTGCCAAAGTGTCTGTGTATGGCATGGGTAGTACGGGAACTGACAGCACTACAACTCCCAGTAGGCAATGTTCTACTTGTAAGAAAACAAGAACAATATACTACATTTTAAAATGCCTAGCATGTTAAACTAACAATTCAACCCACCTGAATGCTCCACTATTGGACAGTCTATGACAGCGACAGCAATACTATGGCCTACTACAGGTACTATTACAAGAAACACACAGCTACAGCTGTGTTCCCTAAGCTGCCCTTTAAAATTATCATCCGAACAATATCATGTACTCACCTGGTGGGGAAAACTATATAGGAAGCTGGATGTACTTGCAGTACACCCATACAGAGGCCCAGGTTAAATAGTAGCTCCCATACTGTTGGCCAGCTCTGTTACCTTAGTAAATTGTGCAGCTTTTAGTTGACTCAAAGATGCGATACACCTTACTAGGAGAGACCTTTGAATTGTCATGTCTTTACTCAGGTAAGAAATGAGGGAATCAACAGTCATCTAACCACCAATATACTCCAAGATATTGGAGCATGGTGTATGCGATTGGAAATCTCTGTGTCCACCATAGCTCTAACCCATATTTTGAAGCATGTATCATTGTCATATCAGGTGATCATGTAAAGGCTTTGTGTGCATGTCACATTGCATGTCTAGTGGTCAACCTTAGATATCTCCTGTTCCATTACTTTCAGCAACGGTGTGTTCCACTTCTCCAACAGGTAACCTAGCCATTCTCACCATGGTGAGGACACCAGAGACTGCCACTACCCCTCTGGATGAAGGCAACAGTGAGGAAGCCACCCCTAGATGTTTGGGCACTGAGGACGAAGCTGGCCCAAGTCAGACACCTGGTCAGTCAACAACTGTGAGCCTCATGCTGGGTAGTCTCTACCATTTTGTGCCCCCCAGTACCGGTACCTGAGTCTCCTGTTGTGAACCCAGATAATGATGGACCTGCCACCACAGGCACATGGGAGTAGGGTGCGTGGGAGGGATGCTGGCCAGAGGATGGAAGCTCCAAGGGACACCACTGGCCAGGACACCATCTCCCAAGTCTTGGGAGCTTACCAGCAATCCCAAGGTGTGATAGGCCAGGTGCTAAACAGGATGGGGGAGATCAGACAGCTGCAGAGGGACAACCACCAGGAAGTCATGCAGCAGTGGCAGGCGTGCTGAGGGACATGAATTCCACCCTGAGTGGGTTTTGTACCCAACATCTGGCCTCTTCCAGTAGCAATAAAACCTGAGGCCCTTCTACATCTGTGGCTGCTACTGGAATAGAGGCCCTGCCAGGGGAAGGATTTGCCTCAGACACCCCACCCTCTGTAGCTGAAGAAAGCCCCCCCTTGCAAACGTGGACGCCCCCCCAAACACCATGGAGGAGCAGATGCCAAGACCAAAACCACTGCCAGGAAGTGAACCTCTACTCATTGGTTCCCCTTGTGTGGCACAGACACACCCTGTTGACTTTTCTAAAACATATCTCCGTTTTCCTATGGCACAAGGACACTGGACTTGTGTCTTCAAATGGCTTAGCAGCTACCTTGATGATTTCATCAACCACGACTTTACTCTTCACTGTTTACTTTGTGTTATTTGTGTTTCATATCACTCATTTTGCAGTGCATTCCCCAATAAATACTACTTAACCACATATCATGTGTTAGAGTAATTATACAACCATATACAACTGTCATGTATAACAACTGTTGCACAAAAACATTTCTCTCAAATGTAAAACTTTTGCTATGTTCCATCACACGTACTGTATAACCAGGCTAGATTTTGCATTGCCTAATCATGATAGACATTACTCAAATCACTTGTATTGCACTTTCCCACATATAGATTGGGACAATGCCAATGATCACACAGTGAAGTACTGCTGCTATCTTCAGATTTTCAGCATAGGTGTCATACACTACTAACCCACAGACTTCTGAAGTTAGGGACATGTCAGCTTTTCACTATCCCAATAGACAAACATATAGTTTCAATATATTATCAGCTAAAGCCTTTTCACATACCCATACCATAGCTACCAAATGACCACATCCCATGAAACAGACAGAGGTCAGTACAAATGCCCCCAGTCATGGAACCTTCCACTTACCATAGTCAGGTATCTGTAGGCTTGCCACTCACCTATGTCAGTCTTCAGGCACATGCACAGTGGTCTGCAAAGAGGAAACACACTGACAGCTACATACAAGTTAGTTCTTACCCAACACAAACCATACTGATGTTAGAGGTTATGGATAGCACATGATGATATGTGTCAGAGACAAATGGACACACACATGGCACCATTGCCCCCACATCCAATGCCAAACAGTTCTTTAGTGTGGCATTGGACAATACCTTCCCATTGTCTTGACAGTCTGGGCATAGAACTCACACACCACAAATCTCATGCCTGACTGTACCTAGCTCAATCCATGACCATCTAAATTGTCAGTCAGCAAATCACATCTGACTGTGACACTGTCTGATATTGCCAAATGAGGAAGAGTCAAACAGTCAATCTGCAATCTGTAAATGACAAACATAAGTTATAGGCCACATTGATACATAAACATCAGGCAACCAATTCATATATACAAATGTAACTCTGTGCCATGTGAAAAACGTGGACTATGTTGTTTAAATGCCTGGACACTACTCCATGTAGCAATCTGCATGCATGTCTGAGTCATAGGCCTTGGAGTCACCTATGACCTCTCTGAGGATCATACTAAGAACCTTATCAGGCATTCCTAACCTCATCAATTCTCCACTGAACCAATGTTATCACATAACATCACATACCTAACGTCAAGTGAAGTACTGATTGATGAGATCAGCCCTGATGTCTCCAGCTTCATCCTCATCATACTCATCCTCACTTGGCAAATCTGCATTCTCACTTAGGAACTGCTGGCTCCCCTCATCTGGTATTACGTCTCAGGGTGAGGTTGTGGAGCATGCAACAGGCAATAATAATTTGACATATTATGGCCCTCTTTACGATCATGGCGGTTCAGCCCGACATGCCGGCAGTGGCGGCCGAAGCCGCCAACCGGCATGGCGGGCTGAACCTCCATATAATAAACATGGTGATGGCCACCAGCGGTAGCCGTCATCCGCCGCCAGGCTCCTGCCGTCAGGCAGCCTGGCGGCGGGATGAAACACCATCCACCAGGGTAGCGGCGCTACCCTGCGAATAATGTTTCATTTCCCGCCAGCCTTTTCCTGGAGGGATATCCCACCAGGAAAAGGCTGGCGGAGGGGGTGCCCCGGGGGACCCCTAGGGTCCCCTACACTGCCCATGCACTTTGCATGGGCAGTGCAGGGGCCCCGGTGCAGAGCCCCGTCGCGCAGGTCAACTGCACCTGCCGCACAGAGGCATTGACGTCAATGTCCCTGCCGAGCCTTTCTGTGAGCTGGCGGGCAGAAACAATCAGAAAGGTTCATAATTTGACCGGCGGTGTTCTGGGGTCGCTGGCGGTCAGTGTTTTGACCGCCAGCATGAACACGGCGGTTGTTTCTGCCATGTTTGTAATGACCCCCTATGTTTGGTGAGTAGAGGAGGGATCCTCCAGACTTATCGATGCAGCAAAATCTTGCCTTCAGGAGCCCAAACATCTAATCCACGACACGCCATGTCTTTCTGTGGGCCTCATTGATGTGGACTTCCCCTGGCGTAGTTGGGTGCCTCACTGGGGTCAACAACTAAGGATGGTTTGAGTAGCCAGAGTCCCTTGTAAGGAATAGTTACAACAAGCCAAACATAAATCTTGGACATCCAAATATCTGGTTACAGAGTTCAGCCAAACAGACCACTTGGGCATTGATTGTGTGGAAGTTCTTCCTGTTCCCATACACCTGTTCATTGACATTTAGGGGAACCAAGGCTACATGGGTGCCATCTATGGCTCCAAGCAGATGTGGAATTTTTCCCAAAGCATAAAAACCAGCCTTCACATGGGCCAAATCTTCACGTTGTGGAAATCTGATGTAGCTGTCCAGGTGTTTCAACAATGCAGATACTACAGAGCCTTCAAGAGCAGACTGAACATAGGCTGAGACATCCCTGCAGTCAGGGCCATGGTATTTTGAAAGGACCCTGTGGCCAGTGGGTGCAGCACTAACATGACCTGTACAATGGGTGGAATGCTATAGGGATTACGAATGGCCGGCATCAGATCTGGCTCCAACCGATGACAGAAATCCATGATTGTCTGCCTACCCAGGAGGTAGATTTGAATCACGTCGCTCCTCCATGGTCTACAGTTCTGCTAGTGAATGGTACACTGGAGATTGTCTTGCTCTTCTCATGCCAGGGTAACTGTGTTGGACAAAACCAGAATGTATGTGTATCACTCAATTTGTACATTATAAGTATGATCACATCTATGTCACATATGATGCTAACTCTTGAAACAGTAAACTGTAAAAGTGCTGTACTCGGCACATACCTAGGAAAATTTTGGCTTATAACTGCATTCAGATCCCCTAACCCCTATCAGGTTTTTAAAATGGAGAAACATGTTTCTGACAGTAAATGTGACATTAACTTTCTTAACATGTTGCACATATTTGGTACACCTATACCATTTTTAGATTGTCATTACTCTGCTGGCAATACTATTTCAAGTACATAACTCTGGATACATCAATTTAACATCCTCTACAGAATACATGCACATTTCTACATGTTTGCATAAAGCCAGCAGTGAACACAATGTTGTAGCCACTTTCAAAATGTTGTCATTCATCTATGAGCCTTAAAATGGTAGCTGACTTAACTCTGCCAGTAGATGTCATCATGGCAGTAGGCGGATACAACCACGGTGGACATTGCCATTGGAACACATTTCTGCCTTTGGCGGAGTTGGACCAATGGCGACGTCTGCCAGCGGTGATGGTCCTGTATGTGGAGGACATAACCACCATCTCATACTTCATCCCTCGCTTGACGCCTGACACTGCTGCCAGCCAGACCTCCACGCACGACCTGAGCTGCTATGTAATGCCTCTGGCAGCAATCATGCCACATCCTATAGGTGATAGGGTGCCTGTCTTCATGCCTGATGAGCTGGACAAGCTTGTCAAAGAGGTCCTACCCCTGTATGAACAGCTCTATGGTGCACCAGAGGAGCAGGTGAGTGCAATGTAATATCAATGTTTGAATTGTTGAGTGTACGATGATGTTCAGGAAATGTGGTTGAATGAAGGATTGAGGTAATACATGTGGCTAGATGAACATGTGCACATGTGCATAGATAGATTTTGAGTCCTGAAACATAGTAGGGAGTGTGTGATGTATGTACCCTGACCCACCTACAAACTGTATTACATGATCATTGAGGGTGGTGTGAAAAAATAATTGGACAGAGATTCCATGTTTAGACACCGGCTGGCGGTCTGGTCATATGTTTCAATGCGACACCTGGTGCTGGCTATGCATGCAATATGCCTGTTTCAACATCACACATGGCCTGACTGCAGATGGTCATTCCACATTGAAGGGGATGTTGAAGGCAGTCTGTGTATGGCTACTTGGACTAACTTGTATTTACAGCCAGCATGTTTTGGTATAGTGCATGTGGACATGACATTCTCTTCTTGTCTGTGTCATCCATGCAGACCAAAGCCCATCAGAAAAAGGGTATTTGCTGTGCCATTGCGAAGAAAGTGTGGACCCTGGGGATCCACAGCCAGCAGGGCACACACTATTCGGAAGCGGTGGGAGGACCTGAGATGCACCACCTGGAAGACCGCAGAGGCCCAGCTGGGGATGTCTTCCCAAGAAGGACAGGGTGCCATCGGACCTTGACCCCCCTAATGACCTCCATATTGGCAGTGGCCTGCCCTGAGTTGGATGGGCGTTTGAGGACAGCACAGCAGCCACAAGGGGGTAAGTACAGGCTTAAAACATTTTCATCTCTTTACCAGGTTAGTGTATGATGTGAAAGAATCTAAGCTCTGACAATGTGGTAAACGCAAAGGGTCAAAGATCTCCAAGGAACACATAGATGTACAGTCTTCAACATTGGTACACAGGTGTGCACATTCTAGTGTGTTTAGGAACATATAACTCACCTATGTTGTCCCCTCTGTACAGAAGCATATGATGATGCACATGTGACTGTGTCATATGCGTACCACTATACAGCTTTTCATACCCTGCTTGTTTTTCCTTCCCACCTACGCGTCAATACTCCCAAAATAATGATGGTAAGTTGTCCAGGTCTTTGCCCTCTCTCCATTCCTGTGTCCCTTGATCCATGTCTGACAGACAAGTTAAAGTCATTCCTACTTTTCATAAGATTTCTGATAAGTGACAGAATCATGTGAGGCTGCGGTGTCCATCTGACATTTCACAGGCCATACTTGCAAAACTTAATCAGAGCTGTTAGGAGGTGAACCCCTTTGGTAAGTGAGGGCTGTACATAGGCCCCTGTAATGTTTCATCTGAGTGGATATCCTACATGTAGGTAATCATGGAGGTACTGCTGGACACCTATTGGATTACATACATTGATATCAGAGCTATGAATTATTAGTTCCATGTTCTGTGGGTGGGAAATTGCCACACAGCTATTTCCTTAGCCATAGTGTTGTAGGCATGACAAACAGGCCAAGACTAGGGGTGGGCGGTGAACTCTGCTCCACTCGTGGAGTTTGCAGAGTTTTTCCTACTCCACACTTCATGTAGAGCATGGAGTTCCAAAAAACAGCCGCACTAAAAATCAGTGCCAACGGCAAGACCTAACGCACTCCACCGCTTGCGGAACTCCACATAGCACAGCGGAGATTTTATTGTCACTTTGTGGAGCAGAACTCTGCAAATTCCGCCCAGGCCTAGCCAAGACATTTCTTAACAGTTACACTCTTAACTGGTTTTTGCCAACATCATGTGAACATTGTAAGATTCTGTCAAAAATCAACTTTGTAATGTGTCTTACACATACCATCTTTTGCTATTTTGGATATGTTTTTAATGCTTTTTGTATGGGAACCAATTGTTTGCACTGACTGCATTGTGGTGCAGGTGTGGTAGTTCACATACACATTTGGGTGGAATGGTATGTGTAGTCAGGCATTTGGATTGCATCATGGTGTATGTCCATATCTTGGTAGCCTCAGATGTGGTTTGTTTCTCTTATTTTTTTACTAACAGATGTAAGGCTAGTCTTGTCTGATGTGTAGATGGTGATGTTGCCACTTAGTCATTGGGCTATTGATGGAATAATAGTATGATACATTGAACTATGTGTCACCTTCATGCACATGACAGGTATCCATTGTATTGAAAGAGTAGTTATACTACCTGTGGTTGTGTGTGGGTGAATGCTCTGGGTGAAAGAGACCCTTAAAGTGTGCTATACTTTGTTTACAGGAGGACAATGACTTAGATGACTTGGTCCACGAAGTATGTTTCATCCTTTCCTACATCACTATTGGTACTTGTGTTGGTGACGTGTTGTAACTCTATCATACTCCAAAATTGGAGATGCCAATTAGAGTAGTTGCATGTTTGAAGATTTCCATAGTGAAGTTTGTGAACTCAGTGACATGAAGTGGGTATGGCTTGTATGCAACATGCTGTCTTGTGTTTACCATATGATAATGTCCCTTGCCTGGTACATAACATCAGGTCAAAATGTTAATATGTGTAGATTTTGTGTATGTGATATGTGGAAATCAATGTTACCACTATTTCCCATAGCTTGGTTGTTGGTTGACCTTGTTGCACCATCTCTGTCCGCAACCCCCCTTTCTATCGTTGCCCTCCCTATAGCTTCCCACCTAGTTGGCCGTGCCCACTCACCCAAGAGGGTGGGTGTCTCGTTTGCCGCAGGCACCTCTGCCCCAGCCCCTGTTAGCCCTGCTGCTCTCAGTGAGGAGGCTACTGACATGCTGAGGTCTATCTCTGTGGGTCAGTCGACCATCGTGAATGCCATCCAGGGACTGGAAACTCAGATACAACAGAGTAATGCGTCCCTGGAGGGCATTCACGTTGCACTGGCTGGCCTACAGAGATCATTTCAGGCTCTGGCCTCCACACTGATGGCAGCCATTCACCCTTTGTCTCCCATCCCCCCTCCACCTTCCTCTTCCCAATCCCAATCTCCCCTTACCCGGCCTAGCCAAAATACACAAACAGACAGGCATGCATCCACTTCAACATCCAAGGGTTGCACCACAGGACACACCATCGGCATACACACAAGCAACATTCACATGCACACACAGCAACAGCCACAACCTGCCCTGAGACCCCCACCACCTCAAGCATTAGAGACAGCACACCTGACACCCATCTTACCTGCAGATACCACAACCACTGACATGCCTACATACAGCATATCCACCAGACCTGCATACACCGCCCCAACAGAGAGCCACAGACCCACCACGGCATCCCTCAGCACCCCACCCTCCCTCAGCCCAAGACACATAAACGCCCTCACTCACCCACCCAACAGACACTCACCACCCACAAGCATACCTCCCACAAACACGCACTCAAGACACCCACACCAACACCTCTTACAACCACTCCCTCTCCCTCACCCTTTTGCTATGACTGTCCTTGTGTGTGAAAAAACCCTTCCTTTCTGAGTTTGCCATTTTTCCTATACCTCCCCCTGTGACACTCCTAAATGATCAGTTTCCCTCCCCAAAGCCATCCCTTCCACCTCCAAGGTCTCCTCTAGCCCCCCTGCAAGTACCCATGTCCCTCCCCCTGCCAAGAAGTCAACCCCTCCCAAGAAGGCCCAACACTCCCCCAAGCCTAAACCAAACCCCCATGCCAAATCCACCCCCCCAAGCCTAAGCCCAATCCCCCCCTCCACCACCACCCACCCCAGATCACCCCTGAGGTGTCTGTCTGCCCCCTTGATGCCCCTACCTGTGGAGGTTACATGGAAGTCAGTAGTCAAGTTGGGGCACCATATTGTGCCTTTGGGGCACCAATTGCCTATTATATTGGACGGGCCAATGGCCTTTAACGTTTCTACTTATTTTTTTAATATATAAATACAGACCAACCAGTTGTTGGTTTCCTGGTTACATCTTTGTCCTGCTGATGCCTTCCTAGTTTAGATTAGTTCCTTGCTGACATTGGTTGTGTATTGGGTGTGTGTGTGGTGCTTGTGCTTCTTGTGTTGTTTGAGCAGTATGTGAGGGTGTCTGCAGTGCTTTTGTCCCCCAGGGTTAGGGTGTGTGTTGTCTGATGGGCACGTGTATGTATGTAGCTGATGGGCATGTGTATATAGCTGAAATGTTGTTGTCATGGTATTGTGTAGTGGCTGTGGCTGTGTTGTCATGTGTTTGTTGTTGTGGTGTGTGGCTTTGTGTGCTTGTGTGAGTGTGCGTGTATTGTGCATGGTATGATGGGTATGATGGGCTTTGTGTATGTGATCTGTGTATCGAATGCTAAGTAGTATGATTGTGTAATTGTGCATGTTTGTTCCCTGTTGGTTGTACATTATGTTGTATGTATGATGTGTCCCTGGCTAGTGTCAGTTGTGCGTGCTTGACAATGTGTTTATAATGGTGTGGAAATCTTGGTGGCGTGGAGCCTCGTAATAGATTCAACGGAAACATGGTCCCTGTCGGCCTGCTGGTGCCTTCAATCGTCTGTGGTGGTCTGACAGCACTGGCAGTGCCGGCGGTGCTTTGGCTGTATTCCGTTGGGATCACCGCCAAACTCATAATTTGGTTGCCTTCTCCGCCAGCCTGTTGGCAATCTGCCCGCCACCGCTAAAATGGCCGTCATAAGAACGTCAAACTCGTAATGACCCCCATAGTGTCAGAAAGTCAATTATTGATTTTAGGACCAACCTAATAAACACTGTGCTTCTTAAAGCAAGTCTCAGTGAAACTCTGTTCAATCACTCGCAACTATAGCACAAGCAGCAGTCACTTTCCTGGAAAAATGTGTTTTCATTTCAAGCAGGTTTAACAACAGGGGAGGCCCTGCTAATGGTGCCCTACACAGCGTTACGCAAATGCGTTACGATTATTAGTACATAAATAGCAACGTCAGCTGTGCTAACTCCTGAACTGTGTGACTAAAGTTGGAACGCCAAGGTATCAGACAATGTGCTACATTAAGCCTGACATGATATTCAAGTCCAAATTAATGTAACATTTTGTGGTGTGCAACTTTTGCCAAGTTGCCACTTTGTTGCCTTATATCTCCTGTACCCGTAATGGGTACAAAAGGAGCTTGAGCCTGAGAAATATTACAGCCCTCCTAGAGATATATGCTAATGACTCCCTGGAGTAGGTCTCAGGCCCAGCTCTCACTCTCGCTGTCGACCCCCAAACAGCCAGATTCATGGCCACCTTGAGCCTTCTTCTAAACCTTGCCTTTTGTGCCTGTTTCCTTTACCTTTTGTGCCTTCCTCACTGCCTGTGCCTGTTTTTCTTTCTTTGACTTTGGCTTTGTGTGCCTTTCTCATCCTTATTGCCTGTGCCTTGTTTTCACTCCTTTTCTGTCTTGTCTTCCGAGCCTTTTTCTTCCTCACTGTCTTGCCTCATTTTTCCCTTTTTTGACCTTGCCTTTTTGTACTTTTTTTCCGTATTGCCTTTGCCTCGTTTTCCCTCCTTTCTCTCCTGCTTGTTTTGCTGCTGCTCCTGCCCATTTTCCACCTTCCGCTAGCCTCGCCCCCACCACCCAGTGCCCCTCACTCCTCCCAAGACCTACTTAATGGAGGCAGCAGCACGATCCAATTGAGCAGGTGCAAGGCCCATCTCTCACTCTCTCTGTCTGCCCCCCGAACACCTGGGAGGGATGTGGAATTTACTAAAATATCTACTTGTCCATGGAACAGGTTTCTTAATAAATCTACTTGTCCTGTAACAAAATCCACTTGTCCTTTTGGTGTCATGTAGTGCAGCAAAAATTTTTGGCATCAATCTCATTCTTTAAGGGCTCTGATAATAGCCTCTCTGATTATGTCAGGGTTCATACTATAGTAGGGTTTGAATACTGACAACTTTCTTATCATTTCTACAAATGTACATACTAGGGCTGTAGGTAACAGTAAGCAATAGTTTCAGGGCTGGAAGGAATCTTTGAGTCTGTGCAAACCTATGAACATGCATGTTTTTAGGATTTTCACCAGCTCTTCTCTAAACTTTTCCCATACTGAGAAAGCTTGGAGATGTATTCCTAACAGTTTGGGAAAAAGTAATTGGATGGAAAGTGAACTTGTACATGCTCTACAGATTTTCACGTGAGCAATACTACACATACA
Organism: Pleurodeles waltl; assembly: GCF_031143425.1. Taxonomy (NCBI): domain Eukaryota; kingdom Metazoa; phylum Chordata; class Amphibia; order Caudata; family Salamandridae; genus Pleurodeles; species Pleurodeles waltl. The sequence continues at coordinate 1,525,518,589 of NC_090446.1, read as the reverse complement.
TATTTGCTTGAGCTGAAAATTCAGCTCACAAATATTTTCTAGAAATTCAATTTCCTGTCCTAATTCTGTAAATCTGCACCAATGCAAGAATATATACCATGGGTGCACTCTTGTGACGTTCTTTAAGAATTGTGCCCCTAATTAAGTCTGGCATTAACCAAGACCTTTTGTTTTTTATCTCTTGCTATCTGTTTATCGGCTGGCTTCACTATGAGTGACAGCATTGTGCTGTTTCACAAGGACCATATTGGCATAGAAAGTACTTTTGTTCAATGCCAGGAACTACTGTGGCAATGTGTGCTTTTTTAGACCATAAATATTTTTACTAATATTTGTTTTAATAGTGAGGTCCCAGCAGCTCCCACAACAATAAATTTTACAAAAATCAAGTCAAAATACGACACGCAATGATAAAACTAAAAAGGCTCACGACTAAGGTTGAACCTACTTGCTTTGCCAATGCTTGTTTATTTTTATGTTTCTCAAAATATTGTTGAAACAGGTTACAATACTTTTTGGATTATGGATATGGAAATACTATCATGCATCAACACATTTCACTAAATAATACTTCTAAGAAATGGTACCTAAAATTGCACAAAGTTTTCTTTCCTAGATGAATTTCTTAAAGTAACATTTTGATTTTGAAAGCGAAGCATCCTCAATATTGCTTTCAAGCTTTTGCATATATTTACATCTAATTAAAGAGCATTCTGAGAGCATTGTATATTGCCTCATATTGTTAAACTTTATAATTGTGTGTACACATTTTTATACGGGAACTACTATCAGTAGTGCTGTCTGAGCTTACCTCATTGCCTTAGTCCACTCATCCTAATAATAAAGGTTTTGCATTAATGAACCATAAATACAAGCTCAAACAGCATTAGCATAAAGACAGAAAGGTTACCTTTACTGTAGACAGTGCCCTTCCTGGATCAATAATGTGGTACTCTAAACTGGCAGGAACAGAATTTGTTCTGTAGGGCCTTGTCCCAAGGACAAAATAAATATGAAAACTTGTTACCCTTGACCCCAAACAATATGTCCTGGGTGTCGGGCTGTAGGAATTCCACATCTCTGCATAAGGGGTCATAGAACGTTCTCTTTCGGCAGGGCAGATGTCAACTCTGTTGCTTCACTGTTTTTTGCTATTCTTGTAAATCAATGTCATCACCTTCACCTACTTATTACATCATATGTTAGAAGATAAATCATCATTCATGCGAGGTAATGAGTCCCATGCAGTTTGTTTTACACAGATCATAAATGTTCTCTCTATACAGAACATAAGCAATTTGAAACAGCAGTCCAAAGTTACAAATGCCAAAGTCCTTTACTGGAATGTCAAAGTTTTTCAGAGTAATCGCAGATCTCTAAAAGAAGCAATTATTACAAGTTCTGAGAGCTGCCAATGTACGTGTTCCTTTGTCTTTGCCCAAGTTCTGTTACTTGTGAGGCTATGTGCTATGTGCAATAAATAATGCAGTATCCACCTTGCTAGACTATGAGTTGTGGCATACGCAAGGTCTGGAGCCGGAATACCTGCTTGATTGTCCTTTCTTTGTATTTCTTCCTTGCAGGGTACCTTGGATGCAGAAGAGCGAAGGGAAATGGAAGACGATTCTCAGGGCCAGAAGTCCAGGACATGACAGAACAAGTAAGCAGGTTTTTGGCCAATGAGGCTAAGTGTTGGTTCCATGTGAGGGTGCGGTTTAAATACCCGCACTCCCATGTGAGCTGCAGTGGTTTTCCAGTAGAAACCTGCACACGAGGGATGACTCAGAGGTTGTGGTGGCATGCGGAGCACTTTGCTTAGAGTAAAGACCACTCCGTCATACCCTTCAACTTCTACAGCCCTCACACCTCCACCACCAATCCGCCCAGCACTCCTCCACCACAGTTAAAGCAAAGTGTCAGGGAGACAATGGGCTGATTGCCTCAACACATCATGCCATAACACTGCATCAAACCTGGACCAAGCTGTCAAAAATGCCAACTCCTGGATCACCAACTGCACTGACATCATCACCCTCATCAAGACCAGCAGACACAGGAGATTCACCAAGCAGGCAAGATGGTACACCAAGGAACTGAGAACAACAAAATGCCACTGCAAGCAACTGAAAAAAAATAGCACACCAGCAAGGACACCTCTGACAGGACCACCTTCAAGACCTCCGTCAACTTCTACCACCAGCTATTGTGAGAAACAAAGAGGAAAGCCCTAGTCAACCACATCGAATCCAGCTCCAACCACAGCAAAGAGCTCTTCAACATCGTCGGAGTGTTCATCAACCCACAGCCACAGAAAACACCATCACTCCCTCACAAGAACTATATGACAGACCTGCTGACTTTTTTCCACAGCAAGAATGTTTAGCCTTGGGCCTAGCCTTCAGACTTCTTTCACACAGCCACCGAAATCAACATGGACCACCGACATATCTCATGAGACCAGCTCACCCCCAGGACCTCAACTCCATCATGAACTCCGTTCACTCAGGAGCCCCGACAGACTCCTGCATGCACCACATTTTAAACCTCGGAACCCACAGGATCAGCAACAAGCTCACCATCCTCTCCAACTCCTCACTCACCACTGCCAACTTTCCTGAAGACTGGAAACATACACAAGTCAAACCACTCCTCAAGAAACCATCTGCCAAGCCAGGCAAACCCAAACACTACTGCCCCATCTTCCTTCTCCCTTTCCCTACCAAAGTCCTGGAAAAAGCCATCAACTGACACCTCACTAAATATCTGAAGCAAAACCTTCTCCTAGACATCTCCCAATCTGGATTCCAAGCCAACCACAGCACCAAGACTGCCTTGATTGCAACCATCAACGACATCTGGGTCCTCGTTGACCGGGGAAGGCCAGCAGCTCTAATCCTCCTCAACTTCTCATCAGCCTTTGACAACATATCTCATCACACCCTGTCAGAAGATTGTATCACATCGGTATCCAAGGAAACGCTCTTAAGTGGATCGCCTCCTACTTCACCGGAAGAACACATAAGGCCTGCCTACCTCTATTCACCTCCGAACCCAAGGACGTCATCTCTGGAGTGTCTCAAGGATTCTGCCTGAGCCTCACCCTCTTCAACACCTACATGACCCCCTTGGCCAACATCATCGGATCTCACGGACTAAACAGCATATCCTATGCAACATCCAGCTCATCCTGTCCCAGAAGATCCCACCAACACAAGAACCAACTTCCACAGGTGCATGTCGAGCGCCACCAAATGGATAAAGGACAACTGCCTGAAGCTCAACAAAGGCAAAACAGAACTGGTAGCCCTCAGAACTACGACCTTCACCCAAACAGACAGACCTCGCCATAAAGCTCAGCATAATCCCGGACAGCAAGCTGACCGTGAAGTCCCAGATCAATGAGGTGTCCGCTGCCTGCTTTCTCACGCTTTGCATGATACAAAAAGTCTTCAAATGGCTCTCCCGAACATCAGACATACTGTCAATCAGGCCCTAATCACCAGACAATCAGACTACGACAACACACTCTATGGTGGGATCAACACGTATCTTCCTCAGAGACTCCAGATAATACAAACCTTCACTGCCAGACTCATCCTCGACCTCTCCAGACTGACCCACATCACCTCCGCCTCAGAAAACTCCACTTGTTCCCTATACAGAAGAGATGCCAATTCAAGCTGATGATCCACATATACAAAGCACTACACAACCAAGGACCAGCCTATATCAGCTACCGCTGACTTAAACTACCTCCCTCTGCAGATACTGACCTCCACCTCTCTACTGGGATTCTGGAGAGCACTCAAGACCTGGCTGTTCGACTGAGTCACTCGAACCATCATGATCATCAAGCGCCTGGATATCCTCTTGGGAGATTAGTCGCACTATATACATCCATTGATTGATTCATTGATTGAGTGAAAGGAGTCAACAGGGACCTGCACTGGAGAGAGGTGATATTTCCTTCTGCATGTAGCCATATGGGTGTCGGCCCAAAAGGCGAGCTTCAAAGCTGAAGCAGTTTTTGTAGAGCAAATGGGGAACACTTGAGAGAGGTGCACTCCCATTGCTTAGGGAGAGTAGGTGGTGCTTGGGAAGGAGAGAGGAAACCTGTTGTTAAAAAAAACAGTTTTCCAGGGGAGTGTTGCCCCCTTGGTAGTCATATCTCTGGGTTGGGCTAGGGAGTTCTGGATGCCAAGAGAGGGGTTCTGCCATGTTGGGAGTGGGTAGAATGGTCCATCCTAGGATAGCCAGATGCCACACTTCCCAGGAAGTGGTCATCAGGAGGGTCTGAATCTCTTAGCCCATTGGCTATCAACCACACCTAAGGGCATTTTCTGAATATAAGTGGGGAACCACTAGCACCCAGAACTCAGATCTTGACTGGACTGGAAGAAGGACCGAAGAAGGACTGCCCTGCTGCATCATGGAACTGGCAAAGAGAGGCTGCACCAGGTTGTACTGGCCTGGTGGCTAGTAAAGGAGAGGGACTGTGCCTGCTGTGTCCTACTCATGGAGAGGTCATTTAGAGGGGCAAGCTGAAGCAAGAGACTCTAAGGTTCAGTTAGCTGACCTCCTGTTTGCAGAAGAGGGCTAAAACAGCTGATGAAGTCTGCTTGGGCAGCTCGGTAGCCCAAAGTCTCCGGACTGCCGCCAATCACCGCCGTGCAGCACCTGGGATCAGGACCAGGCACTCACAGTTGCTCAGCCCAGGAGTGTCATCGGAGTGCAGCATGGTCACCCAGAAAATGAGTTATCGCCCAGAAAAGGATTTGGCTGTGACCGCAATACTGGATGACTGGAAGCACAGTGGCAACTGAAATTCTACCAGCAACAAGAGGACATTGACCCTGTGACCAGGACCATCTCATCCCCTTTTGCAGAGTAGCTGCAAAAAAAACCTATCAACCGCATCGCATCAACAGCATCCTTGAGCATCTTCAATGTCCTTCATCCCTTGCATGAGGACCACTTACATGGGAAATTCTGCCTCAAGGAAAATTTCCTGGAACTGACTGAAGACCGCTTCACCTTCTGAGGTAACTGTTTCTGAGGGCCTTGCTGGCCCTCATCACTGGCTCCCTACTGGCGTTGTTCGCCAAAAGTGACTCAAAGTGACCGCAATTCAACTAGCCCAACTTTTTGGTGAAAAAGTGTTGAATTTGTTGAATTTGCCAGTGCTTGTTCACAGTTGAGTGAAATGTTTTGATTTGGTATATGTTGTACATTCTATATCTCTGGGATCCTCTTGTGGATCTTTTTCATTGTGATGTCTAAAAATATGTAAAAATACAGCCTATTTTTATAAATTTGTGCCAGATGTCTTGAGTGGCTTCAATTTCTTCTTCAATTGTTTTGATGAAGGTTTACGCTTGTTCCTTTGTGTAAGCCTCTGAGCACAGCTACCCAGTGTTGAACCGAAGGTTTGACAATCTAAACCTATTGGTTCTAAAGGAGTTGGTAAGTGTATTACAAGGTGAGGTTGCACCACTACACCATAAAATACAGCCCATGTCCTCACACTTGTTGTACACTAGCATGTATGCACACAAGGCAGAGATTTTTGCCATTCTGGTACTTTTTTGTGTTTTGCTTTGGTGTTATAAATGGGGCCTCTAGTTGACAGACAGTTTACACCCTGTCCCAGTAGGGACCCTCACTCTAGCCAGGGTAAGGGAGTCACATAACTAAGATAACCCCTGCTCACCCCCTTCATAGCTTGGCTCAAGCAGTTAGACTTATCTCAGAGGCAACATGTGAAGCATTTGTACAGACACGCAGTAACACAGTGAAAACACCTAAAAAGTACCCCACACAAGTTTATTGTCTGAATAACATAAACCAAAACAAACAAAAATCCAACATACACAACTAAAGATATCACTTTTTAAAGGTTTAAATGAGTCTTAATCCATAGGAATCAATGTTGTATCCTTTAAACACACAGTGCCAGGAATGCATCAAACACAATGTGGGCTGCAAGGGAGGTAATGTGTCAGAAAGGCAAAACGATGCGTTGGTTCCTTATTGTGCAGGGGAGGTGATGCATCGGTTCCTTACTGGCGGCGAAGTGATGTGTCAATTCTCTCCTCACAGGAGAGGTGATGCGTTGGTTTAATACTGGCAGGGGAGGTGATGCATCGGTTCCTTTCTGGCAGGGGAGTGTTGCATGGTTCTCTCCTTGCAGGAGAGATGATGCGTCGATTTCCGGTCACACAGCCTTGGTTTCTTACTGTAGTGTGTGGTCTATGCGAAAATGACACCCAGGGATGATGCATGGGTAAATCCAGTCTCACTGTGATGGGAGAGCCGCAGTGGAACAGGCGCTGTGTCGATCCTACAGGCACTGTGTCATTTCTTCCACAGCAAAGCAGGTGCTGCGTCGATTATTCAGCCGCAAGGCAGGCATTGCATTGATTCTTCTGCAGCAAGCCAGACGACACATTGATTTTCAGCCACACCATTCCAATGCATGGATTTTCTTCCTCAGAACACCAGTTCCCACTTCAAGTGGGCCAAGGACTGGATTTGATACTACTCTGCAAGTCAAGACTCTCATCAGAAGAGTCCTGGCACTGGTAGATAAAGTCTTTGGTGTCCCTGATACTTCTTAACAGGAGGCAAGCTCAGTTCAAGCTCTTGGAGAACCTTGGAAAGCAGGATATAGAAAGCAAATTCCAGTCATTTCACTCCCAGGACAGAAGTAGCAAGGAAGAGGCCAGCACAATAAAGCAACAGGCAGAGTGGCAGTTCCTCCTACAGTATCAAGGTCTCTTCTTCCTGACAGAATGTCCTCAGTCCAGAAGTGTTATGAAGTTGTGGGGTCAGCAGTCCAATACTTACACTCATTTCTGCCTTTGAAGTAGGCAAACTACAAAGGAAAGTATTTGTAGTGCACAAGACCATGCCTTTCCTGCCCAGGACCCAGACACACCCCATGGGGTTGGAGACTGCTTTGTGTAAGGGCAGGCACAACCCTATTCAGGCGCAAGTTTCAGATCTTCCCACCGCTGTAGCCCAGGATGACCCATCAGGAAATGCAGGGCACACTTCAGCTCCCTTTGTGCGACTGTCTAGAGTGAATTCACAAACAGCCCAACTGTCATCCTGACCCAGACATGTATTCCAGCAGACAGGCAGAGAATGGTTAAGCAAGAAAATGCCCACTTTCAGTGGCATTTTCAAACTAACAATCTAAAAATCTACTTCATCAAAAGATCTATTTTTAGTTCAGAGACCCCAAACTCTACATCTTCATATGCTCCCAAAGGGAAATTACACTTAAAAGATATTTCAAGGCAATCCCCCTGTTAACCTATGGGAGGGATAGGCCTTGCAATAGTGAAACCTGAAAAGAAGGGTGGAAAAGTCCCACTGTAAGGAGTCTTTAATTTAAAATCCAAATATCATAAGTTCAATAGGTTCCCGATCCTGTTCTGAGACGCGATGTCGGCGTCTCCGCGTTCGTCCCACTTTCAAATTACAGGAGACGGACGCATTTCCTCACACTTTGGGCCTTCCGTTCAGATTATGAAAATACTCTACCATGTACACAATGACTGTCTTATCTAAGTTGTTTCTTGTTTAAAGGCCTTGAGAAAGCCCTGGCGTATGCGCCTGGTGGGGCGAAACACGTGTTGGCTGATTCTTATGTTTCCTTTATGGATTTATTGCTGATATATCTCATCTGGGAGTCATTCGCTTTTCTCCACATTTAATAAACAAGCTTAATTGGATTAATAACGACGTTTCCTGTAATCCTGTTCATCTGAACCTATTGAACTTATGATGTTTGGATTTTAAATTAAAGACTCCGTACAGTGGGGCTTTTCCACCCTTCTTTTCAGTTTATCGTTTTCTTGGAGGTCTAGGGTCCATGTCCTCCGGCAAAGTTCCCACATAAACGCTATAAACCAGCATTTTATACAGGAAGCTTGTGCCTCTGGACCCTCTCCTTCTTTTTGGAGTAAACTTTGTAAGCAATAGTGAAACCTGTAGCAGTATTTCAGGACATGTAAAACTCACTAGTACATGTCCTACCTTTTAAATACACTGCACCCTGCCCATGGAGCTGAGTTTTAAGGGTGAGTTACATGTAGTAAAAGGGAAGGTTACTTGCCAGGTCGAACTGGCAGTTACAAATGGCCCACACAGACACTGCAGTGGGACGTCTGAGACATGATTACAGGGCTACGTATGTGGGTGGCACAATCAGTGCTGCAGACCCGCTAGTGGCATTTGATTTACAGGCCCTGGGCACACATAGTGCACTATACTAGGGACTTAGGGCCAGATGTATGAAAAGTTTTTGCACTCCCAAACGGTGCAAATTGCAAAAATCGGCCGTTTGCGTGTGCAAAAATGTGGTCTGCGATGCATGAAAGGCATTCACAGACCAAAAATAAGAAATAGCTAAATTTGCGATTTTTTGCGGTGCGACCTGGTTTTGCGAGTTGCGTTTTGCGATTCAGTATTTCCAGTAGGAAATTGCAAGGCGCAAAATGCGATTCACAAATTCCAAGTCGCAAATAGATGCATCAAAAATTCTCAATTTGCGATTTTTTGCAGAATGGCATTTTGCACATGCAAAATACCACTAAGTGAAACCAGGTGGTAACCAGGTGCAGCCTCTATAAAGAGGCCCAGAATGCCTCAGACTCTTTTCCACAATGGCTGCACTCTACGTCATGGCGAGGAGGATGAGGATCTTGTCAGGTTTGAGGAGAGGGAGGAGGAGACAGGAGCGCATTTTCAGAGTGCGCATTACACTTTTTGACCAGACAGAGGAGGAAATATTTGAGAGGTATAGGTTGAACTCAGCCATGATACTTGATCTGATAGCTGAGCTACAACCCATACTGCAGCGCAGAACACTAAGGACTCACTGCATACTCACCCATGTGCAGGTATTATGCTCCCTACACCTACTTGCCTCAGGGAGCTATCAAGGGGTCATAGCAGCAGCTGGAGGGGTTTCACAAAGTACCCTCTCTAGATTTTTCAATGCATTTATCAACCCCATGCTAAGCAAACTCCAACAGTACATCAGATTCCCCCACACCCCACAGGAAATACAGCAGACAAAAATAGAGTTTTACCAGATAGCACAGTTCCCCCATGTCCTAGGTGCCATAAATGGCACACATGTGGCAATATGTCCACCATCAGCCACAGAGTATGTTTACCGAAACCGTAAATACCAACATTCAATGAATATTCAGGTGACATGCAATGCCTCCTATATCATAACTGATCTTGTGGCCAGGTACCCAGGGAGCACACATGATTCATATATCTTTCGTCACAGCGGCATTCACACAAGACTGCTAGCTGGGGAGTTTGGTGAAGGATATCTACTAGGTAATGTCACTCTGTACACTGGTGCATAGAAGGCGAACACATGTCAGATGGCTCAGTTACTCTTTACACCCTCTGTCCCTTCCAGGAGACAGTGCCTAGGCAGTGTGCACCTACATGATGACGCACTACCTCAATCCCACAACACCAGCAGAACGGAGATACAATGCAGCACACAGGGCAACCCGCAACGTGGTAGAGCGCACATTTGGACTGCTGAAGAGTCGCTTCCGGTGCCTCCACAAAAGTGGAGGTGCACTACAGTACAGCCCAGAGACCACATGTAGAATAGTGGCTACCTGTGCAATATTGCACAACATAGCTACAACCAGGGGAATACCTATAGAAATCAGTGACACTGAATCCGATGAGGATGACGATCCCATACCACCTCTACAGCCAGCAGACAGGACCAGTGCAGCAGAGGGAAGGCAAAGGTGTGCTGACATCACACACAACCATTTAAGACGTGAGTATGAATGAAAAAAAAACACTGACAACTGTACCTGTAGTGATATAGATTTATTACCTTACGTCAGGTAATGATTTGTGAAAAATGAAGTAAACAGGTGAATAAGAAAAACGAAAAGAAACAAAATAACTGAGTCCCACACTATTACATCATAGTGGGAACACCAGTGTCAATGCGGCAACAGTCACTTCCTCCTCCCACGCACACCACTGGGGTGCCCAGTTGACTCACTGGCACCCTGAATGTCACCCTCAGTGGCAGTGCTCTGCCTGGCACTGTGCCGTCTGGTGTCTGATGCGGGTACTGCCAGACTACTAAGGCTCGAACTGTCCTCAGTGTCCCCCAAGGCTACCTCACTGGGAGTGGCTGATCTCTGTCCCATGACTAGTTCAATCACATTAGTGATTTGGACAAGGCCCTGGACCACATCCCTGCTGGTGTGTGCAGCCTCCACTTGGGCCGCCACAGCGCTACGGACGATGATTGCGGTTGAGTTTGCCATCCTGTTTGAGGACCTGCAGTAGTTAGCAAACATGGTTCGGAAGCGGTGTTCATGTCTGCGTGACTTACCCTTTCGTGGCGCAGCTCCTCACACAGGTCACGCACTGCACTGGTAAGCTCCCTAGTGTCCTGAGAGGCCTGCACCTGTCCCTCACGCAGCTGGGTGATATTGTCGTTCAGGGTGTCAATTCGCCGATGCAGGCCAATCATATGTCTGTTGTGGACTCTCAGGTTCCTGTCCAGACTCAAAATTCTCCTGTTTTGCAGGCGCTGTTGCTGCAACATTGCAGCCTCAAGTCCCCCGAACAAGGATGAACCCTCAGCTGCCTCCTGCGGTTGCTGCTGGGACACTGTGGAACTTCTGCGATGTGCTGCATGACCCCTGTCCTCCGGTATGTGGCTGCGCCTATCTGGTGCAGATGGTTTGCTTGGCCCCTCCTGCTGCACATCAGAGTCACCACTGAGGTCTAGCAGTGGCAATGGCCTGGGCCTGCCGCGCACAGTGGAGATGTTGACTGAACCACTGGTGTTGGTGTCGGAGGGCTGCTGTGTGTCCGTTTCCCCTACACACGGAATTTCTGTGGCTGCTGGGCCAGGCCCACCTGCAACAACAATATGCAGCATGTCAGTTCTGTATGTTACATTCTCTGTCCAGAAATGGCAATAAAGGTACAGGTACTGCTCTACATGTTGTAGTGTGTGTTGTGTTACCTTGGGTGTCACTATGCTTGCTTACATTGTCATGCTACTGTCTGTACTAGTTTGTGGACCACAACTCCCATAATGCATAGTTGTGATGCTTCTAAGATGTGGACTGGACTACTTCACACACTACTTCACATTACATGCTAATTCCTAAGGGGCTTTTATGCAAGCACATATTGGGTTCACACGACAACATTGCACTTACCTTGGCTGGTACTCGGTTGGGCGGAGGTGTCTATATCTGTGACCCCTGTCACTGCTTGCGGGAGGAGTGTCGATTCCACCAGGTCCTCCAGTGGTGTGGCAGGTGGCTCGGTTGGTGGTCCTCCTCCTGTGCCCCTGGCCTCTACAAGTCTCCTTGCCTCCCTCTCCTTTGTCCGGGACCGCAGGTCGTACCAGTGTTTCTTGATTTCATCAATGGAGCGCTGTGCCACTCCAATGGCGCAGATTTTACCCTGGATCTCAAGCCATAGCCTTCTCTTCTCACTCGCAGGCACCTGGAGGGATGACTTACCAAGTAGGCGGTCATGGCTCCTCACCACCTCTTCTGTCAGTACCTCCAGTTCCTGTTCACTGAACTTGAGTTTGCGCTTCCTCTCCTGCTTCTCCTGTGAAGTACCTTGCTGCTCCGTTGTGGCTCAGGTGATGCTGCTCTGTGTGGCTCAGGTGATGCTGCTCTGTGTGGCTGGGCTGCTCTCTCTCAGGATGCTGGTTTGGGTGTGGCAAATGAAACTGCCTGGGATGACTCATTTCCTGCTGGTGATGTCATCAGGCTCCTCCAGGTGTGCATTCTCGAACTTTATCGCATTTTGCGATTTTTTACCGAATCGCAAAAAAATCGCAAATTGCGAGAAAGCAAATTGCGATTCGGTATATGGGCCTCGCAAACCACAAATAGCGATTTTTAAGAAATCGCTAATTCCGAATCGCAATTTTGTTACATGGCCAATTGCGACTCGGAAATAGCGATTTCTTAATAATCGCATTTTGAGATTCGCAGACCCCAGTTTTCAGACATCTGGCCCATACTTACTAGTAAATCAAATATGTCAATCATGGAGAAACAATCACCAGTACAATTTAGACAGGGAGCACATGCACTTTAGCGCTGGTTAGCAGCGTAAAGTGGCCAGACTCCTAAAACCAGCAGAATTGAAATTCAGCACAGGATCAAAACAGGAGCTTAGAAGCCAAAAAGATAGAGGAAACCATGCCAAGAGCTGACGGTCTAACATTTAGTGATTCAGTTTTGCACTTGTGTTCTTCAAAACAAGTAGTAATTTAAATAATGTTTAATGCGAGGTTAGAGGTCAAACAGCTGCTCAGGGCATTTATGGGATCCAGACAGGTTATTAGGCAAACATAGAGAAACACAGCAAGTACGAATGGAACCTTACCTCTGCTGCTCACACCCTGGGACCACCATTGCCTGTGCGAATGCTAGGGATTGAGTTAGGCATTCATTCCTACCTGATATTCTCAACAGATGTATCTGCACGCTGGATATTGTGGGCTCTTCCCTTGCCTGGACTCATTACCAACCCACCCCTAACGTCGCAGTCTGATGGTACGATGGCCAGCACTGGGCACAGTGAAATAGTCTGGATGGATGCTGTCCACTGCAGCCCACTTCCTCATTGCACCAATGTCATTCAGGAAGGACAATGAGGGCAGGTGTACCACCATCTTAGACCTAGCAGCAGGGGACCCGGCTGTGGGAGGGTAACAAGAGCAGGTGTCAGGCAGATCAAGACCATCAGCAGATCAGGCATGGGGGCTAGGGGAGGGGAAGTGCAGGGAGACTAGGGCCAGAAACAGTGGCAGAGAATGCTGGGTAGTGAAGGATGAGTTTGCAGAGACTTAGGGCCTCATTTACAAGAAAGTGGCGCAGCGCAACGCTGCGCCAAAATTGGCAGCGCTGCGTCACTTTAGAAATGCTGGGATGTGCAGTATTTACAAAAATATGGAACACCTCTGTGTTTCACCTAGTGTGGGTGCTAAAATTAGCTGCCTGCGTTGCAGGGAATGATTGTTTATGTGCAGCACACATAGAAAAAGCAAAAAGGAGGAGAAATAAAAGTATTTTTCCTTGTTGTGCCATGCTAACGCCACCCCTGGGGAGTTTTTAGTGCTGCCTTAGGTTAACGATTTATTGTACATCTGGGGCACCATCAAAATGCAATGGGTGTTGCGGTGGAAGGCCCACAGCAACATCTACTGCACGCCTCCTTTCACGCTAAGTTATGAGTGTAAGGGGCTGTATTTACAAGGTGGTGTTAAGTCACAAAAAAGTGGCTTAACGCCGCCTTGTAACTATGGTGGAGGGCATTGCACCACCGGAGCATTGCTAAAAGTGACACTCCAGTGGCACAAAGGCCTCATAAATGAGGTCCCAAATGAGGAACAAGCAGTTACAAATGCTGATTGACAGTTACCTAGCAGCATGTAACATCACAAGGCTACTACAACTCCTGAATAATAGAGAAAGGGTTAACACTGGGGCTATGGGCTCTTAGAGAGGAATTGTGAATCTTCCAGTATGCCTGACCCTCTCCAAAGGTGTTGCAGAGTCACTCCTCCCAAGGGAAGTTTTAGAAAATAGTGTTACAGTAGTCCATTTCTAAAAATCTATAGGGAACAGATGGAGTTCATAAAATGCACATGGCTTACTATTTACCTTAGTATGTTGCTACAAACACATTTACTGCTGCCTTCCTTTCCTACCCACCCAAGTAGATTCATAGTCATATCTTGTGCCTGAGAATCTTTCCGGAATGGCCAGGTTGAACATCTTGCAATCTGGCACAATGCAAGAGGCCTGGAGAGTCCTTGCAGGCTCAGCGGTGTTGCTGCTCAGGTTATGCAGAACGCACAGGTCCATACAGCAGGCGGGTTAAACTCATCTCACCGATTAGGGTTCAGACAGCACTTGCACAGTCATTGTGCGCCTAAACATCTGCTATTCAATTTATGAAAAGACCCATATTTTGTATATAATCTTTTAATTTTGGCAAAATAAACTAAGAACTTAGGGCCAGATGTAGGTAGCCGTTTGCATGGTCCAAACTGCGAAAATCGCAGTTTGCTCCATGCAAACAGCCTAACACGATGCTCATTCCCAAATTGCGAGTCGGTACCGACTTGCAATTTGTGAATGCGACTCGCAAATAGGAAGGAGTGTTCCCTTCCTATTTGCGACTCGCATCGCAATTCAGAATTGCTTTGTGACCGCGAATGCGGTCGCAAAGCAACTCGCGGTTACCACACGTGTCACACTGGTGGTAACACATTCGCAAAAGGGAAGGGGTCCCAATGGGACCCCTTCCCCTTTGTGAATGTCGACAAAAATATTTTTTCTGAGCAGGCAGTGGTCCTATGGACCATTGCCTACTCTGAAAAAACGAAACCAAATGGTTTCGGTATTTTTTTCATTTTGCAACTCGTTTTCCTTTAAGGAAAACGGGCTGCAAAATGAAAAAAAAAAAACTGCTTTATTTAAAAAGCAGTCACAGACATGGAGGTCTGCTGACTTCAGCAGGCCACCATCCCTGTGAGGGCAGGGACTCGCTATGGGGTCGCAAAAAGCGACCCACCTCATGAATATTGATGAGGTGGGTCTTTGCGACCCCATAGCAAGTCGCAGACGGTGTCTGAGACACCGTTCTGCATCCGGGATTGCGACTCTGAAATTGCGAGTCAGACAGACTCGCAATTTCCGAGTCGCAATCTCGGAGTTTCCTACATGTGGCCCTTTTTTTTTAAAAGGAAAAATACAGCTTTCGTCCTGAAACACCAGCTTTTTTTTAATTTAAAAAAAAGTACAAGTTCGGTGGCTAAATGTTAACTTTTTCATGTACTTGGGGGTGACCCCCAGACCAGAGAGAGTGGATGCTCCTGCCTATGGCCTTTTTTAGCTTGTGTGAGCAGTCATTGAAGAGCAGGGCAGCCTTACTGTGTTCTCTGGGATCAATCAAGAGCATTGGAGTGCCTCAAGCCCTTCCTCCTGATGAACCTGGGCACATGTTTTTGTGACATTGGTTGGCAGACTCTTAAGGTGTCATATCCCCTGAGGTTCATGGGAATTACACAAAAGAAGGGCAACATTTGCAGGTATCCTGGTCCCTTCCTTTAGGAGGCTGTGTGCATGGTAGATGGAACATTTAATTTAATTCAGCATTTTATTCGAAATGGGATTCAAGGCCAGTAACTTGAAAGTGGCTGGTAGCAATTGATTCTTTTCATGTGCCCCTTGGGTACCGTGATGTCTACCAATTCATGTTCTAAAAGTGTCTGATTTTGGTAAAAAATATTGTAGTGCTATTGGACTCTAGTAGTCCTAGCAAAAATGTCATGGCAAAAATTCAGAGCATGATATGTTGGGAACCGGTGGCCATTGCGTAACAGTTAGTCTGTCTGTGGGTCGTTAGAGTGTTATGGGACCCTTCTGGATAGGATCAGTGGTTTCCAAAGCAGGAGAACTTGGAATCATCAGAAAGGGAACATCAACCTCTTCTTCATGACTTACAGGAAGTCACTAATGTTGTACTTTCTAAACTTCTAAAGTCTTTACAAACTCCTATGTGTCTTCGGACACCCTCAAACCCACCATCAGCAAGGTCTCAATTCCTACCTATAATGTCCAACATGCTGGAGGCAGGTTTGAAGATTTGGGCTCAATACAGGGATTTATTTGGGGATGCAAGGGCAAACGGGTTGTCTACAGTTTGTGGAACGAGGGACAAGCATACAAATAGGCAATGTCATCCCACCCATCCGATTTAGGGTATATATAGATGCAGATAAGCATAATCATTTGTAGTAGAGTTAAATATGGCAGATGGGACACCCACCAATTGTTGGTGAATGTCTTGCATCCAGCAAACGCTACATAGCACACAACGTTTCTATTGCTAATGTTATGTTATGTTATGTTTATTTATAGGGCATGAATACCACCCTGGAGGGCATCCTGAATCCTGAAGGATGGTGCAAGCCTGACGGGACCTATTGAAAAATTTAGTTTTTCAATTTTCTGCAGAATTTAAGGATTGATCTGTCGATGTGGAGCAGAAGGTAGGTCCAGGCTTTAGGGCAAGAATGTGCACCTTCTGGATATGGTTCCTCAGATGCGGGGTATTTGGGTGAGTAGGAGGTTGGCCGAGCAGCGGTTCCTGGCAGGGTTCCAGTTGATGATGCAGCTGGAAAGGTATGCAAAGTCTTGATTGTGTAGGGCTTTGCGTGTATGTGTGAGGAGCTTGAAGACTGAGAGATGTGTTGAGATGCGGGTGAAGGTGGGAGTTTGAGGCATTTTGGATGACCTGGAGTCTCTTGGTGAGATGTGCTGTGCTATGGATGTAGAGTGCATTCCCATAGTCCAGCATGCTGGTGACCAGGGACTGTGTGACAGTTCTGCGAAAGTTGAGTGGGAACCATCAAAGGCAGTGTTTCCCAAACTGTGGGCTGCAAGCTGATTTTTGGTGTTTAAATTGCCACACTTTCCAGTGATTCAAAGACAGAGGTGAATTGTCAGGCTAATTTATTCTTTTAACATGAGGATTGGTGTTTACTTTTCTTTCTCTGGCTGCAAAATGAGAGGAGTTTTTGAAGTGAGTTTTGTGACATGCAGAATGTTATTTTTTGCAATACACCACAAAATGTAAACACCTACAAATGAACTGTATTCATCCAGCAGTTAGGTAAGCAAAAATAAAGTACTTTTTAAAAATAATTCTGAACTGTGCTGGTTCAAACAACACAGGATCAAAACAAATCATATCACTTATTTGGTAATGCAGAAATTATAAATGTTCACTGAAACCCGATTTCCACACATTATAATTTGTGTGTTGTATAGTTTTACCAGTAAAACTGTATTTCTGTCCAAATATACTGGCCATATCTATGGAAAATATGCTGTCTGTAAATACCAAAGGGCTACCACATGATGCTTTGTTTACATTCAAAAAATTGCCCTGCCTCATGCCCATTAAAAGTAGGTGGGCCGCAAAAGGTTGTTGTTCTAAAAAGTGAACTGTAGTCCTAAAAAAGTTTGGGAACCACTGATCTGAAAGTTTCTCTGAGGGCCTTGAGAGTGTGTAAGCAGGAGGAGGTGACCATATTGATCTGCCTGGTCATCAACAGTTGGCCTGTACTATTCCTAAGTTCTTAGCTTGGTTAGGTGGGGGAGGGACAACCCATTTTTTGGGTGAAAACCACTCTGCGATCCACAGCAAGGTGTCTTTTCTGAAGAGTACTACCTATGTCTCGTCATAGTTGAGTTTCAGGAAGTTGGTCTTCATTCAGTTGCCAATTTCAGACATGCAGGTGGAAAACTTTTCCTGTGTGGGGGTGTCACTAGAGAAGGAAATGATGTGCTGGGTGTTATTGACATGCAAGATTATGCTGATTCCCTGAGCTCAGATGAAGATGGTGAGCAGTGCCATCAAGACATTGAAGTGTGTGGAGCTGACCAAGGATCCTTAGGGAAACCGTAGATCAAGTTGGTGGATGCAGAGGCTTTTTAGGCTGAATATTTGGGTGAATCCAGTGAGGAAGGAGCTGAGTCATCAGAGAGTGGGTCAGTGTTTGCCAGTTTTGTGGAGGCACTGAATGAAGATGGAGTGAGGGGCAGTATTGATCGCATCCAAGAGGTCAAACAGGATAAGTGCAGTTGTGTTTCCTCTGTCCAGGGTCATGCAGATGTTGGTGGTGGGGGCAATGAGGGCAGCCTCGTGTGTGATTAGCCATGAATCCAGATTGAGGTGTGTCCTGGAAGTGGATGTTGTTGAGGTGGTTGGCCAGTCGTTTGTTTTTTTCAGGACTTTAGCTAAGTAGAAAATAAGGGAGATGGTCTGTAGCTTGCCAGGATCTTCGGGCTGCTGAGGGTTTCCTCGAAATAGAGTGGAGTATATCCATGCTTTCATGAAAGCGGTGGTAGTGAGGGAGTCGTTGAGTATCTGGGTGAGAGCAACACAGATGGGGTTGAGTACTTTGATGAAGATGAGGTGTGGGTATAGGTACTATGGGGCTCCTGAGTGGATGCAGCACCTGGTAGTGGTGGTTTATGTCACGTGATGGTAGGCCAGGAAGTCACAGCCCTTTCTGCAGTCAGGTTGGAGGTGTTGGAGGGCAGTGAGGGTGTAGTGGTCGAGTTGGGGGATCACGACTGTAGTATATGATGGTGATTGTGTTGCTAAAGTATTGGGAGAGCTGGATGAAGATATCCTGTGATGAGGCGATGGTTGTGTAGCTAGCCACGAGGAAGGTGAAGTATTTTATTATGAAGAAATGTTTTTTTGCCTAGTTGGAGCTGTTCTCTTTTCATTCATTTAGAATTGAGCATTTGGTTGATCTGAGTTTCGATTGCTAGATTTGGAGGACTGATTTGTTGGTGCTTCTGTCATTTGTGTCATGGGTGAATCTCCACTGGCATTCCAGTTGCTTGCAGTGGTGCTATGGGAGTCACAGATCTTCTGTGTACCAGCTAGCTTGTGGTCTGGGCCTTACAGTTGTGATGGTTTTGGGCGGGCCCAGGGAGTCTGCACAAGAGGTGATCCAGGCATTGTAGTTGCTGATGGATCTGGAGAGGTCTTCTTGATGTGGTGGATGGAGGTCTGTGGTCCAGGTTTCCTCAAGGACCATGATCCAGTTGCATCAGAGGTATGGTTCTGAATTGGTGTAAAAGGTGCAGGTCAAAGTGGGCAAGACTCCAAGTCCCGGTCCTCCATGACATCAGAGAAGGTCAGGCAGCAGGTAGGTCGGTCAGGTCGGTTCAGGCAGCAGGTAGGTCGGTCAGGCCGGTTCAGGCAGCAGGTAGGTCAGTCAGGCAGGGTCAGGCAGCAGCTAGGTCAGTTGGTCAGTCATGCAGGGTCAGGCAGCAGGTAGGTTAGTCAGGCAGGGTCAGGCAGCAGGTAGGTCAGTCAGGCAGGCAGGGCCAAGCAGCACCTTCCTGGTGAAGGAGAGACAGCTCTACAGACAGACTCACTGTCCTAGAGCTCACCTCTTGGGCCACTGGGTCAGCTCCACCCCATCACTTCCCGGTATTCATGCAGCAGTGTCCACAGTGGAAGGTGCAGTGGGCAGGAGTCCCTGGACTCATCACCTGATGACCGATGTTTTGGATGCTTCGGTCACTGAGGAGGACAAGCAGGCTTTGTGGGCAGGACTGCACCCCATGCCTCAGTGACTTACAAGGAGCTCTGCCTTGCAGCGCCCGATACTGTTCGAGTCCACACAGACACACAGGTGCCAATGCTCTCAGCTCCCTGTTTGGAGTAGACATTCACTCAGCCATTCATTCATACCTTGCAAACTAACAGGTTTGCTAATGCCCAGTCCTGAACTATTGGGTGCTGCGCCACCATTTAGACAGATGCAGACACTGTCACACACATGCACGCACACACACGCTCACCTGCACTGAAACTCACACACTTTTTGCACACAAACACACACACATAATGTGCATTGGCAAATGCGCACATTCCCACTTTGGGGAATATTGTCACATATCTTTATTCTTACCAAACACAAACACTTACATATACACTCATGTGTACACATACACATACACACAATCCTGTACACAAATGTGCACACTCACATGCATAGTGAAATGCACACTCACTCAAGTGCACACTCATCTGCACAGATGCTTTCAGACATGCGCACACCGGCTTACACTCATGTGCACAAACACACGTGTGCACATTCTTGTGTGCACACATGCCCACATACTCAAGTGCTAGTACTTGTGCACACACATACATTCAGACACAAACAAGCACAAACAACAATCAATACTGTTTTGCTTACTGCAGCCGTTCTACTTACTCTGTGGTAGCAGAGTAGCAGGGCCACGTCATCCCCAGGCACCACCATGCAGCCCCCCCATCCCGCTGCTTGAAAGAAGCAGGTACTTGGGGGGAGAAGACCCGGCTCAATATTGGACCAGGGGCTGCAGGAAGAACAGAGCAGGACGGATGCCTCGTCAACAACTCCTTAGATGAGGCTCAGACAACAGTCTGTCTGTTTCTACCACAGCCAAACTCCAGAAGAGGCTGCAACGCATCCAGAACGCCCCAGCACGCCTCATCCTTGACATCCCCCACCACTGCCACATCACAGACCACCTGGAAAACCTGCACTGGCTCCCAGTCAACAAGAGAATCACCTTCAAACTCCTCACCCACGCTCACAACGCACTGCACAACACCGGACCAGAAAACAAAGCACTGCACAACACCGGACCAGAATACCTCAACAGATGACTGTCCTTCTACACCCCGACCCGGCATCTCTGCTTCGCCAACCTCGCCCTCGCAACCGTCCCACGCGTCCACAGAACTACAACTGGCGGTAGATCATTCTCGCACCTCGCCGCCAAAGCGTGGAACACTCTTCCCACCCACCTGCACCAGACCAAAGACCTCCTTACCTTCAGAAACCTTCTCAAGACCTGGCTGTTCGAGCAGTAGCACCAACTCCCCCTACCCTCCCTCTCCCCCACCCCCCTTCAGCACCTTGAGACCCTCACAGGTGAGTAGTGCGCTTTACAAATTCCTGATTGATTGATTGATTGATTTCTGTCTTTCTCTCTGATGCAAGCTATTTCGGTGAGAGGTAGAGAAAACCACATCACACTCAGAAGTCTTGTCCGTGACTGGCCGGCCAGTCACGACCTGCAATGTGCATGAGTAGTGGGGCAAGCCCAGTGCTTAATTTGAGCCAGTGGTTTCCACTGCAGAGCACGAGCACTTATTTTTTAAAGCTGGCACTTGGGGCATATTTATGAAAAGTGCACTTAGGGCAGCGCCACTTTTCTTGTGCCCCCTAGCGCCCCCCCAATGCCACCATGTCTGCACTGTATTTTATATATGGCACACCAGGGCGGTAGTTAGGAAACTAGCATCTGAATTTTTTTATGCTAGTTCGGCACTTTGAAGGATTAGTGTAAAAAAGGTTGATGCTAATCCTGCAAAGCACCCAGAGGGCCATTGCAACCAATGGGAGCTTCCTTTTAATGCCTGATCTCAGCAGGCGTTAAAATTGCCAGAAAAAATTATGCGAAGAAATCTCTTAGATTTCTTTGCGCCATATTTTTGGCCTCTCCATAACGGGGGAACGCCCCCTTTGCTCACATTATGGCTGGCACAGCCATAATGTGGAGCAATGGGTTACAAAGTGGTGCAAAGCATGCATTGCGCCACTTTGTAAATATAGCGCAGCGTTTTTGGCCATCTAACACCACATGAGCATCAAAAGGCACTACTGTGTTGTTAGCATGGCGCTATTCCCTATTAAATCAGGGCCTTAGTTTTTTGCATCAGGCATTTACTGTGTGCAAAAGACACATATGTGAATGACGCAGGAAGAGAAAAACGCAAAAACGTCACAAAGGGAGAAAGCAGAAAGCTGCAGGAGTGAACTGGAGGGGCAGGGTGTGGCTGTAAATGGATTAAAGAGTCCCTAGAAGGCTTCAGGATTACTCTGCCTCAGTACTCAGCGCTCGCACATTTAAATGCAGCAGCCACAAGTTTCAAAGGAGAGCTTTGGGCACTGGCACATTTATATTTACAAATTAGGCACTGGGCAGGCTTGCACACGCACACTATCTTCCACCCATTCACTCACAAAAGCACACTCATACTTACACTCATCCACATGCATACCCACTCAAACCCATCAGTTCACAAGCACACACTTGCAGGTACACATACATTCATATATACACACATGCATCCAACATTCAACAGGCACTTCCTGGACCACTGCTGTGAATTTGTGTGACAGCAGGGAGGCTTTGGGGAGGGAAGGAAGGGACAGATGGATGGTCCTGCCTCCTCCTCTCATTGGCTGACATTGTCATTGGTCAGCCAATGAGAGGAGGACCTTCCCTAACTCCTCGCAGAATGGAGTGTGGGCAGTGAAAAGTGTGAAATGACAAGGTGTCATTGATAGGCAGTCAGAACAGGGCTCTGCAGAGCTAAAATCTGGTCTGAGTCTATCAATGACACTCCCCATTGTTATGAGGGAGAGGACCTCATAGGGCTTTGCATGGCTCATGAGGTCACAACCTCAGGGCTGTGAAATCTTCAGCCCAGCAAAGTTTGGCTCCGGCCACCAGGTGCCTTCGAATTAGTGCATGCGTGCCTGTCTGCCTGACACTGATATGGTGAGTATCGGTCAGGCTGACCTTTGCATACCACGAAAGACACTCCTCATGATTTGGAAAAGGGAGAGGCGGAGCCTCTGAGGCGTTAATGACGGGCCACCCCTGCGAACATTGCTGGTTGGAATGGACTGGTGTCCCCTTGACATTTTTGCCCCATCCTGAGCCCTGTTACAAAGTCATACTCCGCAGACAGATGAACAGTCACCCTGCACATGCAAGACCTGGTACATGATACTGACTGACAATAAACAGTTGGTGGGATGTTCCGCCCCGCACACTCCCCTGAAGACACACCCCTGGCTCTGAGCTCAGCACCAGGGCTCCAGTTCAGTCTTCTTGGAACTATGCTCTGGTCAGGGTTCTCAGAGAGGGGTCCACTTCAGGAACACCCTCCCCGTGGGTCTGTTAGCAGCCGGACTGAAAATAGGTGAGGACTGTACACACCACCCTAACGCCATGAATTCACTCTAAAGCAGCCAAACCATTCAAGATGTCTCCTCACTCCTGCCCAGGGCTGGCTTTAGGGCGGTGCAACACGTGCGGCTGCATTGGGGGCAGACCTGGAGGGGGTACTGACCTCAGGGGGGTGCTGTGTTTAGCAATAATTTACGATTTAACTTACAAATTCAAACCACCTGCTGCAGAGTACCTTGTGTGTCCAGCAAATGTCAAGATAACTCTTGTGATTAATGTTCATGCTAGAGAGAGAGATTGGAGTGTTGTCTAGCGGCAGCTTTGACTCACCATAAAGTACAGCAGTGGGTTAATGTGCCTGCTGCAGAGAACAGATCTGTATTTTATGTGGATAGCTGAGTGGATTAGTAAAGCCAGCCTTTACTAGCGCTTTAAAGCAAATAAAATGTATGTGAGAGAGGGACTATGGGGACATGAGGGGCACTTTTGCCAGGTGGTAGTAAGGGGGCGTGAGGAGGAAGTCAAGTGGGTGGTGTCCAAAAAGATCGTGGCACAGGGTACCACCAGCGCCACAGGCAGCGCTGCTCCCACACTCATCTCTTACTCTGGACTCCTACTCTGGACTGGGGCACACTGGTCTCCCTACCACCCCTGTGAATCTCAAATGTGAGAGTCCAGCACCGGTGCACATTGTCAGGCGCAGGGATAGTACAGAGGGGAAAGCGAGGCTGACAGCTCTGGACTTTCGTCCCTACAAAATCCATCCAAAATCTAAAATGGCGTGAAAGCATAAATGATCTGTTTTGTCGAATTATTGACAACACGTAGTGCTTTAATCACGTCACAAATTGGAAATACATACACTGCGGGTCTGTTGCATTGTCATCATGGATCCTAATGCAAGCAAGGAAAATGCCCCTCCCCCCCAGTACCCCGGGTCTGTGGTAAAATCCAGACATAATCAGCATGCAGTGCGCCCCTCACATCCCCGGACCCTGGTGTCACTGCACCTGCTGCACTAATGAAAGCTGATTTCACATTTATGGGTCTCCAAGCTCCTCCTTTTACCCATATTTCCTTCCCTCTCCTCTCATCCCTTCCATCCCCTCTCCCTTCCCTACCCATCCCTCTGGCCCTCTCATCCCTCTTCTGTATCTCACTCCTTCTTATCTGAGTTCTCTCCATGGTATACTTATTTCTTCGCCCCTCGCCCTCTTGCTCATGTTCTCTTCTTCCTTTCTCTCTCATTTCGGTCTCCTTGTCCTGTTCTTTCTATCTATCGCCCTCTACTTGTCTTCCATCCCTTCCCACCCTCCTCGTCATCTCTCTTATCCTCTGCCACGCCCCGACCCAGCCCATTCGCCCACACCCCGTCCCCCCGAAGAGCATTACACGGCAGACCCCAAGCAGGTTCTGTCTATAAAGCAATTCTGAGGGGGCGGTCTCTAAATTACCCGCAGCTACTGCGGGGCGGGCGCCCCTCCCCCCCTGTGGCCCGGTACCACTGCACCGGCTGCACCACCGAGACCCCGGCCCCTGTGCATTATCCATGCCAGTGGTGTCTGTAGCAAGGCAGAATCAACATCTCACGGAAGTGCACGGTCTGAAGGGGGCGCCAAAGCAAGTGAAACACTCTACAAATGTGTATTGTGCCCGTCCTGTATTCAACGCCCCGATCTATTGCCTTCTGGTTTGTTTAAAAAACAGTTTTACTTTGGTTGAGTTTATCTAAGAACAGAAAAAAAGAAACCAACGTTACAATAAGTAATACCCATCCTAGTAACAAAAGAAAGAACAAAAGTATTGAGCGTACAACACAGCTTGAAGAAAATATTTCCTAAAAAGATATAGAAATGTAGGAAGGAAAAAAATATTCGCTGTAACAAACTGCACAAATCAAGATTTATTATTTTGACTCGCTCAACTTCGTATGATATTAATCAAAAGAAAGAAGCCTTAATGATCATTTTACCACACTCTACCATTTTCTGTCATTGTTTTTTTTAAAACACAATACCGTAGCCTTACCAACGTATTCTTCTTCCTGAACTCTCCAAATTCCAAATTCCCAGTTAGGAAACCAGATCAAAAGAACTTATCTACTACTAACAGTAAAACGTATACTTTTGGAATTTATGCTGAAATAATAGAAAATCCAGCCCCTGAGATCAATTCTCTTTACGAAGTTGTTTATTCCGGTACAAAATTGAACTCAGTCTTAAATCGATTCCTGCCAAATGTTCATTTATAGACTGAGGGCCAGATGTATCAAGGAGTCCTTTTGCGAGTCGGAAAAAGCGATTTTTAAGAAATCGCTATTTCTGATTCGCAAAATGCAATGTATCACATTTGCGAATCGGTAATAGCAATTTCTTAAAAATTGCAAATGCTGTTACCGAATCGCAAATTGCGATACCGGCCCCATTCGCACCTATGGGCCCATATCTGCAAATTTTTGCATTTCCAAAATTGCAATTTCATAACCAGAAATCGCAATTTTGGAAATGCAAAACCCCAGGGTGCTGGGGGCCTAAGGCCCCCTCTGCTGCACCCCAAAATAATTTTTTGCAACATGTAAGGTGCACACATGCCAAAAGGGCATGTGTGCTTTACATGTAAATTTAAAAAATGCATTTTAAATGCATTTTTAACATTTGCACATGGTTACCACCAGGTTCAACCTGGTGGTAAATAGCAATCCTAAATGCCCAAATCGCATTTAGGAATTGCTTCTTACATGTGCTTAGAAACCGCAAGTAAGGAATCCTTATTTGCGATTTCTTATTTATTCCTTGAAATTGCGTTCAGAATGTCTTTCATACATTCTGAAATGGTTTTTTGCACTTGCAAACGGGCATTCGCACCGTTTGCGAATGCAAAATGCTTTCATACCTGAATGATGCCCATAGTAAATCTGCAAGTCCAGAAGTGACGATACTCCTTGTGTGCAGGAGGGCTCTGGTTGCTTTCTGTAAAGATCTCGCGAGATTTGCTGCCTGCCCCCCCCCCCCCCCCCCCCCCACTGTTGGGAATATTCGTCCCAGACTCCTTTTCTGACAAACCCAGGAGCGCAGTAAATTCAACTAAATACTAAAACCCAATAAAGCGGCAGTAATAAAAAAATAGAAAGGAACACGTGCGCTTTCGCCAGTTCGTGAGAGATTGTTTCATCAAAGGCAGCTGCCTCTTTGACGCAGTTAAATTAGGCAGGCCTTTGACACAGCCTGAACCTCCTCGCTGTGAAATTTGCCATGGATCAGTGCTGGCGTTTCTCTGCCACAAATGAGCAAAGTTTCAACAGGAAATCGATGGGACTATTCTTTTGGCATCACCCCCAGGACAGTTAACCAGATGAAGCAATCTACTGGAAATCTTGTGTGCACGAAGTTAAGGGCACCGAGGACCCGGGGTTAACCCGCGCGCCTTCTGCCCGGATGACTGATGTCAAACTGGTGATGCTCACCAAAGATGGAAATGATGCTCGGGCTTAAACATGCAGCTACCAAAGGGCTGTCTGCCGTGTACCGCCTGTGATGGAAACCTGCCGTCGGCCTCCCTGGGTAGCTCATCCTCACTCTCGGCTTCTGCCTCGCAGCCCGTAGCCCTACCCAGCCATAAACCGAATAAAACGCTGAAGTCCCTGCCTCGTGGTTCCCAGCGACAGACAATCACAGGTGCAGCCATTGGAACACGACAAATAAAATAAAAAACCATCAGGCGTGATGAAAAATAAATCTCCTGGCACCAGGACCAGCGGCAATCCGAGGGCAGAACATCAGACCTGTTCCAGGGGATCGGTGGGCTGGTCCCGATGCTGCGCTCCTTCGTCGGGGCACGTCCGCTGATGAAGGGGGAATTAGTTGTGCCGGGTGGATAAACCCCTGCAGGACAGAAGCAACACGAGCTGGCAGGGGGACCTCGATGGAGTCAACTGCTGACAGAATCATACCTGAGAAAAACCTCAGCCAGACGCTTATTGTGAGAGGGAAACTGGTTCTGGCAAAACCTCTTGTCAAACCGCCCTCTCGGATTATTAAAAGTAATTTCCCTTCCATTGGTTTGTGAATCCAAGCTCACCAATGTCGTTCTTCTAGTAAAAAAACTGGTTTATTTTGGTTACTTTTTCTGTGGTTTAGATAAATCTCCTCTGTGCCTATGGAGAAACCCATTGATGCAAACCAGCCTCTATCCTTTAACCGCAAGTACAAAAAATCAAAGAAATGTGAAAAAGGAGTCTTAAAAGAAATCACAACCAAAACAGCAAAACCTGTCGACCACCAGGGACATCACAACAAAAGTCATAAGTAGTGTAATTCAGTCAGTGCTACATTTGGGGTACACGGTCACCCTACGCAGCTTTATGTTCCCCCCCCATTATGATATTGGCCCTTGGTGGCAAAGAAAAGGTGTTTTTTGGATGGGAATGACCCCTACATGGCCCTGGAGAGTGTGCGCTCCTGCCCTGTGCTAGGCTGTATCAAGGGGGCGCTGTAAGGAGTTGGGTTATTGAGGGGTGTGGAATCCCACTCAAATCAAAATGTCCCTAATCTCATTCTCGCACCTCGCCGCCAAGATGTGGAACACTCTTCCCACCCACCTGCGTCAGACCAAAGACCTCCGTACCTTCAGGAAACTTCTCAAGACCTGGCTGTTCGAGCAGTAGCAGCAACCCACCCCCTCCCCCCCCAGCGCCTTGAGACCCTCAAGGGTGAGTAGTGCGCTTTACAAATTCCTGATTGATTGATTGACTAAATTAACCTGCACTTCCCGCTTGCAGCTTGGCACTTACACAGTCAGACTGAACTTTGAGGCCACGTGTAAGATATGTATGCATTACACAAAGTGTGGTGAAGACAAAACACAACACAAACAAAATCCATACCAATTTAGAAACACAGTAGATTTTAATAAATAAAATGGCACCAAAATTAATTAAAGACAATCAGTAGAACCAGAGTTATGATTTTTTAAATTTGTTAGTGACAAAATAGCACCTAAAACATCAAAGAAGTAACTACGGGTATCTAAGCTTGCAAGACGAGGTAAAAGTCAAAAGTTAAGACCAACCGGCTCGAGCGTGTGTTAGATACAAGGAGAGGGTGGGGCCTGGTCTCAACTTACCTTTGGACTTAGAAGAAATAAAAAAAAAAGTTTTTGACAAGGTAGAGTCACAGGGGGGCATGGCACCAGGCTCTGCCATAGGACAAGTCATCGACAATGGGGAGCCACAGAACGTGGTCTCGGTGAAGCTGTCGGCAAGGGTGCGAAAAAAGCTCAGAGCAGGAGAAGCTGGATTTTCAAGCCAAGGAGGTTGTCAATGGGCTACTGGTCATCATTGAGCAAGATGAAGTTTTCAGCCTTTGGACTTAGATGTTTTCCTTGAGCTCGGATTCAGCCAGTGCGATGAGGCTGCAGGCTGTGACCAGATACTGTTGCTGGGAGGTCCCACTGAAGAGGATATGCGGGAGCTTCAGCAAAGTCAATTCCCCAGGCGATGCACCTTTTTTGGATAGACTTGCAGGTAGGTCCCAGTCTCCTTTCGGTTCTCAGAGAAGTTTTCTGCTGAAAAATGTTCTAAGTCCCAGATTTTGGATTCTGGTAGGAGGAGGCCACTTTACCATCCCACTACTGGTCCAGGACATGGGGGGCACCACCTGGGGCTAAGACTCACTCCAGCAGGGACCAGCAGGCAGGTAAGTTACAGGGTCACTGGAGTTTGTTGTGTCACTTTGGCTCACACAGGAGGCCAGTCAGCCGCCGTTGAAGTCACTCTTGTGCCCCTAGATTCAAGGAGCTAAAGAGATACTGACCATTCCTGCATCTGCACTTCCGGAATCAGCGGTAGATTATGTTCCTTTACCACCCTGTGGGCTTGGAATCAGCATCCGCACCATCTCTGTAGTTGTCGAGATTTTGCCACGGTTAAAACATTTTTGAAGATCTGACTGTTTTAGTTTGTTGTGGTTTTCATGTGTTGGCTAAGCTTCGAGATATACCTGTGGGTATGAGTCATGCTATATTAGGTGGAAAGAACATAACATAACATGGAGCAGGTCCACGCTTTCTTCCACGGACAGCAGGGCAGCTGGGAAGTCCTTCCAGCAGCAGGGCAGGAGGGACATCTTTTTAACAACAGGGCAGCAGAGCAGTCCTTCTTCTGAGTCTACCACGGGTCTAGAAGTGATCTGAAGAGTGGTTCTAGGTGCCCAATGTTTGTACATGGTGCAAGCCTTTGTATGTAGAGGAGTCTCCCTGTCTGTCATACCCTGTCTGGTTCTGGAAAGTTCTCTCCTTCCCCTGTCAAGGCTCTAAACTCTCTGGGGTGACAAAAGACTGGTGTCAGGTTTCTTTGTGTGTGCTGGTGGCAAAGCCATTTAAGTCTAAGCAGCATATCTCTGTCTGCTCCCAATCCAAAGTTAGCACTTATTAAATATAATAGGGTAACACAGTGTTCGTCAATGGCAGAGATAGGCCTCACCACAATGAAAAACTACTATAGGAGTTTTTCACTGCCAGGGCACGTAAAACGTAAGTATGCATGTCCTACTTTTTAAATAGCATACATCCAGCCCTAGGAGCTATTAGGGCCTTATTTAGAGATGCCTTATAAGTATTAAAAAGCAAAGCTTAGACCTGGCAAAAGGATTATTTTCCCACATTGAAATGTCAGTTTAAAACTGAGCTACAGGCTAGAGTGGAAGGTGTAGACACGTTTAAAAGTGCTACATTAGTGGGTGGCACAATGAGTGCTGCTGACCACTAGTAGCACTTAATTTACAGGCCGTGGGTACATGTAGTATCATATACTAGGGAATTACAAGTAAATTAAATGTGCCAATTCGGAGAAAGCCAGTTTTGCCATGCTTTAGGGAGAGGGCACAATCACTTTAGCACTGGACCCTAAAGCCAACAAAAAGGAATTCAGCAAAATAGGAGCGAAGGAAAAACGTTTGGGGGACTACCACCCAAGGGTGCCAGGTCTAACAGATGCCAACTGTAAACGTACTTGTACTGTGTAGGGGAGGGGAAAGCCTTTGAGGGGCACGGTTTGGAGTGGGGAGAGGAGCATAGAACCAACAGTGGAGAGCAGCCAAGAAGAGAGGACGGGACTTCAAGGCAGGTACTCTTCCAGGAGACACCCTCTCCCAAAAAAAGAATTTACTGAAGCTTCTTAGACTGCCCGACATCCTGCGCAGGTTGTAAAACCCCTGATGGACAACACAATAAGTTGGAAACCTGCTCTCGGCAAGGGGTTCAACTCATTGTGTTCCGACTGTGTGATATTAAATCTTCACCAGAAGCAAGTGTAAAGTGAACAAGTATTGAGTGACACATGACGTCACCCTGAGACTTGGTGGGCTGTTGATTTTCACCTCATTGAACATGACAACCATGCCTGCCCACTGAGAGCCTCCCAGGCAACAGATTGAGATGCACGGAGTAGCTCTCAGTTCAGAAGGGACACTCAAAGTGACTTCTGTCATTTCACTTCCGGTAGGTGAAGAAGTCTCTTGTTGTCTGTTCCCTTCATGTGAGAGATGCCCACAGTCTCACCTGTCAAAATGTTTGCGTGCTCCCTTAGCTGGGTCATTGCTCACTCCACGTCAGACATGCGTAAAGACTTCATGTTCCTCGTGCATTTAGAAGGTAGGTGGGCATGGGTGCTGTGAATCAATGCGTGGGCACAGAAATCCATTTGAGAGTTCCTTTGTGTGGTTGGATACACAAGAAGAGGTTTTAGAGCTTCCCAGGCCCCTGCAAGCAGACCTGGGAGTTTGCTGAACCTTCTTTCAGAGGAGTTCACAGTCTCAGCTTCCTCCTCAGAAGCGCCACTGTTGTCAGGATGAACCAAGCAGGGCTCAGAACTTTCTTCCAATTGTTATTTAACCTCCTGTTTTCTGTCTCTCAGCTCTGCCCTTCTTCCCGCTGCATTTGGGTGGCAAAGAATGTGGCTGTAGTCACCATTAGGTAATAAGCAAAAGTAAATGAACTGTTCGGAACCAGCTGAAGATGGGCTTCTGGAAATTACATTCAAGTCAGGAAGATCCAATTGGATAACCCACACAAATATAATCTTAGCGGAGAACTGATTGGTCAAGCCAAGAATAAATACTGGTGGAAATGCTCTGATTATCACTGACCAGTGCCAGGGCCACACAGCAGAGTGAATGAAAAGACCTCTGTGTGCCAGGGATGTTATCTTTGATTGACAGGTTCCTCTTCAGATCAGGGACAAACCTGGTCCAAAGTCCTGCAGAGAGGCAGAAGACTGCTTGAAAAAGGGGGATATGCATGCTGGATGCAGGAGATTTGTCAACTCGATCCCCAAGCACGACTAGTCTCGTGTAGTGACCAGCCCAGCAGCCTGACGCAAACTGTGCAAGGGCCTTGCACCCCAAATGCAGTTGAGATGTTGCAGCTGCCAAGCTGTTGCACAGAGAGATGCTGGAAGCATAGCCCAGCAGGAGGACACCATCTAGAAGGGAAGACCACTTCTGTGCAGGCAGGATGAAGATTTACCACCAATGCTGCGAGGCCTGGGGGGAACCAGCTCTACGGGATTCTTTTGGTGGGCACCTTTGCCCTGGCCCACAGGTGTGTCCCTTGTACCCCCAGGTTACTAAGGGTGCTCACTTCTTTCTACTGGCATGCAGGTGATTGATGGGTAGTTAGAAGAGGCCAACAAGAGTCGCTCCCTGCAAACCACAAACCAGTCTTGCAGCCAGAAGACAACAACAAACATTGGCAAAGAAATAGGTCTCACCTATTCAAGAGCTATTGACTTTGGCAATGTGCTTTGCCATGTTGTACACCAGTGTGGCTGCTCTTCAGCATGGCTAAAAGTTAGTGTTGTGAAGTTTCCTAGAGTAGAGTGGGAGGGAGTAGAGTGTTGTAGTCTAGCCTGGATTGTTGGAGTAGAGTGTTGTATAGTTCAGCAGGGAGAGTAGAATTCAGTGGTTCGGTTGCAGAGAGTGTCATAGAGTGCAGTGGCGTAGAGTGGAGTGTTGCAGAGTGGAGTAGAGTGAGTGGAATAGGGTGGAGTTGATTGAGGTAGTGGGGTGCATTGGATTGGGGTACAGTGGGTTGGATTGCTTGGGGTGGATTGGAGTGGGTGGACTAGATTGAGTGGATTAGAGTGGAGTGGATTGAAATGGGGTAGATTAGATTGGTTTGGGGTGTGGGGGTTGGTTTGGAGTCATGGGACTGGGATGGGGTAGATCGGATTAAAGTACGGTGATTTGGAATGGGGTGAATTAGAATGGAGTGGGGTGGATTAGACTGGACTGGAGGGGGTGAATTGCACTGGACTGGAGTGGGTGGGTGGATTGGGGTGCGGTGGATTGGACTGTGGTGGGCTGGATGGATTGGATGAAGTGGGGTGGACTCAATTTGTGTTGGGATGGATTGGATTGGGGTAGAGTTGGGTGACTTGAAGTACAGTGGGTGGATTGGACTGCAGTGGAGTGGGGTGGATTGGAGTGAGGTGAGCTGGGTTTGATTGGGTGGATTAGATTGGAATATGGTGAGTTGAAATGGGTGGATTGGATTGGGTGGGCTGGGGTGGGGTAGATTGGAGTAGAGTGGGGTGGGCTGGAGTAGAGTAGATTGCATTGAGGTGGGGTGGACTGGAGTGGTGTGAAATGGATTAAGTGGGGTGAATTGCACTGGAGTAGGGTGGGCTGGAGTGGGGTGGTATAGAGCAGGGTGGAATGGAGCGGGGTTAGGTTGAATGGAGTGGGGTGGATTGGCGTGGAGTGGATTGGAGTGGAGTAGATTGGATTGCAGCAGGGTGGATTTAAGTGAGGTGGATTGGAATGAGTGGGGTAGATTGGATTGGGGTGGGGTGGGGTGAACTGGATTGGAGTGGGGCAAATTAGGCTGGACTGGGATGGAATGGATTGTGCTGAGGGGGATTTGAGTGTGTTGGATTGAAGTGGGGCATATTGGAGTCCGAGGATTGTTTTGGAGTGGATTGGGGCAGATTGTTTTGGACTGGAGTGCGGCTGATTGGATTGAAGTGGGGTGGATTGGATTGTGGTGAGGGGGATTGGAGTGGGTTGGATTGAAGTGGGGTGGATTGGAGTGGGACGGATTGAAGGGGGCAGATTGTTTTTGACTGGTGTGGGGAATATTGGAGAGGGGCAGATCATTATGGATTGGAGTGGGGAAGATTGGAGTAGGGCAGATTGTTTTGGATTGGAATGGGAAAGATTGGAGTAGGATGCATTGGTGTGGGCCGGTTGTTTTGGATTGGAGTGGAGCAGATTGGAGTGGGGTGGACTGGACTGGGCAGATTATTTTGGATAGGAGTGGGGCAAATTGAAGTGGGGAAGATTGGACAGGATGGATTGGAGTGAGGACGATTGTTTTGTATTGGGACAGATTGCGGTCAGGTATATTGTTTTGGATTGTAGTGGGCAAAGTGGAGTGTGGCAGATAGTTTTGGATTGTAGTGTGGCAGATTGGAGAGGGATGGACTGGAGTGGACAAAATGTTTTGGATTGGAGTGTGGCAGATTGGAGTGGGATGGGTTGGTGTGGGACAGATTGTTCTAGACTGGGGCAGATTGGAGTGGGGCAGATTAGAGTGCGCAGATTGGAGTGGGGTAAATTGTTTCAGATTGAAATGGGGCAGGTGTGAGTGGGGAAGATTGGAGAGTGGCACATTGGACTGGGGCAGATTGTTTTGGATTGGAATGGGGCAGAGTGGTTTGGATTGGAGTGGGGCAGATTGGTTTGGACTGGATTGAGGCAGACTGAAGTGGAACCAATTGTTTTGGATTGGAGTGTCACAGAATGGAGTGGGGTAGATTGTTCTGGATTGGAGTGGGATAGATCGGAGTGGGGCAGATTGTTTTAGATTGGAGTAGGGCAGATTGAAGTGGGGCAGATTGTTTTGGTTTGGAGAGAGGCAGACTGAAGTGGGGTAGATTGTTTTGGATTGGAGTGGGCAGATTGGAGTGGGGCAGATTGTTTTGGATTGGAGTGGAGCAAATTGGAGTGGGATGGACTGGAGATGGGCAAACTGTTTTGTATTGGAGTGGGGCCGACTGGAGTGGAATCGATTGGAGTGGGAAAGATTATTTTGGATTTTGGCAGATTGCAGAGGGGTGGATTAGAGTGAGCAGATTGTTTTGAATTGGAGTGGGGCAGATTTGAGTAGCAGAGATTGGATTGGGGCAAATTGTGTTGAATTGGAGGGGGGAGGATGTGTGTGGAGCAGATTGGACCATGGAAGACTGGAGTGTGGCAGATTGTTTTGGATTGAAGTGGGGCAGATTGTTTTGAACTGATTCGAGTTGGAGTGGGGCAGATTAGAGTGAGATACATTGTTTTAGTTTGGAGTAGGGCAGATTGTTTTAGATTGGAGTGGGGCAGATTGAAGTAGAGCAGATTGGTTTGTTTTGGAGTGGGGCAGATTGAAGTGGGGTAGATTGTTTTGGATTGGTGTGGGGCAAATTGGAATGGAGCAGACTGTTTTGGAATGGAGCAGATTGGAGTGCAGAAGACTGAAATGGGGCGTATTGTTTTAGATTGGAGTGGGGCAGATTGGAGTGGGTTGGGTTGGGAGGATTGGAGTGTGGTGGATTGGAGTGTGGTGGATTGGAGTGGAGTGGATTGCGGTGAGTGGTTTGGATTGGAGTAGGGTGGATTGGGTTGCGTGGGGCTGATTGGAGTGGGGTGGAATGGAGTGCCCTACATGATTATGTGCTAAAGCATAATTTGAGAAAGTGCACATAAGAAAGGAGCAGCCGCTGCCCGTCCTTTAGAGCTGACTGGCCACGCCCCCCCACCTTTTGCCCCTCATGAAGAGTGTCTGTCAGTCTGAACAAAGGTCAGCCTGACAGACACTCTTCATTTTCAGCTCAGACAGCCAGGAGTGAGACATGCGTGATTTGCGCAGACTCCTGGCTGCCTGAGCAGAACTTTGCTGGACTTAAAAACCTATGGGCGTGACCTCCTCAGCTCAGCAAAGGTGCCTTGAGGCCTTCCCCCTCGGTGATGAGGGGAAGCGTCAGCTATTGACTTCGACCTGGGCACTTCAGGTTTAAGCCCTGAAGCGCCTAGTGCGAGTGTCAATCAGCGACACATCGTCACAGAGTGGGGAGGGGTCAGAAGTCTCACTGACCCCATCCCACTCTGTGGTCAGCCAGAGAGGGATGGCAGCAGTCCCAACCCTCCTGGGACCTCGGAGCTGAAGGAAACTGTGTGTGTGTGTTTTTAAATGAATGTTTGGTGCGCACATGTCTGTTTGAATGTTGTTAATGGATGTGTATGCATGTGTGAATGAATGAGTGTGAGTGTGCTTCCCGCCCGCCCCCTTCCTCTTAAAATTACTGTCCGCCACTGGAAAGAAGCCATGTTGCTTTGCAATATTTAAAATAAAATAATCCTCATCTTTAGAGAACAGCACTCACGAGCAAAAACAAAAGAAAACATGAGTGCAACCTGAGAAAAGACTTGGCAAAAAAAAAGAAAGTTAGGTACAAAAAATACAACTTTGCAGTTTTGTTTATCCCACTGGGCATGTTTTTGCCAGTCACACGCCTTCTGTTTGCGTGGCGCTAAAAGTTTAAAAAAACAAAATAGCATCTCAATGATGTTGAGAGCAGCAAATGGACACTGATTAAGTTGAATAAATCAGTGCTTGGTCCCTGCTCCACAGAGACGAACAGAAATTATGCTTGGCCTGCAGTGACGAATTACAAGGCTGTAGAGAAGAGTGCCAGGCAAGCCAACAAATTGTAAGTGGCAGGTGGGCTCCTTCCCCATATTGTTCACAACAGAGTCTCACAAGCGAGACACATGCACTTGTGCATGCACTCGAAGGCTCAATCCTAAAATGATAAACCCAATGAGTGGAGCAGCAGCTAGAAGTGGGTCTGGCGACCCCTCCATGAGAAATATCCAGCGACCTTTTAAGATGTCGGATTGTTATAAGAAAATCCTGTGCTGAAGCCCCCTTTTCAAAGTATGTTCAACAGGGATGACACTATGGAAGCCAGTTGAAGAAGAATATAGGCAGTGGTTTATTGATTGTGAACAGATTGTGTCAAAGCCAATAAGTAGAGATCTCTTTTGTGGAAACCCTGCATTACACTGTTTGTTGATTCTCTACTTTCAGCTAGTTTTGTGTGTTGTATTCAGCTGTGTAGGTTTAGGCACTTGCTTTTTAAAGGCTGAACACTGGCTTGGTATTGGTTTATTAAGGACTATTACTTTAATCTGAGTTCAGTGTCTCTAGCCAATGCTACCTTCCCAGGTAAGCCCGGGTGCTCTGCTTTGTTTGCTAGAGGAACAAGTAGTGAGTGCTCAGCTTCAAGGCCAGTAGTAAAGGGGCATCAGGATTCTGGAGATAGAAACCCAGCAACCCCTGAAACGTTCCCCGCTGCAGCTTGGCAGGGAATTTGTACCTGGTATTGTAAAGTCTGCCCACAGGTTAACCCGCGCCCGTTCTAGTGGAAGCAGATCCCACCTCTTCCTGTATTACGTCATAATAATAAAACAGGTGATGATCATAGTTCACAAACCGCATGGACTAGAGATTTCTAGCCTTCACTAACTACATGACATTAACTGATCTATTCATTTATTAGTGTGATTTTTAAAGCAACACCTATCCTTTATTCTACAGATACTACTTTTTCAATGTAAAAACCACTGTTTGACCACAGATACCACTGCTTGAACACAGATACCACTGCTTGCCTAGACATACCACTGCTTGACCACACATACCACTGCTTCACCACGCGTAAGGTGGATTTGTAGAGCGCTGCTCGTCACCCTCGAGTTTATTCAGGTGCTGAGTAGGTGATAGTAGGCGTGTGGTGATGCTTGACCTGAGTACAGTCTCGATGGTCCCACAAGATGACCAATTGAATAGACAGGCCTTCAACTCTAGCAGAATTCAACAAGAGAAGAGGAGGTCCGGATGTGTTGGGGGAGGTCATTGCAAGATTTGGTGGCTTGGTAGGAGAAAGATCCACCTACCATTCTGCTTCTGCGGATGCAGGGTATGTGTGTGGGTGAGAGTGGTGATGAGCACAGTTGTCTGGTGGGTTGTTTGAAGTGAAACCAGTGATGAGGCACGCGGGTTCCATGTTGTTTAGTTACCTGCATGCGTGTCCTCACTTCTGGATGGGGAGCCCGTGGAGCTCTCTGAGGAGTGGTGTGGTGTGGGATCAGCACATGAAGTCAAGGACGAGTCTGGCAGCGGCATTTTAGATAGTTCGAAGTCTGTCAAGAAGATGGGCTGGGATGGCAGTGTAGAGTGTGTTGCTGTAATCCAATCTGCCTCTGTTTAGGGGCTGGTGGAGATTTTACAAACCATAAGGAGGATGTGGATGCATGCAGAGGTGACGGCATTGACCTGGGACTTCATGATGAGGTTAGTTTCCAGGATGAGACCTAGGTTCCTAGCGTGGTCGTTTAGGGTGAGTGTTGGTCCAAGTTTGGCAGGCTACCATGTGGAGTCCCAAAGTGAGCTCTTATTACCAAAGATCAGCACTTCAGTTTTGTTGGTGTTGAGCTACAGGCAGTTCTCTTTTATCCAGATGGCCAAACAAATATCACTGTTTGACCACATATACCACCTATGGACCACACACAATCCTGCTTGAAAACACATACCACTGCTTGACCACAAATATGAATGCTTCACCACAGATAGACCACACATACCACTGCTTGACCACAGATAGCACTGATGGACCACAGATTCTAGTGCTTGTCCACAGATACCACTGCTTGCACATGGACATCACTGCTTCACCACACAGAGTACTGCTTAACCACACATATTCTGCTTCACCACAGGTACCACCGCTTACCCACACATACCACTGCTCGACCACAGATAGCACTGATGGACCACAGATACTAGTGCTTGTCCACAGATACCACTGCTTGCACATGGACATCACTGCTTCACCACACAGAGTACTGCTTAACCACACATATTCTGCTTCACCACAGGTGTCACCGGTTACCCACACTTACCACTGATTGACCACAGATACTAGGGCTGTTCTACACATGCCACTGCTTGACCACACATACAACTGATTGAAACTAGATTGCACTGCTTATCCACTGATATCCCTGCTGGAACACGCATACCACTGCTTCACTACCCTATTTTGGAACTGGTTGGTTGAATTGTACCACCAGTGAGATCTGCAGAAGCATCTTGACAGCCTATACTCCAGAGTTTTAGCCCTCAGACATAGAATAATAGACAAAGTACAATCATCCCCACCCACGGCTTGTTTCCGACATGGGATAGAAAAGGCTGTGCCTGTGGCGGTGGGAAGAAGCTTCAGAGAAGAGCAGTGTGGAGAGACCCAGACAACCACATGAGTAGAGAAAGTATGGCAAGGTCTGAGCAGTGGTCCAACTGGACAGGAACTTAGGGGTACTACGTGCCCATAGTTTTTTAGTTAAAACAAAAAATCAGTTCTTCTGTTTGTGTTAAGGCAACTGTTCCAGGTCAGCTAATTCTGACTGTTAATGTGCTGTAGCTGAAATACAAGGCAGATTCTCTCCTGTGAAACCGAGGGAAGGGCAGGCAGCTAAACGAGCCTTCTTGCCAGGGGGCCTGTTGCCTGAAAGCAATGTAAATATTCAACTGGTTTATCTGCAAATCTAAAGGGTGCTTGGAAACCGGTATTGGCTTTAATTGATGGAATCACTTGAAGCTTCCTGATGACACAGATCTGAGTGGTATTGCTGGCCAGTGTCTGCTGCCCTCCCCAGCTCTTCTGGCTGCCTCTGCCTTTGCTGGGACAACCGGGAGTCTCCTGATTCCCAGTTCGAGGCTCTCCTCCACCCGCAGGCTCGTCCCTTCGCCTCATCCCTGGTGGTCTAGAGGCCATAACTGTAAGTATTTCCTTTTCTTTTCCTTCTCTCTGTCGCTCTTTCTGCCTTCTTCTTCTATCATCCCTCATTTTTCTCTATTTCTTTTTCCTTTCTCCCCTCTCTCCTCCCGCCCCCTCCCACCTGCGAAGCACCTTTCCCAGCCTCTCGACTCCAAGCTGACCTCTCCCCTCACCCCCTCCCCATCTAAATGGCGTCCACGCACAGCGGTCACGCCGAAGGCAAGCCGGTCTTTGCCCGTCCATGCCTGGACCACGCCCAGCACCAGGAAACCCGGTGGCTCTTCAGATGAGTGTAGGAGGCTGACCTGGCTTATAGTGGGTACCTATGGTACGTACACCTTGTGCCAGGTCCAATTATCCCTTATCAGTAGATTAGTAGTGTTCTAGCAGCTTAGGCTGATAGAGGTAGCTATAGCAGAGCAGTTTAGGCTGAACTAGGAGACATGCAAAGCTCCTGCTATACCACTTATATCATATAGCACTATATCATAAGTATCACAATACTCAGAGTTACTAAACATAAATGTACTTTATTTTAGTGACAATGTGCCAAAAATATCTCAGAGGATATATTCCCTTAGGAGGTAACTAAAATACACAAAATATACACACAAACCAAAATCAGGTAAGTAAACAGTTAGAAAAGTAGTGCAAACACTGTAGAATATAATAGGATGCAATAGGCCTAGGGGCAACACAAACCATATACTAAGAAAGTGGAATGTGAACCACTTAGGGACCTCTGACTTAGTGTAGTGTGTAGAGGCTCGCTGGGAGTGTAAGAAAACACTAAGGGTGTCCAAGATACCCCACCCCAAACCCCTGAAAAGTAGGAGTAAAGTGATTCTACTTCCCCAGAAACACACTAAAGTTGTGGTAGGGGATTCTGCAAAGACCACAACTGACTGCAAAGCACTGAAGACGGATTCCTGGACCTGAGGACCTGTAAAGGAAGGGGACCAAGTACAAGAGTCATGAAAGTGTCTGGGGGGGCAGGAGCCCACTAAACCCCGGATCAAGGTGCAAAATGGCTGCCTCCGGGTGGAAGAAGGTGAAGATTCTACAACAACGGAAGATGCCAGGAACTTCTCCTTTGCACAGAAGATGTCCCACAGAGTGCTGGAGGATGCAGAGTTGTTTCTTTGAAGAAAGACAGCAAACAAGCCTTGCTAGCTGCAAAGGTTGGGTTGTGGTTGAAGATAAAGGGTGCTGCCTGGGCCCAGGAAGGACCAGGAGGTCGCCACTTGGAAGAGAAGACAGAGGGGGTCCTCAGGAACACAGAGAGCCCATGCACAGGAAGGCAGAGCCCACAGAAGCACTTGAACACGGGTTCAAGAAAACTGAGCATGGCGGTTGTCTCAACACTAGAGAGGGGAAGCAAGGACTTACCTCCTCCAAATTTGGACAGTTGGACCACTGGACTGTCTGGTTCACTTGGGTCCACCACCTGTGTTCCAGGGGCCATGCTCGTCAGGATGAGAGGGGACCCAGAGGAAGCAGAAGTTTGGTGCCTGCGTTAGCAGGGGGAAGATACAGTCGAACCACAGGAGATTTCTTCTTGGCTTCCAGTGCAGGGTGAAGGCAGACAGCCCCCAGAGCATGCACCACCAGGAAACAGTCGAGAAAGCCAGCAGGATTAGGTGCTACAATGTCGCTGGTAGTCTTCTT
Organism: Pleurodeles waltl; assembly: GCF_031143425.1. Taxonomy (NCBI): domain Eukaryota; kingdom Metazoa; phylum Chordata; class Amphibia; order Caudata; family Salamandridae; genus Pleurodeles; species Pleurodeles waltl. Next base: position 1,525,478,416 of record NC_090446.1, on the reverse strand, counting down.
GCTACTTTGTTGCAGTTTTTTAGGCATCCTGAGCAGTCAGCGGTCGATCCTTGGCAGAAGTTGAAGAGGGAGATGCAGAGGAACTCTGGTGAATTCTTGCAAATCGTTATCTGAGGAAAAGCCCACAAGAGAGACCATAAATAGCCCTCAGAGGAGGATTGGCTACCTAGAGAGGTAAGCACCTATCAGGAGGGGTCTCTGATGTCACCTGCTAGCACTGGCCACTCAGAGGCCTCCATTGTTACCTCATACCTCTGGATTCAAGATGGCAGAGGTCTGGGACACACTGGAGGAGCTCTGGGCACCACCCTTGGGGTGGTGATGGACAGGGGAGTGGTCACTCCCCTTTCCTTCGTTCTGTTTCGTGCCAGAGCAGGCGCTAGGGGTTCCCTGAACCGGTGTAGACTGGCTTATGCAAGGAGGGCACCATCTGTGCCCTTCAAAGCATTTCCAGAGGCTTGGAGAGGCTACTCCTCCCCAGCCCTGACACCTATTTCCAAAAGGAGAGGGTGTAACACCCTCTTTCAGAGGAAATCCTTTGTTCTGCCTTCCTGGGAGTGGGCTGCCCAGACCCCAGGAGGGCAGAAGCCTGTCTGTGGGGTGGCAGCAGCAGTAGCTGCAGAGAAAACCCCAGAGAGCTGGTTTGGCAGTACCCGGGGTCCATGCTAGAGCCCCAGGGGTGCCTGGGATTGTCCCCCCAATACCAGATTTGGCATGGGGGGACAATCCCATGATCTTAGACATGTTACATGGCCATATTCAGAGTTACCATTGTGACGCTAGATATAGGTATTGACCTATATGTAGTGCACGCGTGTAATGGTGTCCCCGCACTCACAAAGTCTGGGAAAATTTCCCTGAACTATGTGGGGGCACCTTGGCTAGTGCCAGGTTGCCCTCACACTTAGTAACTTTGCACCTAACCTTCACTAAGTGAGCATTAGACATATAGGTGACGTATAAGTTACTTAAGTGCAGTGTAAAATGCCTGTGAAATAACGTGGACGTTATTTCACTCAGGCTGCAGTGGCAGTCCTGTGTAAGATTTGTCTGAGCTCCCTATGGGTGGCAAAAGAAATGCTGCAGCCCATAGGGATCTCCTGGAACCCCAATACCCTGGGTATCTAGATACCATATATTAGGGAATTATAAGGGTGTTCCAGTGTGCCAATTAGAAATAGTGACAATTTTAAAGGCAGAGAGAGCATAAGCACTGAGGTTCACACAGTTAGTCACTACACAGGGGCACACATTCAGGCCACAAACTATGAGCACTGGGGTCCTGGCTAGCAGGATCCCAGTGAGACAGGCAAAAACAAACTCACATACATCTAAAAATGGGGGTAACATGCCAGGCAAGATGGTACTTTCCTACAATGAGGCCCCTACCCTTCCCCCTAGTGCCTTGAGACCCTCACGGGTGAGTAGCCACGCTTTATAAGCATTGATTGATTAATTGATTGCAAGGAAGTTACCAACTGATCTGTGAAGTGTGTGTGTTTAAAGGACAGTCATAAAAATAATGCACTATATACAGTCTGGGTATTACTACAATGTAAATTTTGAATGCACTGTTTTATCTTAAACCTTTTTATGCATTTTGTAGCAGCCTATCTTATACTGTGTCTAACGCAAATTTAAAATAATGACTTACATGTTCACAGTGCTTTCTGTCACAGACTGACGTCGTAGCACTAAACATGCACAAGTCATTATTCTCCACTTCAGTTGTATGGCTCTCTGGTTACACACACAGATCTATGCAGTGCATTAAGTAATAGAGGCTTCATAATGTACAATAGTGCATTTCCCACTGATGAACTTAACTTGCATTTATTTTTTATGTGAGATGTACTTTATTATTACATAGTTACCTGAAGGCTGAAAACATGTACAGAATATTTTGTTTTTTTAGTCATGCCTTTGACCCCGTCCGCACACTCACTCTCACCCCCCAACTCCCGTTTGCGCACAGCATAACCCTAGATGACCTTTCTCTGCTCTCTGTTTCTTCTGCTCTCTACTGATGAAATGATAAACCCAGACACACTTGTCTAGAGATAACAGCACTACCTGCACCAACTTTGGTGAAAAACTACAGCAACTTTGAAGTAAGCGTACTGCATTTACCAGAATGCAATGGGGTGAACTGTGCTGGGATGAGAGCCAGTGTGCTCCCTCCCCCTTGTGTCTGAACCCAAACGTTATTGGGGATTTAACCAGCAGCCAGTGAAAGATCTTGGTGAAACTGCCATAGGGCACCGGGTGCAGTGCACCGGGGCTAAAGAGGGTATGGCAGCGTGGTCCAGGAGGGGAGGGGCCTGTATAGCACTATTCATATGAGAAGTAAGGGAGCCTTTTGCCTTCCTTGCGTTAGGGGCGTTAGTATCCCCAATACTACTGCTGCCACATGCTCAACGACTTTATGATTGCACAGAAGCTGTGCAGCCGTGACCTTTCACCCCAGATGGAACAATTATGCGTATTTCTTGTGATAGCTGCGGGAGTGCCCCATTGCTGCGTCAAGTTGGCAGGTTTTGCGCTACATGCAGTCCGCTTTGCTTCTCAACTTTACCAAGTTCTACCTGCATCCGTGCTCTCCATGGCGGTACTCTAACGTTCATTGAGTTTTTTCTTCCAAAGTGTTTTTTTAATCCTCTTTTAGCCACTGATTTTCATTGCTATTTGCTATTTAAAATTTATAGACATCATGACATGAAAATTGCCGTCTTTACCCGTGTTTTATAATACAGTGGGAGTGAAATAATGTACAGCTTTGCACACCCACATTGCAAAATCCGGGAATGACCTCCCCCTTCACCTACGGACCTCATCATCTCTTCTGGAATTCAGGGAAGGTCTGAAGACCTGGCTGTTCAACTGAACCCCTTAGCAGCTATGTTCTCAGCGCCTAGATACCCTTGCGGGTGATTATCCGAGCTCTATAAGTCCTATTTGATTGACTGACATAGGCATTCATATGGAATCTTGTGGGAAAAAGAATGCAGGAATACTGCACTAGGAGCTCTTATAAAAAACTTAGGGCCTCCTCATCTATTTTTTTTAGTTTAAATAAGGTGCATCTAGTTTCAGCATCCACTCCTTCTTGCTATAGACTAAAGATTCTTTGGGATTAAACTCTCTTGAGACTCATTGGAGCATTGGCCAAGGGAAGCCGTGGGCCGCATCCAGCAATTTTGTGTCATTTGCATTGGAATCAGGGATATGGAGAAGTTTGTAGTTAAATTCTTTATAATCACAATTTATGACTTCTGAGAACTTTTCAGTTTACAATTGCCTCCTCTATGCAACTTTTTCTAATGTTTGGGCTATATCCACCATATTTCGAGATAATTTTCACTTTAATAAAACCAGACTTGATCGAATGAATGCACACATATTCTCTGCAAGTCTACCCTTGAAGATTGTGAAGACTTGTGCAGGGCCACCCCTGGGTTACTGGGACTCCAGTGTGTCAACTGAGGTTTGACCCCACTGGTGTCAAGCTGCCTCTGTGCTATTGTCACCAAAAACCAAGCACACCCCTTCAGCAAGTGATTCTCGAACAAATAATGACAGGCGAGCAGGAGAGGCTCCCTGGTAAGTGATGTGCACTGAAAATTCAAAACTCTGTAACACACGTGATAAATATTCAGTAAAGCATGCTCTGGTTACGACTTTTGCATTTTAAAAGGAAAAGTACTTTAGGTCACATAAAACTAAGTGTTACACATCAAATTACAAAGTTATATTCAGAATAATCTGTTGATCAAATAGTATAACCAGAACTTAATTTGAGCTGGTGGTTCCCAATGCTTGGCTTGATTGTCAACACTGGCACTTATGGCAGTCTGCCACATGGTGGCGCTGTTTTCAGATTCAGAGATGAGCACAGCAACAGTTCTTTATTAATTCAATATACATTAAAAATGGCAAATACCTGCCGCACAAGCTATTCATATAGCTTTGGGGGCCTAGAATAGTATAAATCGTGTCACTTGTAGGGGTGTGATGGTTAGAAGTTAGCACTGGTGGGGGCAATGGGTACTGTAGGCTGCAGTAGCATTCTTATGAGAGCCCTGGCACTTATATTCTGTAAAATTAGGCACTGATGTACACCAAAGAGTACACATTCTTGGTGGGAATAAACAGTGTAAGATCATTCCTAAAGGGAGCCCTTCCAGATAACCAAGGTATAAATCATCTTCACCAATAAGTTATCGCAGGCACAAATATCAGACATTTAGGGCTATATTTATACTCTGTTTGCACCGAATTTGGGTCATTTTTTAACCTAAATTTGACGCAAACCTAACTCCATAGTTATATTTTGACGTTAGACACGTCTAACGTCAAAATATTGGAGTTTGCACCATTTTTTGGATGCATGAACCTACCTTGCGTCAATGAGATGCAAGGTAGGCGTTCCCATCTAAAAAATGGTGCTATCCCCATAGCGCCATATTTATCCCCCATGCTAAAATGACGCACAGGTGGGAGGTGGGGCTAAATAATGGTGCAAAGCTTGCTTTGCACCATTATTGAACGCCTGGGTCAGACTAGGCGTTAGGGGACCTGTGGACCCATTCCATGGTTATACACCATGGAGTGGGCCCACAGGTGCCCACCCCAAGCCCCGGGAACACCCCCACCCACACCAGAGGGACACCACAGGATGGGTGACCCCATCACAGGTACGTAGGGTAAGCATTGGTAAGTATTTTTTTTAATGTATTTTAAAGTACCATCAGAGGTCGTAACTTGGGGCCCCTTGCATGGCACAGGGTGCAAAGGCCATGCCCAGGGGACACTTGTCCCTTGTGCTGCCAATGGGGTGGTGGGCATGAGTCCTGTCTTTCCTAAGATAGGAGTCATGTTTTTGGTGGTTGTACACCAGGAAATGGCGCTAGTCTAGTTAGAGGTTTTTTTTTGCCTGTAACCAGGCTAGCATAATTTTCTGACGCACAACCCTCTCCTTCCCTACCGCCACCCCCACCCGGCTAGCAGCTTTCTTGAAGACACTAGCCCAAGTTTAGTGCCGGATTGCACCATTCAATAAATACAGCGCCCGGCTGGCGTTGTTAAATGACACAAGCTGCACTAAACTTTTTGCCGAAAACTGCATTAGCGCAGTTTTGCGGCAAAAACATTAAATATGGGCCTTAGTCTGCCGACATTATATGCAATGCAAGCTTCAAAGTGTGCCCCTAACATGGAAAACTACATTATGTACACATAGGCCAACAGATGTATTGTAACCACAGGTACACTGGCCGACGCAGGTGCGCAGGCAGACACAGGTACACAGGCAGACGCAGGTGCACAGATATACAAAGGGGCACAGGCAGACACAAGTACACAGATATACACAGGTGAACTAGCAGACATAGGTGCACAGGCAGACACAGCTTCACAGGCAGACTAAGTTTCACAGATATACACAGGGAAACCGGCAGACACATGTGTACAGGCAGACACAGGTGTACAGGTAGACACAGCTGTACAGGCAGGTGCACAGGCAGACGTAGGTATACATGCAGACACAGGTTTACAGGTAGACAGAGGTGTACAGGTAGACACAGGGGCACTGTCATACACATGTGTACAGGCAGACACAGGTGTACAGGTAGACACAGGTGTACAGGCAGGTGCACAGGCAGACGTAGGTATACAGGCAGACACAGGTGTACAGGTAGACAGAGGTGTACAGGTAGACACAGGGGCACTGTCATACACAGGTGTACAGGCAGACACAGGTGCACAGATATACACAGGCGAAAGGCAGACACATGTGTACAGGCAGGCACAGGTGTACAGGCAGACACAGGTGCACAGGCAGACACAAGGGCACTGGCAGACACTGGTGTACAGGCAGACAGGTGCACAAGCAGGCAGGTGCACAGGCAGACACAAGTGCACTGCCAGACACAGGTGTACAGGCAAACGCAGGTATAAAAGCAGTCACAGATGCTCAGGCAGACCCAGGTGTACAGGTAGAAACAGGTGTACAGGAAGGTGCACAGGCAGACGTAGGTATACAGGCAGACATAGGGGCACAGGCAGACTCAGGGGCACAGGCAGACACAGATGTACAGGCAGACAGGTGTACAGACAGACAGGTGTACAGGTAGACACGAGTAGACACAGGGGCACAGGCAGACAGGTGCGCATGCAGACACAGGGGCTCAGGCAGACACAGAGGTACAGGCGGGCAGCAGGCACGCGCCACCTCCATTTTACCACCTCCAGCTTGGACGTATGCACCCCCCACCAACTTCCCTTCCTCTAACTGTGCTGCTGAATCCAGAGCCGCCAGATGCCCCCAAGGCCCCTGGATGGGAGAGATCTGCAGATGGACTGAGGGGCCCGGGGCCACAGAATGATTGTTGGACACTCTTCCAAAACTAACTCCAGCCGGCAGCGCCCCCAGGCGGCGGAGCAGGGGCCGGGCTCACAGCTGCCGGACACACTGGCGTGGTGTGGGGGGGGGGGGGGGGGGTTACCGTTTCTTTGCTGCGGATCTGGAACAGAAAGAAGGCGAAGTTTATATGGTTCTGAGGTCCTTACCGGCGCAGGGTACCGGAAGAGCTACAGAGGTGTAAGTTCAGAGGGTACGAAGGTACTTACCGGTGCTGGGTACCGGAAGAGCTGCACAGCTGTAAGTTCGGAAGGTATGAGGGTACTTACCGGGTGCTGGGTACCGGAAGAGCTGCACAGCTGTAAGTTCGGAAGGTATGAGGGTACTTACCGGGTGCTGGGTACCGGAAGAGCTGCACAGCTGTAAGTTCGGAAGGTATGAGGGTACTTACCGGGTGCTGGGTACCGGAAGAGCTGCACAGCTGTAAGTTCGGAAGGTATGAGGGTACTTACCGGTGCTGGGTACCGGAAGAGCTGCACAGCTGTAAGTTCGGAAGGTATGAGGGTACTTACCGGGTGCTGGGTACCGGAAGAGCTGCACAGCTGTAAGTTCGGAAGGTATGAAGGTACTTACCGGCGCTGGGTACCGGAAGAGCTGCACAGTTGTACGTTTGGAGGGTTCGCAGGTACTTACCGGGTGCAATGTACCAGAAGGGCTGCAGAACTGTGAGTACTTAAGAAATAGAGATTGTCACCATCTCATACTGGTTGGTCAGCATAACGGTAACTTTGAAAGGCACAGATGTACTTACCAGAGCAGGGTACTGGATAGAATTACACAGCTGTAAGATCTGCAGGCACAGAGGTACTTACCGAAGCATGATACTGGAACGAACTACCCAGCTGTAAGTTTGGACGGTACGGATGTACTCACAGAGCAGGGTACTGGATAGAACAGCTGTAAGTTTGGAAGGATCAGGGCACGGGAAGGTCCGCACAGTGGTAACTTTGGAAGGTACAGAGGTAGTTACCGGTGCAAGGTACCGGGAGGTATGCGCAGCAATGAATTCCAAAGGCACAGGGTACTGTAAAGAAGTACACCGCTATAAGTTCAGAAGGCAGAGATGTACTTACCAGCTCAGGATACCAGAGGCCTGCACAGCTGTAACTTCAGAAGGTACGGAGGTACTACCAGTACAGGGTACGGGAAAAACTACTTAGATGTACCTTTGGAAGGAACAGTGGAAGTTACTGGAGCAGGGTACCCGAATGTGACAAGACATAGAGGCTGGAATTGGCGCAGGGTATCAAAAGGCCAGCGCCGCAGCAGCTTGAGAATGCTTCTAGGCACTTGCCAGCACAGGATACAAAAGGCCACTGAGTGAGAGAGAAAGGAAGATTAGATGAGTCCTGACACGACCACCCCTGACCACACACCGCACATGTGCGCCTCCTGCCCTGATATAGCGCTCTCCCATGCAGACCTGTCACCATAGTTACAGTCCTCAGAAAGTAAGACTCCTCTCCGACTGATTATTCCCTGACTGAAGACCTACCTAGCAGGCAGGCTTGCTCGCAGCCTCGCACCCCTCTCAGGCAAACTAGCGCCGAAGATGCATGCCTCTCTGTGTGGCTGCCGTGGCCCGGGATTGGGATCCTTGGAGATCCCTTCACTTATAGAGCCATCCACCTCCTTTTCCAGTGGATCCAGCTTTCTTCTTCGTGGCTTACATTCCGTGGCCTCTCGGCCTGCCGCTCCAGCGCCCAGGGAAAGGCGACGCCTAAGCTCGTGATGGAGCCACAGGCAGACGCGCCAGGTTTCCCGGGTCCAGGCTGGATGTGCTGCTCCTGTCCAGGTTTTTCTTTAAATTCTGGGAATAGTAGGGTTGGGTATTGCATTATAAAACAGGACTACAAGTCCCAGAATTCAATGGAAAAACACTGGCCTGGAGCAGCGCATCACGCGTGGAGCTGGGGAACTTGGCGGGGCTGGACGGGTGTGAGGATGATGAGTCCCTCCCCCCGCCGTGGCACAGCGACCCCTGCTGAGCCACTGGGTACCTACGCGTGCACCGGTAAGTGCACTTGGTGCCACGGTGGACACAGTACAGAGTGGACTCTTGTTCATCACAACTACGGCTGAGACTAGCTTGGAGGCAGCTTCCGGTCTTCAGGCCACTCCTGGGGACATATTCATGAGCAGTTTGCATCATGTTAGTACAATGGTTGCACCACGCAACGTGGTACATGCGTGACGCAAGCCGTAAGTCATATTTTTAAAGCCTTGTGATGCCACTTTGCGTGGTTTTGAGTGGCTCCAAAAATCTGTAGTAAGGTAACGCAGAGGAAATCGCTGCCCTGGGAAGGCGTTCCCTGGGTGTTCCCACGCAACTCCCGTGGATTTTGATACATTCCCAGATTTCAGGGGAGGCACAATGAGGAGAAATATCTTTATAATATAATATAATACACTGTTCCAAAATGAGCGAAAGGAAAAAAGGGAAAGAGTCCTGATAATCAGGAGCACAAGTCCTCACACACCACATTTGGTGTCATGCTTCATCATCGGACAGCTCCTCGTCAGGCCGGCACTACAATGCCTGACGGGCACTCGGGGGGTGTGTTGGTGTGTTCTGGAGGGCACGTATACTGGTGCCTTTAGGTTGGTGTGTTCAAGAGTGAGCATATACTGGTGCCTTTGTGTTGTTGTGTTCTGGAATAAGCGTGTACTGCTGCCTTTGTGTTGTTGTGTAGTGGAGTAAGCGTGCACAGGTGCCTTTGTGTTGTTGTGTTCTGGAGTAAGCATGTTCTGGTGCCTTTGTGTTGGTGTGTTTTAGAGTAAGCATATACTGGTGCCTTTTGGTTGGTGTGTTCTCCAGCAAGCATATACTGTTTGCCAACTTCAAAGATAGAACTTGGTATAAGAAGAAGACCCAAAACCCCAGACTTTTAGAATCTTTCTGGAATCAAGAGGAACCGCTGCCCAGGAGAAGAGCTGAAGAGCTGGAGGAGGAGTACTGTCCCTTTGCTGTGTTTCTTTGCTGGACTGGCCTGCAGTTGTTGCTTCTGCCTGAAAAGAGTGCAAAGGGTGAACTTTGCTGTGTGTCCTGCTTGAGAAAATTCTCCAAGGGCTTGGAGTAGAGCTTGCCTCCTGTTGGAGGTCTCGGGGACACCAAAGACTTCAGTTTCCTCGACCTGCAGCACTGGGAACTGTGTGTTTTGTGCTGTTCAAGAGGAGAAGCCACTGCCACGCCACCAACGCAGCCGCTGGCCTGCACCGAGACCTGCCGACGCCACACGGAGTCGCATTGCCAGCTTTGCACCGCAACCCTGGTCTCCCCGACGCCATCATCTGACGACTTCACCGAGCCGCTGCTCGAACTGCGACCTGTGGGCCCCGCGCTCCGGCATTGCCTGCTCACACCGCAGCCTGTGCATCCCCGACAACGCCGCTCTTGCTGACACCGGCGCCGCTGCCTGTACTGTGGCCTGTGGACACCGCTCGTGAGGTACACAAACCCATCCCTCACCGCAGCCCCAGTCCACCGACGCCAGCACCATCGACTCCTGTGTCATCACCAGGCATCCTGCCTGCACCGTGGCCTGTGGACATCGCTCGTGAGGGGCACAAAGCACCGTACCGTCTCCCACTGCTGGCTTGGGCCTACCGACGACAGCGCTTCAGCAACGACGATGCCACTGCCTGCACCGTGACCTGTGGACACCGCACGTCGCACCGCCCCGCTTCACACCGCAGCCCTGGTCTCACCTCTACCGCTGGATGCCGTCACTGAGCCGCTGCCTGCACATGACCTGTGGACACCGCACGTCGCATTGTCCTGCTTCACACCGAAGCCCCGACGCCATCCACGCCGGCGCACCTGACTTCATCAGCCTGGAGTTCGATCTGCAACACGTGTGACCTCAAGGGCCCGACGACTCCTGCACCAACTCCGGAACCGACACCGTGACGTCAGTGAAGCCGCTCTCCGGAGCTCACCCCAAGGAACACGATGCCCTGCAATTCCAAGGTACTGTTTGCAGGTCTTCCCGACACTGTAGCTGGCCCGCAACGCCTCGGCCGGCCTGAACTGTTGGTTTTGTTGATCACAACGCCGTGATAGCCCCAGGTGGAGCTATCAACTTCAAGGAACTGTAGTTTTGAGTAAATCTTGCAGAATTCATATTTTTCTTACTGTATGCTGGATTTTTATTGTATTTGGTCTTGTTTTTTATAGATAAATATTGGCTATTTTTCTAAAACAGGCGTGGTGTCCTTTTGTGGTGTTTTCACTTATTACTGTGTGTTATGTGCAAATGCTTTACACATTGCTTCTGAGGTAAGCCTGACTGCTTGTGCCAAGCTACCAAGGGGGTGAGCAGGGGTTATCTAAGGTGGTATCTCCCTTAACCTGACTAGAGTGACGGTCCCTACTTGGACAGGGTGCAAACCGACTGCCAACTAGAGACCCCATTTCTAACAGTGCCCCTCCCACTTAATACCCTTTAAATATAGAAACCACTTTCTCCCCGCCCCTTTACTCTCATGTTGTTAAATAACTCCTTACTCCCTATCAATATATTCCCTTTGATTTTGTTCCAAACTCCTGGGTCTCCCTCTCTCTGTGCTCCCATTTTGCTTCCATTTATTTGTATAATTCCCCCCGCCTCCCCAATTAGGCTACCCATGTCCCGCACACCCCCCTTTCTCCCATCTTTTCGTGTTGGCATGCCGTCATCTTCTTTCCATGTATTTACTTTTTCCACCATAACCTTATATGTTCGTGGAAAGTGTTTTTTGACATTTAATCTTTTCCCTAAAATGAATTTCTTTCAGTCTGTTTTTATTTTAGAAATTCTTCAAGATGCCATATTACCCTATGAACCTAGAACATGTCCACATCTTCACGGATCCATCTTTATTTGATGGTTTATTTGAATTTTCAGACATGTTTAGATAAACTTCCTGTCCAATAGATATATTGATCCTTATTATTCACATTTTCTTGAACAAAACCTCAACACATTTCAGGACGTTCTCCATGACACATGAAATTCAGCTGAGAAGCAATCAAACATGTTCTCAGAAAACCCGTCACACATGAGGTGACCAAGGAATCGTGTAAAACCCACAGCAACACGTTCTTGCCTAATTTAGGGGAATCAAAGGTGAGGGGCCTTGGCACCCAACGTTTGCCATTCACTCACCCTTCTCTTCCGCTCACATGACCCAAAGAGAAAGAAACTCTCTCCGTACTCCATCACCCATCTCATGTCTGCAAGTGAAATGTAGAAACGTGAATTCTCCTCACAACTCTCTGCTTCTCAAAGTCCCTCATGGTGGATCTGGTTGGAGCACTTCACAAACTTGTGCGACTCTGGTCAACTTCAACAAAGTGTCTGGATACACCTGGGTTAAGATCTTTAATCCGAAAGTGAGATTTATGTTCAATGAATTTCATGTTTAGCATGCTGGAGGTTTGTCCTACAAAGGGAAGGACCGTGGACATTTAGCAGATATATGGTACTCTTTCTTACGCATCTGCAAAATGTCTCAACTGAACGCCTCTGCCTGTGCTTGGGTGGTGAATGTTACAGCCTTTGGTGATGCGATTGGAAACAGTTAAGAATAGGAAAGGTTTCATTAAGTGGTTTCTTCTGTAAGGTTGGCTGTGTATTTGGTGATGGGTTAAACATCACGTGTAGCAACACATCTCTTAGTTTAAGGGCCTGATTTAGGGCTTGGAGGATGGGATATAATGTCATGAATGCTTAAGATCCTATCCTATGGAACTTGTATGGAGCCAGATGTTTGTGACAGAGTAACCCATCCGCCGAATTCAAAATTAGGTCGTAAGTTTGTGTGTAAATGTCGATACTTTCTACAAATGGAACTGACTCAGCGCTGAATCTTGGCTCTTCAGTTCCCAGTGTTTGAAACCAAGTTTGAGATTTTCCATGCTCCCCTCAGTAGGACTTGCCCTTTCATGGATAAGAATGGTGGTACACTGAGCTGAAGGAGCGTGACGCTGCAGTCCATATCAAGAGGCAAAAGACCGCTGCGGTTCATACAAAATAAGAGACTGCAGTGTCAGTCCCTACAAAGGAGCAAAATGCAGTTTTGGTTCATACAAAGTAGCAGATTGAACATGCAGTTCCTACAAAGTAGCAGAATACAGCTTTGGTTCATACAAAGTAGCAGAATGCATCTGCAGTTGATACAAAGTAGTAGAATGCAGCATCTTGTATACACAAGAACAGAATACAGCTGCAGCCTATACAAAGTTGTAGACTGCAGCTTATACAGAGAGTCAGAATGCAACTATGGTTCATATAAAGAACTGAAAATGCACGATCCTTTATACTAAGTACCAAAATGCAGCTTCAGCCCATTTCAAAGAAACAAAATACAGCTTCAGTGGATGTCAAAGTGGCAAAATGCAGTTGCAGTTCACACAAAGTAGCCAAATACAGATTCAGTAAATACAAAGTACCAAAATGCAGTTCCAGTTAATACAGAGTAGCAGAATATACCTGCAATTGGTATAAAGAAGCAGAATGCAGCTTCAGTCCATAGAAAGTAGCAGAATGCAGGTGCAGTTCATGCAAAGTAGCACAATGCAGCTGGAGCTCATACAACGTAGCAAAATACAGCTGGAGTTCATTCAAAGTAGCAGAATGCATCTGGAGTTCATACAAGGTAGCAGAATGCATCCACAGTTCATACGAAGTAGCAGAGTGCAGGTGGAGTTCATACAAAGTAGCAGAATGCTGGTGCAGTTCATACAGAGTAGTAGAATGCAGCGGCACCTCATACAACATAGTAGAATGCAGCTGAAGTTCATACAGAGTAGCAGAATGCAGCTTGGGTTCATGCGAAGTAGCAGAATGCAGCTGCAGTTCATACAAAGTAGCAGAATACAGCTGCAGCTCATACAAAGTAGCAGAATGCAACTGTAGTTTGTACAATGTAGCAGAATGCAGCTGCATTCCATACAAAGTAGCAGAATGCAGCTGCAGTTCGTACAAAGTAGCAGGATGCACCTGCAGTTTGTACAAAGCTGCAGAATGCAGCTGCAGTTCAGAAAAAGTAACAGAATTCAGCTGCACTTTGTACAAAGTAGCAGAATGCAGCTGCAGTTCATACAAAGTAGTAGAATGCAGCAGCAGTTCGTATAAAGCTGCAGAATGCCGCTGCAGGCCATACAATGTAGGAGAATGCAGCTGCAGTTCGTACAAAGTAGCAGGATGCACCTGCAGTTTGTACAAAGCTGCAGAATGCAGCTGCAGTTCAGAAAAAGTAACAGAATTCAGCTGCACTTTGTACAAAGTAGCAGAATGCAGCTGCAGTTCATACAAAGTAGTAGAATGCAGCAGCAGTTCGTATAAAGCTGCAGAATGCCGCTGCAGGCCATACAAAGTAGGAGAATGCAACAGCAGTTCAAACAAATTAGCAGAATGCAGCTGAAGTTTATACAAAGTAGCAAAATGCAGCTGCAGTCAATACAAAGTAGCAGAATACCGCTGCAGTTCAAACAAAGTAACATAACACAGCTGGAGTTCATACAAAGTAGCAGAATGCAACTGCAGTTCATTCAAAGTAGCAGAATGCAACTGTGGCCCTTCCAAAGTAGCAGAATGTAGACGAATGCAGCTGCAGTTCATACAAAGTAGACTAATGCAGCTTCAGTTCATAAAAAGTAAACAAATGCACCTGCAGTTCATACAAAGTAGCAGAATGCAGCTGCAATCCATACAGAGTAGCAGAATGCAGATGCAGTTGCTACAAAGAGGCAGAATGCAGCAGCATCCTCATACAAAGTAGCAGAATGCAGCTGCAGTTCATACAAAGTAGCAGAATGCACCTGCAGTTCGTACAAAGTAGAAGAATGTTGCTGCAGTTCATACAAAGTAGAAGAATGCAACTTCAGTTCATACAAAGTAGCAGAATGCACCTGCAGCTCATACAAAGTAGCAGACTGCACCTGCAGCACATACAAAGTAGCAGAATGCAGCTGCAGTTCATACAATGTTGCACAATGCAGCTGCAGTTCATACAAAGTAGAGTAATTGTAGGAAAGTACCATCTTGCCTGGCATGTTACCCCCATTTTTACAAGTATGTAAGTTTGTTTTTGCCTGTCTCACTTGGATCCTGCTAGCCAGGACCCCAGTGCTCATAGTTTGTGGCCTAAATGTGTGTATCTGTGTAGTGACTAACTATGTCACTGAGGCTCTGCTAACCAGTACCTCAGTGCTTATCCTCTCTCTGCCTTTAAAATTGTCACTATAGGCTAGTGACCATTTTCACCAATTATAATTGGCACACTGGAACACCCTTATAATTCCCTAGTATATGGTACCTAGGTACCCAGGGTATTGGGGTTCCAGGAGATCCCTATGTGCTGCAGCATTTCTTTTGCCACACATAGGGAGCTCAGACAAATCTTACACAGGACTGCCACTGCAGCCTAAGTGAAATAACGCACACGTTATTTCACAGCCATTTTTCACTGCACTTAAGTAACTTATAAGTCACCTATATGTCTATTCTTCACTTGCTGAAGGTTAGGTGCAAAGTTACTAAGTGTGAAGGCACCCTTGCACTAGCAAAGGTGCCCCCACATAGTTCAGGGACATTTCACACCATTACACGTGTGCACAACATATAGGTCAATGCCTATATGTAGCTTCACAATGGTAACTCCGAATATGGCCATGTAACATGTCTAAGATCATGGAATTGTTCCCCCATGCCAAATCTGGTATTGGGGTGCCAATCCCATGCATCCGCAGGGCTCCACTATGGACCCTGGGTACTGCCAAACCAGCTCTCTGGGGTTTTCGCTGCAGCTACCACTGCTGCCAACCCACAGACAGGTTTCTGCCCTCCTGGGGTCTGGGTAGCCCAGTCCCAGGAAGGCAGAACAAAGAATTTCCTCTGAGAGAAGGTGTTGCACCCTCTCCCTTTGGAAAAAAGGTGTTAAGGGCTGGAGAGGAGTAGCCTCCCCCAGCCTCTGGAAATGCTTTGAAGGGCACAGATGGTGCCCTCCTTGCATAAGCCAGTCTACACCGGTTCAGGGAACCCCCAGTCCCTGCTCTGGCACGAAAATGGACAAAGGAAAGGGGAGTGACCGCTCTCCTGTCCATCACCACCCCAGGGGTGGTGCCCAGAGCTCCTCCAGTGTGTCCCAGACCTCTGCCATCTTGGATCCAGAGATGTGAGGGCACTCTGGAGCTCTCTGAGTGGCCAGTGCCAGCAGGTGACGTCATAGACCCCTCTTGATAGGTGCTTACCTGACTAGGTGGCCAATCCTCCTCTGAGGGCTATTTAGGGTCTCTCCAGTGGGCTTTTCCTCAGATAACGATTTGCAAGAATTCACCAAAGTTCCTCTGCACCTCTCTCTTCGACTTCTGCCAAGGATCGACCGCAGACTGCTCCAGGACGCCTGCAAAACTGCAACAAAGTAGCAAGAAGACTACCAGCAACATTGTAGCGCCTAATCCTGCCGGCTTTCTTGACTGTTTCCTGGTGGTGCATGCTTTGGGGGCTGCCTGCTTTCATCTTGTACTGGAAGCCACGAAGAAATCTCCCGTGGGTTGACTGAATCTTCCCCCTGCTCCAGCAGGTGCCAAATTTCAGCGTCACCGGTACTCTGGGACCCCTCTCATGCTGACAAGCATGGCCCCTGGAACACAGATGGTGCACCCAAGTGACCCAGACTGTCCAGTGGTCCAACTGTCCAAATTTGGAGGAGGTAAGTCCTTGCCTCCCCTCTCCAGACAGTAATCCTGTGCACCGCGTGACCTGCAGCTGCTCGGGCTTCTGTGCATCTGTCCAATGAATCCTTCATGCACAGCCGAGCCCAGGTCCCCAGCACTCCGTCCTGCATTGCTCAATACTCCGAGTTGACCTCCGGCTTCGTGGGACCCTCTTCTGTAGTGTTGAGATGACCGCTGTGCTCAGTCTTCTTGAACCCGTGTTCAAGGACTTCTGCAGGTGCTACCTTCTTGGGCGCTCTGTATTGCTGAGGGCCCCCTCTGTCTCCTGTCCCAAGTGGCGACATCCTGGTCCTTCAAGGGCCCGGCAGCACCCTTTTTCTTTAACTGCAACTCTTGCAGCTACCAAGGCTTGTTTGCAGTATTTTGCCAAAGAAACCACTCCGCATCCTCCAGCACTCTGTGGGACATCTTCTGCATGAAGGAGAAGTTCCAAACACCTTTCGTTGTTGCAGAATCCTCAGCTTCTTCAATCCAGAGGCAGCCATTTTGCACCTTCATCCGGTGTTTAGTGGACTCCTGCCCCCCCGGACACTTTCACGACTCTTGGACTTGGTCCTCTTCCTTTGCAGGTCCTCAGGTCCAGGAATCCGGCTTCAGTGCTTTGCAGTCTGTTGTGGTCTTTGCAAAATCCTCTATCACTAGTTTAGTGTGTTTCTGGGGAAATAGTAGTAATTTACTCCTACTTTTCAGGTTCTTAGGGTGGGGTATCTTGGACACCCTTAGGCCCATATTTTTAGTTTTTTAGCGCTGCATTTGAGCCGCTTTTTCACGCAAAAATGGTGCAAACTTACAAAATACAATTGTATTTTGTAAGTTTGCACCGCTTTTGCGTCAAAAAATGATGCAAATGCAGTGCTAAAAAAGTATAAATATGGGCCTTAGTGTTTTCTTACACTCCCAGCGACCCTCTACACATTACACTAGGCCTAGGGGCCCATTCGTGGTTCGTGTTCCACTTTTAGAGTATATGGTTTGCGTTGCCCCTAGGCCTATTGCATCATATTGTATTCTACAGTGTTTGCACTACTTTTCTAACTGTTTACTTACCTGATTTTGGTTTGCGTGTAAATTTTGTGTATTTTACTTACCTCCTAAGTGAGTATATTCCCTGAGATACTTTTGGCATATTGTCACTAAAATAAAGTACCTTTACTTTTAGTAACTCTGAGTATTGTCTTTCTTATGATATAGTATCTATATGATATAAGTGGTGTAGTAGGAGCTTTGCATGTCTCCTAGTTCAGCCTAAGCTGCTCTGCTATAGCTACTTCTATCCGCCTAAGCTGCTAGAACACTACTAATCTACTAATAAGGTATAACTGGACCTGGCACAAGGTGTAAGTATCATCAGGTCTCCACTATACGCCAGGCCAGCCTCCTACAGTTATGCAGCTGCAGTTCATAAAAAGTAGACAAATGCACCTCCAGTTCATACAAAGCAGCATAATGGAACTGCAGTTCATACAAAGTAGAAGAATGCACCTGCAGTTCATACAAAGCAGCTTAATGCAGCTGCAGTTCATACAAAGCAGCTTAATGCAGCTGCAGTTCATACAAAGTAGTAGAAAGCAGCTGCAGCTCATCTAAAGTAGAAGAATGCACCTTCAGTGCATACAAAGCAGCAGAATGCAGCTGCAGTTCGTACAAGGTAGTAGAATGCAGCTCCTATGAAGTAGCAGAATGCACCTTCAATTCATACAAAGTTGCAGAATGCACTTGCAGTTCATACAAAGTGGCAGAATGCAGCTGCAGCTCCTTCAAAGTAGAAGAATGCACCTGCAGTTCATACAAAGTTGCAGAATGCACCTGCAGTTCATAAAAGGTAGAAGAATGCAGCTGCAGTTCATACAAAGTAGAAGAATACAGCTGCAGTTCATACAAAGTAGTAGTATGCAGCTGCAGCTCGTACAAACTAGAAGAACACACCTGCCGTTCGTGCAAAGTTGCCGAATGCACCTGTAGTTCGTTCAAAGTAGCAGAATGCAGCTGCAGTTCGTACAAAGTAGCAGGATGCACCTGCAGTTCGTACAAAGTAGCAGAATTCAGCTGCAGCTTGTACAAAGTAGCAGAATGCAGCTGCAGCTCATACAAAGTAGGAGAATGCAGCTGCAGTTCAAACAAAGTAGCAGAATGCAGCTGCAGTTCATACAAAGTAGCAGAATGCAGCTCTGGTTCATACAAAGTAGCACAATGCGGCTGCAGTTCATACAAAGTAGCAGAATAGAGCTTTGGGTCATACAAAGTAGCAGAATGCGGCTGCAGTTCATACAAAGTAGTAGAATACAGCTGAAGTCTATACAGATTAGCGGAATACAGCTTCGGTTCATGCAAAGTAGAAGAATGCAGCTTCGGTTCATGCAAAGTAAAAGAATGTAGCTGCAATTCATACAAAGTAGCAGAATGCAGCTGCAGTTCATACAAAGTAGCAGAATGCACCTGCAGCTCATACAAAGTAGAATTAACCTGCATTTCATACAAAGTAGCAGAAGGCAGCTGCAGTTCATACAAAGTACAAGAATGCACCTGTAGTTCATACAAAGCAGCGTAAAGCACCTGTAGTTCATACAAAGCAGCGTAAAGCAGCTGCAGTTCATACAAAGCAGTTTATTGCAGCTGCAGTTTGTACAAAGTAGCAGAATGCAGCTGCAGCTCCTACAAAGTAGCTCGAAGTGGGATGGAGAGCTGGAGGGGAATGGAAAAGTTTGTTTCAGGAGAGTGAGCTCCCATCGGGGAACATTCACGTTGCTGAGGGTGAGAAACATGGGGCCTGATTACAACTTTGGAGGAGGTGTTAATCCGTCCCAAAAGTGACGGTAAAGTGACGGATTTACCACTAGCCGTATTACGAGTCCATTATATCCTATGGAACTCGTAATACGGCTGGTGGTATATCCGTCACATTTGGGACGGATTAACACCTCCTCCAAAGTTGTAATCAGGCCCATGGTTTGTTACTACTTATGGAGGAGGTGGTCTTTGAAACAATGAGTTTTTAATTGCTTCTGAAAACGAGTAAACACAGTGTTTGCTGTTCTTGTTTCAGCATGGGTTTCCATATGTTTCGTCCTAGCTCCTCCTGAGCAGACGTTTGATCTTTGTGGCACTAGCTAAAATGTATCTTTCTATCCATGTGCACCACCGGGGCGTCTGGCTAGCATCACTTCTATTTGCAGAGCGCACGTTTGTTCGTTGGGACATTTGGTCACTGACTAACAGATGTTTATTGTTGACCAACTCCACTGAACTCACTGGTACTCAACGGTACTAAGTTCAGTGTCACTCAGTGGTACTCAGTGGTGTTCAGTGCCACTCAGCGGTGCTAATTGGTACTCAGTGGTACTCAACTGTGCTCAGTGGTAGTCAGTGGCACTCAGTGGTGCTTAGCGGTACTCATTGGTGCTTAGCGGTACTCAGTGGCACTCAGTAGTACTCAGAGGCACTCAGTGTTAGTTGTACTCAGTGGTACTCACTGGCACTCAATGGTACTCACCAACACTCAGTGGTACTTGGCGGCACTCAGCAGTGCTCAGTGGTACTCAGTGGTACTCAGTGGTACTCAGTGGTACTCAGCAGTGCTCAGTGGTACCAAGTGGCACCCAGTGGTACTCAGTGGTACTCGGCGGCACTCAGTGGTACTCGGCGGCACTCAGTGACACCCAGTGGTGCTCATTGGTGTACTTAGAGACCCTCCTGTGTGAACGTGTCAATGCCTCTGAGCGCGCATGCCAGGACCCAGAGCTGAACACAGTCTTCCGGTGCACTCGCCTCCCAGGGGTCCCTTCTGCGATCACTTTAAAGGTTGAGTCATGGGATGGTGTTGTTCTGTGAGTCTTATCAAGGTAAATGACGCCGGGACTAGTGATCCATTACTGTTCGAGTTAGTAATAATACACCTCTCTCGCCTCACCACCACTGGTAATCTGCACCTCACCCGACCTCCCCTCTGGTGATAGCACTGTACCTCACTCCACCTCACCACTGCTGGCAAAACTACACCTCACCCTACCTACCTCCCCACTGATGATAGCACTGTACCTCACCCCACCTCACCACCGCTGGTAATCTACACCTCACCCTCCCTACCGCCCCACTGATGATAGCACTGTACCTCACCCCACCTCACCACTGCTGGCAAAACTACACCTCACCCTCCCTACCGCCCCACTGATGATAGCACTGTACCTCACCCCACCTCACCACCGCTGGTAATCTACACCTCACCCTCCCTAGCTACCCACTGATGATAGCACTGTACCTCACTCCACCTCACCAATGCTGGTAATCTGCACCTCACCCTGCCTCCCCTCTGGTGATAGCGCTGTACCTCACCCACCTCACCGCCGCTGGTAATCTACACCTCACCTACCTACCTCCCCACTGATGATAGCACTGTACCTCACCCCACCTCACCACCGCTGGTAATCTACACCTCACCCTCCCTAGCTACCCACTGATGATAGCACTGTACCTCACCCCACCTCACCGCCGCTGGTAATCTACACCTCACCCTACCTACCTCCCCACTGATGATAGCACTGTACCTCACCCCACCTCACCACCGCTGGTAATCTACACCTCACCCTACCTACCTCCCCACTGATGATAGCACTGTACCTCACCCCACCTCACCACCGCTGGTAATCTACACCTCACCCTCCCTAGCTACCCACTGATGATAGCACTGTACCTCACTCCACCTCACCAATGCTGGTAATCTGCACCTCACCCTGCCTCCCCTCTGGTGATAGCGCTGTACCTCACCCCACCTCACCACCGCTGGTAATCTACACCTCACCCTACCTACCTCCCCACTGATGATAGCACTGTACCTCACCCCACCTCACCGCCGCTGGTAATCTACACCTCACCCTCCCTACCTCCCCACTGATGATAACACTTTACCTCATTCCACCTCACCGCCGCTGGTAAACCACACCTCGCCCTACCTACCTCACACTGGTACCTGGTATCACTGAACCTCACGCCACATCACCACTGCTGGAAAAACTACACCTCGCCCCACCCACCTCCCCACGGGTGATATCCCTGTACCTCACTCCACCTCACGACTGCTGGTAATCTGCACCTCACCCTACCTGCCCACTGGTGATAGCACTGTACTTCAGTCCACCTCGCCACTGCTGGTAAACTATACCTCGCCCTCCCTACCTTCCCACTGGAGATACCACTGTACCTCAGTCCACCTCAGTTTTCCAGCTAGGATGATCGTCCCTCCATCTCACCACCTCTAGTAGACGTGTGCTTAAATCCGCCTGAAAGAACTCTGGTATAAATATTATACTGTCCCTCAAATCTAGTAGAACTCTTCCATCTCAGCATCTGTGGAAGAAATGTGCCTCACTGCGACTAGTCCTATCAAGTAGAGCTGAATCTCATTCAAACTGACTAACCCTGGCAGAACTGTACCTCACCCCACCTCACCACCCCTGGTAGAACTGTACCTCACCCCACCTCACCACCCCTGGTAGAACTGTACCACATTCCACCTAACCATCCCTGGTAGAACTGTACCTCACTCCACCTAACCATCCCTGGTAGAACTGTACCGTACCTCACCCCACCTCACCACCCCTGGTAGAACTGTACCTCACCCCACCTCACCGCTCCTGGTAGAACTGTTCCTCACCCCACCTCACCACCCCTGGTAGAACTGTACCACATTCCAGCTCACCATTCCTGGTAGAGCTGTACCTTACCCCACCTCACCATTCCTGAAAGAACTATACCCCACCCCACTTCATCACCCCGGTAGAACTGTACCTCACTCCACCCCACCATCCGTGGTAGAAATGTACCTCAGTCCACTTCACCGCCCCTGGTAGAACTGAACCTTACATCACTTCAGCACCCCTGGCAGGTTTGTACCTCAGTCCAATTCACCACCCCTGGTAGAAATGTATATCACTCCACCTCACCACATGTGGTAAAACGTAATCCCTCCCCCATCTCACCATCTCTGGTAGAAGTTTGCCTTTGCCACTTAACAAGGTGTGAACCAATGCATGCATGAGTTACTGTTTTGAATACTTGTAGCAGAGCACCTGGGTTATCGGTGTACATGTGTAGCGCCTATTAGAGACTAGTAGGAGCTACCTCCTCTTCACAGGCTAGTGAACACCAGTCAAGAGAGCAGAACACGCGGGCATACTGCCTCTACCCAAGCCACCGCGCGGTGGGTGTGCTGGGCGTCTCTCCTCAGTGGGGCACCACTGAGGATACGGAGTGCACACACCGCTGCGGATCCCATTCAACAAACATTCTTAAATCAAAATGGCTTCCCCTGCACGCTGTCCTTCGCGCGCGCCCCAGGCCCCTGGAGTGTGCGGCTCAGTCGGGCCTTTGACTCCCTGCCCCGGCCCGCACCGGCGCGCCCGGCAATAGAGTCACTTTGTCAGGCCCTGTAAACTCCGCCATCCATCTCCCTTTCTTCTTCGACCGCCTCCGCGCCCGCCCCCCGCTGCACCGCCCGGCACCCCGGGAAGCTCGAGCGCGTCTGGGCCGCCAGCAGGCCATTGGCTGAGCCGACATCCGGCTCCACTGCCGCTGACGCGCAGGCCTCCGGGGCGCCCCAGGAGGTAAGGGTGGGCTAAGCGGTTTGGACACTCGCGTCTCCAGGGGTGGGGCTGTCGGGGGTCGCGCCAGGCGCCCAGATAGTTATACATTCAGAGCTCATGAGATGCATTATTCCGCCCAAGATGAATCCTTCATGACTGATTTGCGGCCGCCTGCTCTCCCCCCGCTGTTGTTTAATGTTTCAATTTGGTGGCAGCAAACATTCAATCAGACGGATTAACTATTTAATGGAAGTCATCAGTCAAGCTGTCGCGGGGAGGGCGGGGGGGCCGTGGCCTGCCAGCCGGTCACCGAGGTGTGTGGAGGTTGGATGGGTGGAGCCCCGCAGCCCGAGCCCCCCTGTGTCCCGGCGTGGAGGGCCGGGTGGATCCTGGGCCTGAAACTGTGTAGAAGGCTCGGGGTGTCGGACGAAGGACTCTGCAACCCAGACTCTGCCCACGCTATATCCAGAGGGGCACCGGAGGTCAGCGCAGCTTTCAGAGCCCTATGGGTCAGCCCTGCTTTCAGAGCCCGGGACACCCGGAGGTTAGGTCTGCGTTGTGAGCTCTAGGGACACCCTGAGATCAGACCCTCTTTCTGAGACCTAAGGACACCCTGGGGTCAGACCTGCTTTCAGAGCCCTAGGACACCCTGAGATCTGCCCCCCTTTCTGAGCCCTAGGGACACGCTGAGATCAGCCCCCCTTTCTGAGACATAGGAGACGCTGAGATCAGACCCCCTTTCTGAGACCTAGGGACACCCTGGGGTCAGACCTGCTTCCAGAGCCCTAGGGACACCCTGAGATCAAACCTGCTTTCAGACCCATAGGAGACCCTGAGATAAGGTCTTATCTCAGAGCCCAGGGACACACTGGAGTCAGACCTGCTTTTAGAGCCATAGGATACCATGGGGTCCAACCTGCTTTCAGAGCCCTAGGGACACCCTGAGATCAGACCCCCTTTCAAAGCCCTAGGAACACCCTGAGATCAGGCCCGCTTTCAGAGCCCTAGGAGACCCTGAGATCAGACCCCCTTTCTGAGCCATAGGGACACCCTGAGATCAGCCCCCCTTTCTGAGACATAGGGACACCCTGAGATCAGGCCCCCTTTCTGAGACATAGGAAACCCTGAGATCAGACCCTCTTTCTGAGACCTAGGGACACCCTGAGATCAGGCCCCCTTTCTGAGACATAGGAGACCCTGAGATCAGACCCCCTTTCTGAGACCTAGGGACACCCTGAGATCAGGCCCCCTTTCTGAGACCTAGGGACACCCTGAGATCAGGCCCCCTTTCAGAGCCATAGAGTGCCCTGGGGTCAGATCTTGTTTCAGGGCCCTGAGGACACCCTGGAGACAGGCCTGCTTTCAGAGCCCCGGACACCCTGAGGTTAGGCCTGCATTGCGAGCCCTTGCGACAGCCTGAGATCAGGCCCCTTTCTGAGCCCTAGGGACACCCTGGAGTCAGGCCTGCTTTCAGAACCATAGGATATCCTAGGGTCAGATCTTCTTTCAGAGCACTAGGGGACCCTGAGATCAGGTCTTCTCTCAGAGCTTTAGGGACACCCTGGGGTCAGACCTGCTTTTAGAGCCCTAGGAGACCCTGAGACCAGGTCTTCTCTCAGGGCTCTTGGGATACCCTGGGGTCAGACCTGCTTTCAGAGGCCTAGGGAGACCCTGAGATCAGCCCCCCTTTCTGAGACATAGGAGACCCTGAGATCAGACCCCCTTTCTGAGACCTAGGGACACCCTGGGGTCAGACCTGCTTCCAGAGCCATAGGAGACCCTGAGATCAGGTCTTATCTCAGAGCCCTAGGAGACCCTGAGATCAGGCCCCTTTCTGAGCCCTAGGGACACACTGGAGTCAGGCCCGCTTTCAGAACCATAGGATACCCTAGGGTCAGATCTTCTTTCAGAACCCTAGGGGACCCTGAGATCAGGTCTTCTCTCAGAGCTCTAGGGACACCCTGGGGTCAGACCTGCTTTTAGGGGCCTAGGGACACCCTGTGGTCAAGTTCGCTCTCAGAACCATACGACAATGCGACGCCAGGCCCGCTTTCAGAGCCCCATGGGCACCGTGACGCCAGGCCCGCTTTCAGAGCCCCATGGGCACCGTGACTTCAGGCCCTCTTTCAGCGCCCTAGGGTAGGGTGATCAGGCGTCCCGGTTTTTTCACCAGCTGTCCAGGCAGATTCCGGGAAATTTAGCTCATGTCCCGTTTTTTTGACAGGGTCGACTGAAAAAGGTGAGGGGCTTTTTATGTTTTTCGAAGTAGGGAGAGGTAGCATCTGTTTTAAGAGAGCAAATTAATTAACCAGCATAATACTGGCATTAAAAATTGCATTTAATTTATGTTCTTAGTGGCTCTGCTGTAAGTTTTTCGTTGATGAGCGCTCTCATTCTGTGCGCTCGGTTAAAGTAAAATTGTAGTCCTTCTTCTATTTTAGTTAAGTGTCCCAGTTTTTGGCTTTAAAATTCTGGTCACCCTACCCTAGGGACACTATGACGTCAGAATCTCTTTCAGAGCCCTAGTGACACCGTGACGTCAGGCCCATGTTTAGAGCCCTAGGGACAGGGCTTAATTTGAGCCGGTGGTTTCTGGTGCTGGGCACCGGCACTTATCCTTCTGCCTCAAGCATCTCCTGCGAGCAAAAGACGTGTGAAAGATGGAGGAAGAGAAAGACGGAAAAGCGTAGGCATCACAATGGGAGAAAGCAGAAAGCTGCAAGAGTGAGGTGAAGGGTCAGGGAGTGGCTGTAAATGGATAAAGAGGCCCGAGATGGCTTCAGGATTACGCTGCCTCAGTATTCCTGATCCCAGCCGCCATATGTTTAAGATGAGAGCTTTGGGCACCAGCACGTTTTTATTTACAAATTAAGTACTGCCTAAGGCACCGTGATTTAAGGCCTGCTTTCAGCTGCCTCACGCCGTCACGAGTGACAGCCCCGAACACCCAACAGAGACGTACAAATACCCCTGACAGCTCTGAAGACAAAACCAGAGAAGCACAAAGGCCCTTGAAAGCAAGTACACAGGTCCCCGAAAGCTCTGAGGACAGGACCAGAGAAGCACAAACGCTCCTGAAAGCTCAGAACAGAACCAGAGAAGCACAAAGGCCCCTGAAAGCTCCGAAGACACAACCAGAGGAGCACAAATGCCCCTGAAAGCTCTGTAGACAACCAGAGAAGCACAAAGGCCCCTGAAAGTTCTGAAGATGTAACAAGAGAAACACACAGACCCCTGACAACACAACCAGAGAAGCACAAAGGCCCCTGAACCCCAGAGCAGGATCTGAGCTATCACCCGCATGTCTTGGAAGATCAGTGCTCCACCCTCTGTGCATACAGTGACCAGAAGCGCCTCCTAACGCACCGACTGTGCAAATATAGTGCTTAGGTGTACAACAGCCACTTGCAGCGCTCTGAAGCGGGTTACGAAGCACAGAGCACTTTAGAAAAGATTGCGAATACAATGCACCCTCGATGCTTCAAACGCGCACATACAAAATACAGAAACACACACACACATACATTCATACATGCACTCAGAGCACAAGTCCTTAAAAAAGAAGTGGAGGGACTAACCAAGTAAGGCAATGCGTGACATCGTGTGTGACATCACAGGAAGTGGCATCAGAACACATGAGTCTCACAGGAAGTGACATCACAAGAAGTGACATCCGATCTTTAGACCTCGTACATATCTTTAGCAGGTCTATCATGAGTACATTTGAGCGCTTTACCAGATGTAACAAATGAAAGCTGATCACTACTTGAGCCTGTTACTTGAGGTCACTGTCTAAAGGAATTAACAGGCAAATGTGAATGAAGTTTGGTGTCTCATTAACAACAGTAGATAAATCACTAAGTCTTGCAAGCCGGGTACACACACTGCCCCCAAAAGGTTGTCAGCAAGTATAGCAACATATATTTATCTTGTTCTCACTCTTGGCATCTAAACCAACCTCACATTCACCAGTCCAACCGAAGGACAGCTCTCCCCAGAACCTGTACCACCAGAAAACCCACAAGCATTCTAGCCATCACTTTTTCGTATACTTCGGTGTGATTTCACTGGTGACATTATGAGCACGCGGGAGCCCTCAATATTTCTAACTTCATGTTTTCAAACTATTACTTTTAAGAACTGTAGTGATGTAAACTCAAATACTACGGTGAAAATCCTCCACATGTTACAAAAATACACTTTAAAAAAAAAAATTGGAAGCAACTTAAGCATGTTTTTATAAAGCTTTATTTACATGACAAATACTTTCATGGCTCTGCTCTTGAGGGGCTCCTAGAGCCACGCCAGACCCTCTGCTCAGCTCTCCCTGCTAACACAGTATCTCACCCATCAGTACTCAGTCTGCAGTGATTCAGTGTCACTGTTGTCTCTGCTGCTGCAGACGGTCGATCTGACTGTCGCGATCAGGCCACGTCCTGACTAAAACTGATTCCCCCCCAAACCTCCCCCCCGTAAACTGATTCCCCCCAAACCTCCCCCCCCCCCCGAAGCAGCGTCCCAGGGCTGAAAAGTTGCAGCGTTGCCACTCCTGTGTGTGTAATCCTTACATCAGAGCTGGAACTGGAAAATCTTTACTTTGGGAACCCATGATGTGGGGGTCAGGGTGTGGCAATGGAAAGGGGGTAGAGTCACAAGGGGCGGAGTCATGGAAAGCAGTCTGAAAGTCAACTTATACTTTTTTTTTTTTTAAATCTGCTACAAAAAAATTGGCAACAAGGAGGAAGCAACAGTAAATCTGTTCTGGCTTAATTGGTTGTAAAAACTACATTTTAAAATATCTTACTGGGGTTCAGGCACTTGCTGCAGAGTTCCTTGTATGGCTAGTAAATCTCATGGATTAATAGTAGTGGTAAGATAACTCTGGTGGTTAATGCACCTGCTGGAGAGATCACAGTGTTGTCTAGATATAGTCTTGAATCAAAGTAGCAGGTAGGGTTAATGTGTCTTCTGCAAAGCACACCCCGTAAATGCAGATGACAGATTTTTTATTTTATGTAAAAAGGTAGGTGGGTTACTGCTTTTAACACACAGATCCTTTAGTTACCTGCAGTTCATAAATTGCAACCCTTCTAATATAGCGCAGTGAGGTATGAAGCACACGTGACTCCTACACCTTGTAAACCTCACTGTCTGTAACACTCCCTCATATTTCCAGTGCTTTAAATGTGCCGGTACTCATGGGTACTAAGTGCCCGCATGTCTGAACTTTCTGCTGTTGAGTACCGGAACTTCTCCTTGGCCAAAGAGAGTACCGGTACTCATGAGGCAGTAAGGTATACTCAGTCGAATTAGTATGTAAAGAAATGCAGCACAGCTGAGAAGGAATCTGTCCTTGTTTGTCAGCACTCTGATATGGTGAGGAGCTCTGAGTTGTACCACCTAGGAGCGCCTGGGTGATGTTTGTTACATGGCAATGACACAACAGGGCTCACCATAGCTAAACCTTTCCAAAAATGGTAAGGAAAACATCTTGTGCATATCAAATGCAACTTAAGTGTTGTACCATAGAAAGCCCACTTCTATTGTTCTGTGCAGTTGAAAGAAATCAAAATATCTAGAAAATCAAAAGTAGGACCCATGTCAAGGGCCTGCGCTGCCTGTGGAGTTGCAACGCATCCATCAACAGTTCTGCTTGGCTGTTTTTTAAAAGATGACATGCTTCTTTTTATTTGTGGAGCTTGTTTTCCCGCCCTGCAAATATAATTAAATTATTGTTTTCCTCCATAACAAAGTGAACCATGGCCATAATTGGCTGATGCCTGCTTTGAAAGTTGGGATGTGGGATGTGTACATACAATGCCCTGAGTAGGGAGATCCTTGAAGGCCACAGGTTGGCTCAGGGAATGTTGCACCTACAGGAGTGAAGGTCCGACATGATTGCAATCACAGGCATGGCTGTCAATCTGTAATCTTTTCAAATAAGTTTTTATAGGGCATCCCTTTAAAAGTTCCCTTCTTGTGGCTTAACTTACCCTAGTAGTTAGGCTAAAACAAGTCTGTTTACTGGAATCCACAGCGTCCATGAAAAAACATCTATTGGCGCACTTTTCATGGGTGTGTAGAGGATGGGTTTGTGAGAATGTATTTAAGTTTCATCTTAACGCCAAAGGAGAGAGAGTACCACTGGCTAATATACGGGGCGGGTAACCTGCCTAAAGGCGACGTGGCTGTTGTAAAGTGGTCTGAAGTTCCTGGGCACTGGGTACTGTGTTTCTAATATAATCATGTTAATAGATGAGTCCTGTTTCTAAATTAAATGAGATCACAGTGTTTCACGTTCAAGGTTTCTTTCTTCAAGTGACCAGACTTCCCATTACCGTGCGTAATGCAAAAATTCAAAGTGTCTTTCATGTGCCTTGCGCAGAGGCAAACTTAATACATGTAAAATTTGAAAACTAACATTAAATGTACATTTTTGTCATTGTAATGACAAAAGCAATACTCTATAGATATCAGAAGTGCTTCTGTATGATTATGCACATCTGCACCCCAAGAAAATCTCGATCACATTGAATATGGGTCCCCTGACCACGCCCTTTAGCACCGTCTTTGGCCCCAAACCCCACCCCTAGTCCACGACTCTGGTGAGCCCCGCACTTCTTTCCTATGTAAAGCGCTGCGTATTTACTCACTCCAATCCACTCACAAATCTTTTTTGGGTGTGGAGTTGCGTGTTACTCGCCAAAAAGCGCTGCGACTCCATGTCGAGAAAGTAAGAGCTATATAAATACAATTACAATCCTGCACAATGATTTACACACTTGTATGATTTATTGTCAATGAATGATGTGCGTGATGTACAGAACTCAGACACTACTTGGAGTGAGTAGCAGTATAAAGGAATCAAGTTAAAAGAAACAGTGGCATTTACCTTTCTGTGTGTAAATACTGGGGGAGAGCTACACATCCACACGTGCACATGCGCAGCAACTGCACAAGCTCAAGAGCTTCTTGTTTCTTTTGGATAACCTGTGCCTTTGTTTCTCTTACATTGCATTGGCCCCCGTGTGTGGGGCTCCCACAGCTCCCAGCCAGGAGCACTCTGAAACAGCAGGAGAGCTGACGCCCCCCCAGCTGGAGTCTTAAACATGAAGCCCCCTACCACCTGCATGGCAAAGTGCTGCTGTGAAGGGAAAGCAGACAAGGTGCAGGTGCTGCTGGGGAAACAGACAAGGTGCAGGTGCTGCTGTGAAGGGAAAACAGACAAGGTGCAGGTGCTGCTGGGAAAACAGACAAGGTGCGGGTTCTGCTGGGAAAACAGACAAGGTGCAGGTGCTGCTGGGAAAACAGACAAGGTGCAGGTGCTGCTGTGAAGGGAAAACAGACAAGGTGCAGGTGCTGCTGGGAAAACAGACAAGGTGCAGGTGCTGCTGTGAAGGGAAAACAGACAAGGTGCAGGTGCTGCTGTGAAGGGAAACAGACAAGGTGCAGGTGCTGCTGGGAAAACAGACAAGGTGCAGGTGCTGGGCAACTTACACTGGGACAATTCCATCATACTATACCCGGGCCCGACCTCTTAGAAGGTGGAACGGCGTCCACCCTGCGAAAATAGTGGGCGGACGCCGTCCTCCCGCGTGTACCCTCGACTTGTGCCGTGCACACACTACGCACTCACTAGCAAATACATGTGCCCACCAGGCACCCAAATATAAAAACACACACATTTTGTAAATGCACTGTAATCTCACACTCAAGCAAGTACATACACTACACACAAGGCATGTCTCTACACATATCTAATCACGCAGACATCCATGCACGCGCATAAAGACACGCAGAAACACACACTCTGACCCGCCATACACTGTTACACACGTGATCATGCACACACCATGTCGAGACACGTAAACACATGCATTCACTATGCTTCTGTGAACACACAAATATATACATACTTTCCTACAAATATGCATGCATCACACACACACTTGTATTTTTACATATACACAACACACATGCGCATGGAAACAGCCACTAACATTTAAAAACAAGCATTGGCAAAGCCAAAAGATCGCACCATGATTACCAATTGGCTTTGCCAATACTTTTTGCCGATGCTGTGCAGCATAAGCAGAAAGACAAGATGCGTTTTTGATGATGCTGTGCCTCATCGACAAAATTAAGAAAGAAAAAGGCAAGATGATGTTAGCGTGTCGTTCTGTACGCACGGCACAGGAATGCATGATAACATGTACTTATGTGTGTGCCTATGGAATGGCACAGGTGCCATTTTCTTTTTTTCTTTTATTTACCAATCCAAGATGGCGGATTCCACCTGGGTCTATAAATAAAAAAAATAATATTTTTGTAGCACTGAAGTGCTTTTTGGAACATTGATTTTCCCAGCAGCGAATGTCAGCTCCTGGGCCTTATATAATTTAAATGAAAAATATATTTTTAAAGGACTGCGACTCAAGAAGGGACAAGTGAGAATCGGGTGGATGAAGGGGAAACGGTGGGGAAAGGGTACAGGGTAATGTAGCTACGCGGGTCACAGAGTGCTTTTTGGAAATTGGAGTGGCCTCACAGTAAGTACTAGCTTTCTGTCCCTCCACAAAAATTATTTCAGATATTTAAATTAAAGGTCCGCGGGGGGGATGGGGAACAATGATGAAAAAGGTGAGGGGTGAGGAAGAGGCAACGGATACTTGAAGGAAGGAAGCACAAGAAAGCAAAAAAACACATGCACTCTAATGGAGTGCTTCAGAAAAAATAGTACTCTAAACATGAGCATTGGAATTATATAAATCAGCCAATCAAAAGGATGATAAAAGGGTTATGCTGCATAGGAGGGACAAATGCAAGAAAAGGATTGGTAATCACTGGGCGGTACTAAGGCCCTTGTAACTTTTTTGTGTGGTCCACAAGAGGTCTTTCAACACCAGACAGCTTAAAGCTGTCTATAGGCGAGACCTGAAAATCAGGATGGAAGGTCTAAAAATCCTGAGATTGTACATTCTTAACTTGTTGTGCAGAAGTTTACAGACTTAGACCATATACTGGCTTTATGATGCTTCCTTTCAAGGTGGCTGCTCTTGCAGCCTGTCCTAAATGGCCGCTCTCACAGCCTGTCCAAGGTGGCCGCTCTCGCAGCCTGTCCAAGGTAGCTGCTCTCACAGCATGTCCAAGATGGCCACTCTTGCAGCCTGTCCAAGATGGCCACTCTCGCAGCCTGTCCAAGATGGCCACTCTCGCAGCCTGTCCAAGATGGCCGCGCTTCTAGGTCACTTGTTTCTAATCATTGTTTTCGTTTGGACAACACAAGCATCATAAAAAGTAGCTTTTTCTGCTCTATGTGCAGATCATTAAGTATTTGTAAGACTTTAGTAAAGTTTGACTGACTGATGAGCATATACCAAAAACACAGACAAGGTACAAAAACATAAAATTTAAAAGGAAATATAACTAAGCAGTAGCTTTTGAAAAAAGATGTAATAAGCGTGATTACAAACATATGTGGATGTACAATGTGAAGCATAATCCCATTACACAAGAGGTGTATTCTTGATCATTTATGCTTCTGCAGCCTGCTTCGGCCTGGAACTGACCTACCCTGTTTAAAGATGTGACGCGCTGGCCTGTCTGACGATCCCTCCTGAGGGGAGTTTGCTCCAAGGCCCTTGAGTGCAGAAAGCAGCACCACAGGTCCTGATGTCTGTGATCGTGGGGGTAACAAAGACGAGCAGTTCTCAATAGATTTAGGGCCTGATTTGCATCTTGGCGGACGGGTTACTCCGTCACAACGGGGGCAGATATCCCGTCCACCGACATCTAAATCCCATAGGAAATAATGGTATTTATATTTTGTTGGATGGGACATCCGTCACCGTTGTGATGGAGTAACTTCGTCTAAGTGCGCTCCTGCCCGATGATGCGACAACATTCTAACTGAAGTGGGTCATTTGTTTGTCGACGGTGACAAACAAAAGGATCACAACAATGACACTAGAGGTGTGCCACGGGTCAACTGTGCATTTAAAAGAAACTACTTAAAATGCTTTCAAGGCCATTGATATGAGTGTTTTGTGCTGGAGTCATTACCTGTCCACATCTACAGGTGCATGGCTACCATGTTTCCCAGGTCCTTGCGTGATGTGCTGCCCCAGTCCAGCCTTTTTCTTATGAATTCTGGGACTTGTAGTACGGTTTTATAAAGGAATACACAAATTACAAGTCCAAAAACTCAAGGAAAAAACCTGGCCTGGAGCAGCACATCATGCGTGGATCTGGAAATCCTGGCCTGGAGCAGCACATCATGCACGGATCTGGAAAACCTGGCCTGGAGAACACATAATGCATGGATCTGGAAAACCTGGCCTGGAGCAGCACATCATGCATGGAGCTGGAAAACCTGGCCTGGAGCAGCACATCATGCATGGAGCTGGAAAACCTGGCCTGGAGAACACATCATGCACGGATCTGGAAAACCTGGCCTGGAGCAGCACATCATGCATGGACCTGGGAAACTTAGCCTGGAGCACACATCATGCGTGGACCTGGAAAACCTGGCCTGGAGCACACATCATGCGTGGACCTGGAAAACCTGGCCGGGAGCAGCACATCATGTATGGATCTGGAAAACCTGGCCTGGAGCAGCACATCATGCATGGATCTGGAAAACCTGGCCTGGAGCAGCACATCATGCATGGATCTGGAAAACCTGGCCTGGAGCAGCACATCATGCATGGATCTGGAAAACCTGGCCTGGAGCACACATCATGCGTGGACCTGGAAAACCTGGCCGGGAGCAGAACATCATGTATGGATCTGGAAAACCTGGCCTGGAGCAGCACATCATGCATGGATCTGGAAAACCTGGCCTGGAGAACACATCATGCGTGGACCTGGAAAACCTGGCCTGGATCAGCACATCATGCATGGACATGAGGACACAAAGGAGGCATCATGCAAGGGGCATCAGACATAAGGGTACAACAGGAGGCATCATACAAGGGGCACCATACATGAGGGTACGACAGGAGGCATCATGCAAGGGCCATCATGCATGAGGACACAACAGAGGCATCATGCAAAGGGCATCATGCATGAGGACACATGAGGACACAACGGAGGCATCATGCAAGAGGCATCATACATGAGGACACAACTGAGGCATCATGCAAGGGGCATCATACATGAGGACACACAGGTGGCATCATGCAAGAGGCATCATACATAAGGGTACAACAGGAGGCATCATACAAGGGGCACCATACATGAGGGTACGACAGGAGGCATCATGCAAGGGCCATCATGCATGAGGACACAACAGAGGCATCATGCAAAGGGCATCATGCATGAGGACACATGAGGACACAACAGAGGCATCATATAAGGGCCATCATACATGAGGACACAACGGAGGCATCATGCAAGGGGCATCATACATGAGGACACAAAGGAGGCATCATGCAAGGGGCATCAGACATAAGGGTACAACAGGAGGCATCATACAAGGGGCACCATACATGAGGGTACGACAGGAGGCATCATGCAAGGGCCATCATGCATGAGGACACAACAGAGGCATCATGCAAAGGGCATCATGCATGAGGACACATGAGGACACAACGGAGGCATCATGCAAGAGGCATCATACATGAGAACACAACTGAGGCATCATGCAAGGGGCATCATACATGAGGACACAAAGGAGGCATCATGCAAGGGCCATCATACATGAGGGTACAACAGGAGGCATCATGCAAGGGCACCATACATGAGGACACAACTGAGGCATCATGCAAGGAGCATCAAACATGGGGGTACAACAGGAGGCATCATGCAAGGGGCATCATACATGAGGACACAACAGGAGGCATCACACAGGGGGCATCATACATGAGGATACAACTTGAGGCATCATACAAGGGGCACCATACATGACGGTACAACAGAAGGCATCATGCAAGGGCCATCATGCATGACGACACAACAGAGGCATCATGCAAAGGCACCATACATGAGGACACAACGGAGGCATCATGCAAGGGGCATCATACATGAAGACACAACAGGAGGCATCACGCACGGGGCATCATACCTGAAGACACAACAGGAGGCATCACGCAAGGGGCATCATACATGAGGACACAAAGGAGGCATCATGCAAGGGGCATCAGACATAAGGGTACAACAGGAGGCATCATACAAGGGGCACCATACATGAGGGTACGACAGGAGGCATCATGCAAGGGCCATCATGCATGAGGACACAACAGAGGCATCATGCAAAGGGCATCATGCATGAGGACACATGAGGACACAACGGAGGCATCATGCAAGAGGCATCATACATGAGGACACAACTGAGGCATCATGCAAGGGGCATCATACATGAGGACACACAGGTGGCATCATGCAAGAGGCATCATACATAAGGGTACAACAGGAGGCATCAGACAAGGGGCACTATACATGAGGGTACGACAGGAGGCATCATGCAAGGGCCATCATGCATGAGGACACAACAGAGGCATCATGCAAAGGGCATCATGCATGAGGACACATGAGGACACAACAGAGGCATCATGCAAGGGCCATCATACATGAGGACAAAACGGAGGCATCATGCAAGGGGCATCATACATGAGGACACAAAGGAGGCATCATGCAAGGGGCATCAGACATAAGGGTACAACAGGAGGCATCATACAAGGGGCACCATACATGAGGGTACGACAGGAGGCATCATGCAAGGGCCATCATGCATGAGGACACAACAGAGGCATCATGCAAAGGGCATCATGCATGAGGACACATGAGGACACAACGGAGGCATCATGCAAGAGGCATCATACATGAGGACACAACTGAGGCATCATGCAAGGGGCATCATACATGAGGACCCAAAGGAGGCATCATGCAAGGGCCATCATACATGAGGGTACAACAGGAGGCATCATGCAAGGGCACCATACATGAGGACACAACTGAGGCATCATGCAAGGAGCATCAGACATGAGGGTACAACAGGAGGCATCATGCAAGGGGCATCATACATGAGGACACAACAGGAGGCATCATGCAAGGGGCATCATACATGAAGACACAACAGGAGGCATCACGCACGGGGCATCATACCTGAAGACACAACAGGAGGCATCACGCAAGGGGCATCATACATGAGGACACAAAGGAGGCATCATGCAAGGGGCATCAGACATAAGGGTACAACAGGAGGCATCATACAAGGGGCACCATACATGAGGGTACGACAGGAGGCATCATGCAAGGGCCATCATACATGAGGACACATGAGGACACAACGGAGGCATCATACATGAGGACACAACAGAGGCATCATACAAGGGGCATCATACATGAGGGTACAACAGGAGGCATGATGCAAAGGGCATCATACATGAAGACACAACAGGAGGCATCATACAAGGGGCATCATACATGAGGACACAACAGGAGGCATCAGACAAACGGCATCATGCATGAGGACACAACAGGGAACATCATCCTTGACACAACTCTACTTCAATGTAGGCCCTGAAGAGGCATTTCCACAAGTCCCGGTGTAATCAGTAGTGTGTCCATCTGGACAGACAGATGGACAGAGGGGAGATTGTGACATCACTGTGAAACTAGGCCTGAGTGGAGTTCTGCTTCGCGCTACGCGGAGTTCCGCGAGCGGTGGGGATTGGGTAAGTCGCTCTGTTCGCAATGAATTTCAGTGCAGGAGTTTCTCCTGCATTGTAAAATCAGCAGGAACTGCATCACGCAGAGCACCAGAGGACGCTTACTTCCTCTGCTGCTTGAGTAGGTTTTCCCATTGTGAGCGGTCGCGGCCTACCGTGGCCACTCGCGTTCAGAGATCTTGCTCGCGCTCACCAACCAAGCAATTTCTCTCACTCGCCAATTTAACGCTGGCGAGCGAGATAGAAAACTGTGCTCCGCGTCACTTCATGGAGTTTTTCGGAACTCTGGCAACGCAGCGGGATTCTTCGCCCACCCCTATCTGAAACCCCGCTTCTGAGTGGAACCTTGCTGCAGGAAGCTGACATCACATTGCGAGAACGCTTCAGAATCCTGACGTCAGACTGTGACATCACTGTACAAACCTGATCTCAGATTACAGCATCACTGCAGGATAAGGACGTCACACTGTGACATCACTCCAGAAACCTAATGTCAATCTATGACATCACCGTAGAAGCCAGATGTCCATTGCATCACTGCAGGAAACGGACGTCAGACTATGACGTGGCTAGAGATCATACGCCAGACTATGACATCACCGCAGTAAGTGATGAATGCACGAACCTTTGCCCTCCCTTGGTTTCTAGCTTTAGTACCAGGACAATGGTTGCATTCATCCTACAAGAGGGACAATACTCGTCTGCTGGTAATGTTATGTTAGGAAAGCTGAAATTCTGTAACACTGTTAAAAGACAACCTTTTAAAAGGGAAAAAGCGAGAGATAGATTGTTAGATGGTTGTTTGGAAATATATAAAGCTGAAAGGCTTTAAAAACTCACAAAACACAAAAACAAATACGTCCCTCGTGGAGAAACATGAAGAAAGTGGGTTGCTGCCGTTGACACAACAGACTCCGCTGCCCCCCAACATTGGCTGTCAGTCAGCCCTCGCACCCCACCTGAAGGTGTGACTGTAAAGAAATAAGCAATAGGTCGTGGCACCGAGAGGTGAGAGGCACCTGTGCGCCTTCACAGCACCCCTGGGCTCGGCGCGTCCATCTGTTCCCACCCCAGCCAGCCGCCATCTTCAGAGCTAAGAATACCCCGAGCCTGGCGCCCCCTGCCGGGGCCCCTCTCACCTGCGCGGGCATCCTTCCAGGGGAGCAGGCGCGCTGTGCGGCGGCGGCGCCAAGACTCGGGTGCGCGCGCCTTCTGCTCAGCGCCTATACTCGCCGCAGTGGCCTCGAGGCCCTGGGGGAGCAGACG
Source organism: Pleurodeles waltl (assembly GCF_031143425.1). Taxonomy (NCBI): domain Eukaryota; kingdom Metazoa; phylum Chordata; class Amphibia; order Caudata; family Salamandridae; genus Pleurodeles; species Pleurodeles waltl. The sequence continues at coordinate 1,525,440,766 of NC_090446.1, read as the reverse complement.
AGAACAATAAAGTTCATTCCTTTTTGCGTCTTTCAAGGACCAGTATCCTTCAATACAATAGGCTGAACCCCCTCTCTCTTAAAGGCCATGGGGCTCATTTATGAGCCGCTTTGCGTCGCTCTTGCGCTGCGCAATGTGGTGCGAGGGTGAAGCAAATCTTAAATCAGATTTTTGAAGCCACTTAGGAGCATAGTTACAAAAAAGTGGGAGATCACAGATGATGCGCCACTTTTCCTGCAACCCTCCCTTCCCGGCTCCTAAAAACACCATGGTTGTGCAACACTTACAATACAACGCACCATGGCAGCACAATAGCATCAACATTTTTGACGCTTTTGTGGCACTGTGGTACACTAGTGTTTAAAAATGTTGACACTAGTGCAGCAAAGCACAGGGAGACCCATTGAATATAAAGAGTGCATCATTTTAACTCCTGCTCTGAGCAGGCGTTAAAAATAGCGCAATAAACGGCGCAGTGAAATCTTGTAAATTTCACTGTGCCATTTTTTCAGGCCTTCCAGCGCCGGTAGCCCCCCCTTGCATTCATTATGCCTAGCGCAGGATTATTACGGCACCAGGGGTTGGAAAAGGGAGTAATGCAAGCATTGCGCCACTTTGTAAATATGGTGCATCAGAAATGCCTACCTAGCGCCTGTAGGAGGCTGGCCTGGATTATAGTGGGTACCAAATGGTACTTACACCTTGTGCCAGGTCCAGTTATCCCTTATTAGTAGAATAGAGGTGATCTAGCAGCTTACGCTTATAGCAGTAGCTATAGCAGAGCAGCTTAGGCTGAACTAGGAGACATGCAAAGCTCCTACTATACCACTTATATCATATAGCACTATATCATAAGAAACACAATACTCAGAGTTACTAACAATAAAGGTACTTTATTTTAGTGACAATGTGCCAAAAGTATCTCAGAGGAAATACTCCCTTAGGAGGTAAGTAAAATACACAAAATATATACACAAACCAAAATCAGGTAAGTAAAACACTTAGAAAAGTAGTGCAAACACTGTAATACACAATAGAATGCAATAGGAGACAATAGGCCTAGGGGCCACATAAACCATATACTCCAAAAGTGGAATGCGAACCGCGAATGGACCCCAGGCCTAGTGTAGTGCATAGAGGATCGCTGGGAGTGTGAGAAAACACTAATGGTGTCCAAGATACCCCACCCCAAGACCCTGAAAAGTACGAGTAAAGTTACCCTACTACCCCAGAAAGACAGTAAAGTCGAGATAGGGGATTCTGCAAGGACAACTGACTGCAAAGCACTGAAGACGGATTCCTGGACCTGAGGACCTGCAAAGGAAGGGGACCAAGTCCAAGAGTCACGCAAGTGTCCAGCGGGGGCAGGAGCCCACTAAACCTCGGATGAAGGTGCAAAAGGGCTGCCTCTGGGTGGAAGAAGATGAAGATTCTGCAACAACGAAAGATGCCAGAAACTTCTCCTTTGGTCAGAAGATGTCCCACGGCGTGCTGGAGGATGCAGAGTTGTTTCCACTCAGAAAGACAGCAAACAAGCCTTGCTGGCTGTAAGGGTTCCGGTTGAAGATAAAGGATGCTGCCCGGGCCCAGGAAGGACCAGGAGGTCGCCCCTTGGACGAGGAGGCAGAGGGGGTGCTCATCAACAGAGAGAGCCCATGCAGAAGCAGGCAGCACCTGCAGGAGCACCTGAACAGGTGCACAAGAAAGCTGAACATAACGGTTGTCTCAGCACAACAAAAGAGGGTCCCACGAAGCTGGTGGTCAACTCAGCGAGTTGAGCAGTGCAGGACGGAGTACTGGGGACCTGGGCTGTGCTGTGCACGAAGGAATCCTTGCAAAAGTGCAGAGAAGCCCTAGCAGCTGAAGATCACGTGGTGCACAGGACTACTGTCTGGCGTGGGAAAGCAAGGACTTACCTCCACCAACTTTGGGCAGAAGGACCACTGGACTGTGGGGGTCACTTAGATCCAGCTCCTGTGTTCCGGGGACCACACTCATCGAGATGAGAGGGGCCCCAGAGGACCGGTGATGCAGAAGTTTGGTGCCTGCGTTAGCAGGGGGAAGATTCCGTCGACCCACAGGAGATTTCTTCTTGGCATCCAGTGCAGGGTGAAGGCAGACAGCCCTCAGAGCATGCACTACCAGGAAACAGTTGAGAAAGCCGGCAGGATTAGGCGCTACAATGTTGCTGGTAGTCTTCTTGCTACTTTGTTGCGGTTTTGCAGGCGTCCTGGAGCAGTCAGCGGTCGATCCTTGACAGAAGTCGAAGAGGGAAGTGCAGAGGAACTCTGGTGAGCTCTTGCATTCGTTATCTGAAGAGAAACCCACAGGAGAGACCCTGAATAGCCCACAGAGGAGGATTGGCTACAGAGAGTGGTAAGCACCTATCAGGAGGGGTCTCTGACGTCACCTGCTGGCACTGTCCACTCAGAGGTCTCCAATGTGCCCTCACACCTCTGCATTCAAGATGGCAGAGGTCTGGGACACACTGGAGGAGCTCTGGGCACCTCCCCTGGGGAGGTGCTGGACAGGGGAGTGGTCACTCCCCTCTCCTTTGTCCAGTTTCGTGCCAGAGCAGGGCTGGGGGATCCCTGAACCGGTGTAGACTGGCTTATGCAAGGAGGACACCATCTGTGCCCTTCAAAGCATTTCCAGAGGCTCGGGGAGGCTACTCCTCCCCAGCCCTTCACACCTATTTCCAAAGGGAGAGGGTGTAACACCCTCTCTTAGAGGAAATTCTTTGTTTTGCCTTCCTGGGACTGGGCTGCCCAGGCCCCAGGGGGGCAGAAACCTGTCCGAGGGTTGGCAGCAGCGGTAGCTGCAGAGAAAACCCAGGAAAGTTAGTTTGGCAGTACCCGGGCTCGATGCTGGAGCCCCGGGGATGCATGGAATTGTCCCCCCAATACCAGAATGGTATTGGGGTTACAATTCCATGATCCTAGACATGTTACATGGCCATGTTTGGAGTTACCATTGTGACGCTACATGTAGGTATTGACCTATATGTAGTTCACACGTGTAATGGTGTCCCCGCACTCACAAAGTCCGGGGAAATTGCCCTGAACTATGTGGGGGCACCTTGGCTAGTGCCAGGGTGCCCTCACACTAAGTAACTTTGCACCTAACCTTCACTAAGTGAGGGTTAGACATATAGGTGACTTATAAGTTACTTAAGTGCAGTGGTAAATGGCTGAGAAATAACGTGGATGTTATTTCACTCAGGCTGCACTGGCAGGCCTGTGTAAGAATAGTCAGATCTCCCTATGGGTGGCAAAAGAAATGCTGCAGGACCTCAGTACCATATACTAGGGAATTATAAGGGTGTTTCAGTATGCCAATGTGAATTGGTGAAATTGGTCACTAGCCTGTTAGTGACAATTTGGAAAGCAGAGAGAGCATAACCACTGAGGTTCTGGTTAGCAGAGCCTCAGTGAGACAGTTAGGCATCACACAGGGAACACATATAGGTCACAAACTTATGAGCACTGGGGTCCTGGCTAGCAGGATCCCAGTGACACATATCAAACACACTGACAACCTAGGGTTTTCACTATGAGCACTGGGCCCTGGGTAGCAGGATCTCAGTGAGACAGTAAAAACACCCTGACATATACTCACAAACAGGCCAAAAGTGGGGGTAACAAGTCTAGAAAGAGGCTACCTTCCTACAGCGCCACAGTAGCGTTAAACAAAAATACGCTAATGTGGCGGAAGGAGGTGCAAGGGGCTTGTAAATCTGCCCGTTTGAGTGGCTCCAAAAATCTGGACTATTGCAACGCACCACACATTGCTGAGTTGGGTTGCTTCACCCTGGGAAGGTGTCCCATGGGCACTGCATGGGTGTTCCCTCACAACCCCTAGGGCTATTCACGCATTCCCAGATTTACAAGAACTTGTAAACCTGAGAATGCGCCAAAATCTTACACCTCCCCGAGGAGGAGAAATATCTCTACTTCTCCTTGTTTCTTCCTTGTGCTATGTAAAGAGGAAGCCTCCCAGATCTGTTTTTGTGCAGGAAGGTGTCCCTTTCTGCACAAAAACAATCCTGCATGCAATGCAGGCACCCTCGCACCATGGTGCAAAGGTGTCTGCTTGTTGTTAAGCTGCCAAAAGTGCGCCAGGCCAGGGGAAAGGACAGGAATGCACCACACTGCCTTAAATACCATCCCCAGGAAGAACCTCAAAACATGGCTCTTCGAATGAGGCCCAGACCCACCACCAGCGCCTTGAGACCCTCACGGGTGAGCAGTTGCGCTTTACAAAAACTGATTGATTGATTAATTGAAATACGGAGCATTCCTGCCCTTTCCCTGGTACGCAGTGCAGCGTGCCAAGGTGCCGTGCAGCACTGCACTGCGTGACAATCCCGTAAATGAGTCCCCATGTTTTTAAATATGTGACGTGAGTAAAAATGGACCAGGAGGTGAAACGATTCTGCAACAAGAATGTGTTTGAAGTTGACAGTCTTCACTTCTTCAGGAGTTGTGGTCTCATAAAACTCAGCCTACAGGGATGCATTTTCCTACAAAACTCTTTCTGCAGGAGACTTCTCCAAAAAAGATTTTTCTGAACTTTGTCTTTTGAAGCAGGATTTATCACGTGCTTTCTTTTGCATTTAAGAATCCTTTCTGCTTCATGAAGTTGCAAAGTTTAAAAAACCCACACACTTTTCAAATGCAATCTTTGTCAATTTTGCGGAAGTCTGGTGAAATATCCCAATATGCTCGGAGGTGGACCCACCCGTGAGAGTCCATGCCTCTGTGAGTAAAGGAGCGTTACACGATATGGGACCAGAAGGAATAACAAAATACAACGTGACCGAAACATATCTTAAACATCGTTTACAAAAATATTAGCCTATGGGAGTTAAAAATATGAAATATACACCCAATTGAAGAATATTTTGTTGTAGAACATAGTTAGGTTACAAAACTTTGCTAACAATATTTGCTAACAATGTTTGACATACATGCCTTCCAACTGATGCAACTCAGGAGGAGCCTTCCTTACAACGTGTATGCCTCGCTACAAAGGGTGAGTAAAGTCATTTTACCACCAACAAAGTCCCTTAATGAAGGTTTCTTATTTTCAGTGGCTGTGTGCAAAATGAGTGTAATTCCTTTTTACGAAATTACGTTAACTTTTTTTTTTAATTCTGTGAAGTTAAGCAAAATTATGAAATCAGACATTTAGGTCCATATTTACAAGAAAGTGGCACATCACTAGTGATGGGCCACTCTTCCTGTGGCCCTCTTGTGTCCCCTAACACCATCATGGTAGTGCCCTATTTACAATACGGCACACTATTGTGACGCTATACTGGATTACCGTACAAAAATTACGCTAATCCAGTTTAGTGTTAAAAAGCCCTTTGAAATCAATGGGAGCGTCAGTTAAACGCCTGCTTTAAAAATTAAACTAGAAATGGCGCAATGGAATGTTGCATATTCCATTGTGCCATTTTTAGCGACCCTCTAATGAGGAACGCCTCTTTGTGTAAATCATGCATATATTATGCATGATGTGGTGCAGAGGGTTTACAAGGTGGCGCAAAGCTGGACTGCCCAACCTTGTAAATATGACCCTTGCCCTAGTCCAGATCCCTTGTGAAGCTTCTCTGCCTGCCCCCCTCTGGGGCCTCATCCCACGTCTTCAAGCGTTGCACCTGCTGGTGCCACTTTACTAACTGCCTGCAAATAAATATTGTATTAAACAGCGTCTCAAAATGCGAAAAAGAATGTGATGTCTTAAAAGGGATTACTTTCAATGCAGTAGAATTTCATAACATTTGGTAATATTTGGAGTTCATTATTAAAGTGTTTATTGAGTTTTAAACAGGTGGAGGCTGTGTGAGAAGGATGGGCTCTTCTTCAGAAAGTACAGTTTATGAAGTATCTTCTTATTCAAACTCTCAGTGACCACAAGAGTGGACCACACTAATATTTATGTCGACTGCAGCATTTGCCTCCCTGCATCCTCCCAGGTCCACACACGGTGGTGATGCTGAACACACCTACAGGTGGTGAAGTGGGGCTCCTTGGATCCTTCTAGGTCCACACGGGGTGGTGATGCTCAAGACACCTACAAGAGGTGAGGCTGCCCTCCGTGCATCTCTCCAGCTTCATGCAGGGTGGTGATGCCGAAGACACCTACAGGTGGTGAAGCTGGCCTCCCTGCATCTTTCTAGGTCCATGCGGGGTGGTGATGCAAGAGGCACCTACAAGTGGTGAGGCTGGCCTCCTTTCATCCTTCCAAGTCCATGTGGGTGGTGATGCTGAAGACATTTACAAGTGGTAAAGCCGGCCTCCCTGCATCCTACCACGTCCTTGCCGGGTGGTTATGATGAAGACACCTACAAGTAATGTGGCTGACCTCCCTGCATTGTTCCAGGTCCACTCAGGGTGGTGATGGTGAAGACACCTGTACGTGGTGAGGCTGGCCTCCCTGTATCCTTCCAGGTCCACGCAGGGTAGTGATGCTGAAAACACCTACAAGTAATGTGGCTGACCTCCCTGCATTGTTCCAGGTCCACTCAGTGTGGTGATGGTGAAGACACCTGTACGTGGTGAGGCTGGCCTCCCTGTATCCTTCCAGGTCCACGCAGGGTAGTGATGCTGAAAACACCTACAAGTAATGTGGCTGACCTCCCTGCATTGTTCCAGGTCCACTCAGGGTGGTGATGCTGAAGACACCTGTACGTGGTGAGGCTGGCCTCCCTGCATGTTTTCCAGATCCACGCAGAGTAGTGATGCTGAAGACACCTACAAATAGTTCATCGTGGCTCCCTGTATCCTTCAAGGTCCATGCTGGGTGGTGATGGCAGAGACACCCACAAGTGGTGAAGCTTCAGGCATTGTTGGGAAGCCAGATAGTGCATGAACAGGAGCTAAGCACTGGCTGAGGGATAGGAGGACCACAGTTGCCAAGTGATGAAACTGCCCTCCCTGCATCCTTCCAGGTCCAAGCAGGTGGTGATGTTGAAGACACCTACAAGTCATGAAGCTCACCTCCCTGCATCCTTTCAGGTCCAATCGGGCCCAATCAGGGTAGTGATGCTGAAGGCACCTACAAGAGATGAGGCTGGCCTCCCTGTATACTTTCAAGTTCACGTGGGGTGGTGATGCTGAAAACACCTACAAGTAATGTCTCTGGCCTCCCTGCATGTTTTCCAGATCCACGCAGAGTAGAAATGCTGATGACAACTACAAGTGGTGAATCGTGACTCCCTGTATCCTTCCAGGTCCATGCTGGGTGGTGATGGCACAGACACCTACAAGTGGTGAAGCTTCAGGCATTGTTGGGAAGCCAGGTGGCGCCTGAACAGGAGCTAAGCACTGGCTGAGGGATAGGAGGACCACAGTTGCCAAGTGATGAAACTGGCCTCCCTGCATCCTTCCAGGTCCAAGCAGGTGGTGATGTTGAAGACACCTACATGTGATGAGGCTGCCCTCCCTGCATCCTTCCAGGTCCAAGCAGGTGGTGATGTTGAAGACACCTACATGTGATGAGGCTGCCCTCTCTGCATCCTTCCAGGTCCAAGCAGGTGGTGATGTTGAAGACACCTACATGTGATGAGGCTGCCCTCTCTGCATCCTTCCAGGTCAAAGCAGGTGGTGATGATGAAGACACCTACAAGCAGTGAAGTTCAAGACATCGGTGTTAAACCAGGTGGGTCATGAACAAAAGCTAGGCAGAGGCTATGGGATAGGGAGGACCGCAGTCGCAAACTTCGCAGTTTGTCCCCACAAACAAATGCATGCGATCTGTGAAGAAACAATTTCTAACATCTCCAGTTGTGTGTTTTTCTTGGTGCGGCGTGTGAGGTGTTACCATCAGAGTTGTGTAAAGTGCACAATAAATTTGAACTAACTCCGCTGTAATGTTTTGCAAATTTCAATTACACATTTTTTTGTGTTATTTGTGTACGTGTTTATTTCATGAGTTGAAATTCATTGATTTTTTTGATTCCCTGATGATGTGCTTTGAGGGCCTTTGGAATGGGAAACATGCCTTTAACAGTAGTAAACAGCATTACCTACTAAGGACAGAGCCCAGGAAACATCCCCTCACCCAGGACCTGGACAAAATATCTTATCACTTTTATCTTCAATCAATCTTATATAATTTTTTACAAATGCCCATCGTGCCACCCAATATATTTCAGAATGAGAAACGCCCCGGAGGGCAAACCTAATTCTTGACTTTGTGTCCTCACTTTGCACCTCGTGATGTTTTTCTCACCCATCAGGCTCTGCAGCATAAAACTCTGAGGAGGCCCTGCTGATGGAGTGTGCTTGGCTCATCCTTCCAGCACCATTCCTCACCTGAGGGACTGGCCTATGATTGCCTTTACTACACAATCCATCAGCTTCTGCCCTTTGGGTACTCTCGATATTTTAAATGCCCAAGCATAGTTTCCTTTGTTTTAACTGCTAATGAGCTGCTCTTGGCATCAGCCCATGCACTAGGTGGGGCAGCCATGGGCTGACCTTAATAGGATAAGGAGGTTCTGCTCCAGGTGTTCTATGTCCTAAATATAACGTGCTGATAAAGACAACCTCCCTTGGTATCAGCAGTGATGCTTTTATGAAACATTGGGTTCAAAACCCAGCAGTCGAGGTTCATGTGCTCCTGCACCGGTCAAGTACCAAGGGTTCTATCAGTCTGAAGGCCAACTCCAATGGCTGTGAGTGCTTGAAACCAGTCCATAAAGACAAAAAACACTGCAGGAGGGCAGGTTGTGTGAATGATCAAGTCCTGGACACAATTCACATTTCTATGTGATTCCAATGCCACCGATGGCATAAGACGAACCATGCAATCCAACAAAGTCTCCAACACTCCACCTTTATTTCTGTGTCTTTTATTCATAAAACATTTTCTTTATTCCCATCATGAATAGACCCAGGAAACGTGTTTCGTTTCCCACAGAGGAATTTCATCCGGGCATTGTGTGGTATTCCTATATGTTTCAGATGTCAAAAATCGGCTGCCGGAGAACCGCCAAGTAACTGGAGCGATGATCAACTTGCCCAATGTTTAGCGCCGTCCTACTCGAAGAATATTTGTTTAATTGAACAACGAAAGGAAAGGAAAAGGAAAGATAGATTTGATGGGGGCACAAACTTTTTTGTTGGAAGGTAAAAATTTCGTTTTTATTTTTTTTTACTGATCACAAAGTTTTCATTGTTTCCAGTTTTAACTTTGCGGTGTATTTTTTTCTGCACTTTGCAAGATTTTCACTGCGTGTTGAGATCTTCTTCACTCTAATTAATGTGATTAAAATGAGCCAAGTTAGAAAAGGTCCTCCAAGTCTTTCTGCCAGTTTGCTTTGAACACAACTTTTCTATGCACAAAGTCCTTGCACCGGAGAAAAACAATAAGTGCTTTCAGAAAGGGTATCTCAAGCAGAACCATTTTGTTATATGTATTTCTAATACCCTCTCACAATCCGGAACAGGGTTTTCTTAAAGAAATATCCCACTGCTACTGCGTCACAGCAGTGGTTTATAACACTCGTGAACCACCTTAGTGGCGCACTACAGTTTCACTACGTCATCACTGCACAGGTGGCCACCGTTGCAAGCCCCACAGCAGTCACTATTCCACAGCAAAGAGCTGACGTCGCAAACTTCCACTCAAACGCACTGGGGCTCATTTATGGGGACCTGGCGCAGAGCAGCGTCGCAAGGCTTCTATTGCGCTGCCCTACACCAATGTGAAATGGCAAAAAATGGAACATACTTATGAAATACAGTGCATTCCTTTCCTTTGCCCCTGCGCTGGCCCACAGTGGGCTTCCTAGCACTAACGCAGGCACCCTCGCACCATGGTGCACGGGTGCCTGCTTTGCATGCAGGGTTGTTTTCATGCAGGAAGGGGCACCTTCCTGCATGAAAACAATCCTGAGAGGTGTTTTCCTCTTTCTATGTGTGCGGCAGAATGGAGAAACACACATGGAAAGAGAAAAAAAAAGGAGAAATACAAATATTTTCTCTTGTTACGCCAGATCTGGGAAGGTGTAAGGTTTTGGCTCTTCCTCGGGTTTAAGTAAAACTTGGACAGTGTCAAAATGCATGGGTGTTTCTTGGGAAAACCCCCCACAATGCCCATGGAGCACCCCCCTGGCGCAGAGTACGGCAACGCAGCGACCTGCGCTGCCCTGCCTTACTCCATATCTATGAGGCCATGAAAAGCCACGCAAAGTGGTTTTGCGGGAACTGGCGTAGACCACCAGCAGTAATGCGTCACTGGTTTTGCGTGGTGTCGTAGATGTGGTTGAGAGATTTGTGCTGCCACAGCGTCAAGAATAGTGACGCTCACGGCACAAGCCTCTCATAATAAGCCCCGCTGCTGTTAAAGAAAAAAGCACAAAACTCAGTAGGTCTACTTTTACTGACTGCCAGATGAAAACAGCTGTAGACGAGAAAACCACGACACAGGGAGACTTTAAAGATGGACGCAGCCAACGAACAAAGCGTTACACTGCACGCCTCCTCGCGCTGCACGTAAACAGCATTACCTGTGCAAGGTGTGACTCGCCACGACTGCCTGCACCTCTGCAGGATACACAGAACGCCCCAGGCAAGAGGTCCAACAAGAGAAAATGTATTATTATCAAAGTGCATTCTAGGACCAAAAGGGCACCAATTTTAACTTTGCAGTATTATGCAAATGTGCCAGAATAATAGGAACCAAACGAGCTGCTAATCCAACATTGTTTTATAAAAAAGAATTTATACCTTATTATGCACAAATTATGAAAAACGCATGCGTATATTAAGCTGCTAAAAATATGGCAAACTGGATCCTAGACAGCCTAAAATATATAACCCAATGTAAAAGAGGTTGTTGTGTTACAAAATAGCACCTCATCCCCTTCCGATTTACTACTACAAAAGCCAAAAACATATTTGTATAAAAATAAAAGTGGACTCCTTAAATTCAGATTCAAAGTGCTCAGTTAAAAAAAGATTTATTTCAAAATTATTTTCGTTGTTATTTTTTCTTGGTACATCTATGATGTCCTGAACAGCAAAAATAAACTACACTTACTGTGAACAATGAAACATAATTTTGCAGCATGTTTCGTACTTGCTGTGGACTATCGCTCTTAGAAAAGCCTGTTTATTAGAAATAATTTAACCTATAGAACTATAGATGAGTTACCATCAGTTACAGGGATGTTTCTAAACTCGGGGTTCTGCGCCTCGGTGAAAAACCTCCCCAGAACTGGTGGCCGCCCATCCTCAACTCTATATGTTAACTCTTAATAATGACATTTGCAATTTACGTTAGTGCAGAAATTATGCCAAATTTGAAAAAAAAGTTGCAAGCTTCACAGTTTCTGTCAATAGAACGTGCCAAGCGTTGCGGAAATGCTTTGGATACCGCCAGCTAGCCAGCCACAGGCTCAGCCACCAGATAGGAATGACCCGGCTCTCAGTCTGACTCAGGATTGCCCTAGTGACCGGATGCATCCACCCTCTGCCAAGGCCCTGACTCAAAAAGCAAGACTGCCTGCTGGGAGGCCCTGGACTGCTGGGAGACTATGGGCTGCTGCGAGACCCTGGACTGCTGTGACACCTGGACTGCTGAGAGACCTGGACTGCTGTCAGACCCACGACTCCTGGGAGACCCCGGACTGCTGCGAGTTTCTAGACTGCTGTGAGACCATGAACTGCTGTGAGACCCTGGGCTGCTGAGAGACCATGGGCTGCTGTGACTGTTGTGTCTGTCGGCCGGCCGCCCTCCACTGCTTGCAAGAGTCCTGCGGATTCTGTAACCTGCCTCCCCGCCTCCTTGTGGTGGAGCGGCTGCTTGTGGGGCCCCCTGGTTTCTCTGTGAGATCCCAGCCGGTGAAGGTAACATGGAAGCGTCCACCCTGGCACGTCACCGATGCCCGCCCTGCGTCAGCGCCGTGACGAGGTTGTGCCTGGACACTGGGTGGCATGCGGAGCCCTGGGCCTACCAGCATCTCTAGCGCACGTCAGAGGTTGACCCCTGAGGCACCATACGGAAAGTGAGCTGTTTTACCACTGTCCTCTCCCAGGGACTTTCAATCTTTTATAAGCATCTTGGACAGTCACGTGGCACTGCCAGGGAATGAACTGTCCGCAGGCACTCTTCAGTACCGTGGACAGAGCCAGCACTGCAACCCAATGAGCTGCCCACAGGCACTCTTCAGCACATTAGACAGAGCCAGGAGGCACTGCCAGTGAATGAACTATATACTTGCACTCTTCAGCATCTTGGACAGTCACGTGGCACTGCCAGGGAATGAACTGTCCGCAGGCACTCTTCAGTACCGTGGACAGAGCCCGGCGGCACTGCCAGGGAATGAACTGACCACAGGCACTCTTCAGCACATTAGACAGAGCCAGGAGGCACTGCCAGTGAATGAACTATATACTTGCACCCTTCAGCACCTTGGACAGAGCACGGAGGCACTGCCAGGGAATGAACTATATACTTGCACTCTTCAGCACCTTGGACAGAGCAAGGAGGCACTGCCAGTGAATGAACTGACCACAGGCACTCTTCAGCACCCTGGAAAGTATTAGATGGCAGCACCACTAACACAGACACCTTAAGGATTTCGAGGGCACTGGATCAAACATGTTTTGGGGGCCCTGTTTGGAACATATTTGAATTTATGAGCCAAATTCAATTCTTTCAAGCCCTCTGTGGCCGAGTTACTGACAGTGCACAGCCACACTCGTCCAAATTCTGAATGTGTCTACATCTAATATTCAGGGACAGTGACGTGTGTTTTCAATATTGTAAACCAGCAGCAGCTCACTAACATTACTGCAAATAATCTCTGTGACTCCTTCCCATTTCTCATATGTGAGGGCCTGTTTCATTCTAAAAGGAACTTTTTCCCGGATGTTGCATAAAACATAAACACAACATTTCTCTACAAAATGTCTGTAATAGACTCCCACACATTACCCACATTAAAAATAAAACAAAGGAAAAGGGTAGTTAAAACAGTCACTTTAAAAATTATTCTAGCTTATCAGGGCAAGACTCTCTGCAGAACAGACCTGCCTCTATCAGTTGGCACCCTGAAAGGCTGGGGCCCTGGGACAGAGCACACTGTGTCCATGCCTTAAAATGTCTCTGAGCACTGAAGGTACTGTTTACAGGCAGAATTCAGCACCACAGGCAGAACCACGTGCTGTGACACTGAAAGAACACTCTGCACTCAGTCTTCAGCACCTTGGACATCAGCTCGTGGCAGCTCCCCAAAAGGAATTGTTCACAGGTAGACTTTACCACCTGGACAGAACCAGGAGGCATTGCCACTGAAGGAAATGTCCACAGACAGAGATCATCACCTGGGAAAGAACCACGGTTACTGCTACTGAAAGAACTGTCCATGGGCAGATTTCCGCACTATGAACATCACCGCATGGCAGCCCAGCCTAAGGTACTGCCCACGGACACTCTTCAGAACTTCGAACACAACTATGTGTCACTACCACTGAAAGAACTGTCCACAAAACAATTTCATCACCTAGGACAGAACCACAAGGCTGTCAATGAAAGAACGGTCAAGTGACAAGCTTCAGCACCATGGGCAGAGCCTAGTTCTTGCACTAAAAGAACTCTCTGGAGACAGATGTCAGCACCTGGAACAAAACCACAAGTAATGTAACTGAACAAAAATGTTTACAGGCAGACTACAGCATGGTGGACGAACCCACGGACACTACCACTGAAAGACGTGTCACCTGAGGAGTCCCCCAGGGTTCCATACTCTCCTCTGTGTCTTCAATATCCATATGGAGCCGCTTGGAGCTCTACTCACAGACAACCGTGGCATCAAGGTTCACCGAAATACTGCTGACACACAACTCTACTCAAAACCTTCTCTGCTTCAGTCAGGCCCATATTTATACTTCTTTTTGCGCCACATTTGCGTCATTTTTTGGCACAAAAGCCATGTAAACTTACTAAATATAATTATATTTTGTAAGTTTGCACGGCTTTTGCATCAAAAAATGACGCAAATGCAGCACCAAAAAGGCATATAAACTTATATTTTGTAATTTTGCACCACTTTTGCGTAAACAAAATTATGCAAATGCAGCGCAAAAAAGTATAAATATGGGCCTCAGTGCCTTAAACACTGCCTGTTGCTGCCTACCTGAAGCACAACTCAGCAAAGTCAGAATTCCTATTAGTTGTCAAGGACAATTAACAAGAAGTCATCCAAACCTGTGTCAATGACATGAACCTTGAAGGCTTTGAACTAAAAATTTTATTGAATGTCATTTCAATTGGATTCACCCTGGACACCAACCTTACCTTCAAGGAACACATTTCCAAAAAAAAAAAGAAGGCCTTGTGCCAGTTCTGTCTTCTAAACCAAGTCAAACCATTTCTTCCAGATAGTGATTTCAGAAGTGCTTGTTTAAGCCCTCATATATTCCTATCAAGATGGTGGTATCATCTTGCTCTGAGGCCCCCTCACTGGACCTCTTTAAGGGCATCCTCAGCACGTCTCATCCAGGGCCTAGAGTTCTGCTGGAATTCCATTGGATCCCCTTGCTGGCCCTCACCATCCTGAAACCCACTGCTTCATTTACAAAGTGATCAGGACCTGTACCCGGGTTATTTTGCAAACAAGATCACCAGCTGTAATGGTTATCAGCACACCCATGCCCAGGACGCCATCGGGCTGCGGAGTAAGACGTGTAATAGAGAAAAGCAACTGTGCAGGCCCTTTCAATCTAAGCATCCAAGATCGGGAACAACATCCCTGTATCCATTGTGACTGTCCAGCACTGCTCCAATTTGGGAAAGAGTTGAAAACACATATCTTTAAAGAACACAAACTGTCTACCTCTCCTGTTGGTCATTGACTTATGCTTTTATTTGACCGTGAACAGTGCTCCGCTGCTGTGAGGGGAGGTTCACACTATAGAAGTATATTCTTCCATACATCACATACAGAAAACTGCAGTACACATAGACCTCTTGTATTGGTCTATGTGTACTGCCACTGAAAGAATTATCCAGACAAGCACCACATGCTGCCATTGAAGGAAGTGTGCACAGATAGAATCCAGCACCATGGACTTCAGCGTCTTGGATTGCTCTATGTGTAATACTACTGAAAGTACTATCCACAGATGCACTTCAGCACCATGGACAGGTCCACACATGCTGACACTGATAGAACCGTCCAGGAGCAGACTCCAGCACTTTGGGTAGAACCATGTGTATTGCAGCTGAAAAAACTCTAAACATAGAGACTCCATAGAAACAAGTATAGACAGACCAATGTCAGCATGATGCAGAGGGCCTCATGTGCTGCCCCTCCAGCTACATAGAGACTTCAGAACCCTGGAGAGAACCACTGAATATACTGTCCATAGATAGGCTTTACCACTGTGGAAAAAACCACAGGTAGTACCTTTGAAAGGGCTGTCCACAAAAAGATGTAAGCACCATGTATAGAGATAAAGGCAAAGCTACTGAGAGCAGTGTACATGGACAGACTTCAGCACGTTGGACAGAACCAGAGGCACTGGCCTAAAAGTATGAAAGTACTGTCCACAGGTAGACTTCAGGACCTTGGACAGAACCACACACACTGCCACTGACATAGCTCTCCACTGACAATCTTCAACGCTGTGCACCTGAGAGGCATGACACCTTGGGCAGAAGCACTCACTTCTGGTGCTATGTGAACTGGTTTCATGTGTAGGGCAGCACTGACAGCCATCTCCGCAAATGGTCCCTTTAGGTCCCTACCTACTTGGGATCCAATGTAGACCTCTTTGTTGTGTTTTCGCTGTGTGATCTATACCAGGTCACCAATGACTTTCAAACTACAGATCAGCTACAGACCAGTAAAACCTGTTTCATTATGAAGGATTCTCTCTTTACTGCTCCCTTCCTCCTCTCAGGTTTCATTCTGTGTGGTGGTCCTGACAGTACCCATGTTTATGCCCCCTGTGAGGACTTTCCAGTGGGAGCTGCCCCCTCCCCCAATGTGTTGCCCACCTGGAAACCACAGTGAGGAAAACAAAAGATTGTGGGTGGATTGACTGAATTAATCTCAGCTGCGGGTACTCTCCACCAATATCTATTCCATTATTTATTTCCCACCAGGCTACCTCAGTCAGGAACCAGTCATATGCAAAGTATCAGTGGTGAAGACTAATTCAGCATTCCACCCAGCACTTTGTCCTCGGAACAATGCCCCAACAGCGATGGGATGCCAAGCCGTGGATCCCGTGCTCACTGTGCTATAGGACTCAAGTTGTTTCTCACTGACAAGGCCTAACAGGGCAAAACCAGGCTGAGTGTGCTTGTGCTACTGTTCACATTGGACATGGCCCATCAGTTTTCTCTGGACTGTTCCTCCTGGAGTAGGACCAACGCCGATTTGCACATGGCTGGTATCTATCTTAGGTGGCATGGTGGGCATAAAAATTATAGACCAGGATTCTGCCCAAGTAATTTCCACCCATGATTTTTTTTTGTTTTCCTCAGTGAGATGTCTTTAAGAGTAAGTCATATGCCTAGACTTGGATCCTGTGCTCACTGTGTCATAGGACGCAAACTGTACCTCACTGATGAGGCCTAACTAGACCGGAAATGGTTTGGGGTTGCTAATGTTCCCACTCAGAGGGTACTTGAACTGACAATTCAGCTGGAAGCTCCTATTAGAGAAGGACCACGGCTGCTTTGCATTGGGCCTGGTCACAATTTGTGCAATTCCTGATTTTTTCATTTTGTGAAATTCCCTGAATCATTTAAATTGTCACATTACGCAATTTTGAATAATTTGTGCATGTGAGAGACTCATCCTCACAGACAATATCTTGCCAAGAGCCATTTTGTGCTCAACCCAGTTTTCTGCCTGTAGCTCACACTAGAATGAGAAGTCAAGCATGATGCTGGCAAACCACGTTTCTCTTGAAAAGCCTAATTTCCTGACATTTGTATGGAAAGTTTTGCAGGAAAACTTAAGCAGATTCATCCACTCTTAATTTTCACATTGCTGGTTCCTCTCTGAAGAGGCACAGGAAGTAACTACAATAGACTGGGATGTGAACTGCCATTACTTCAAGCATTTCACCCATCACTTTTTGTTTTCCTCAGTGTGACCCCCTTCTAGGAAAGTAATTTTATTTTTGTACTTCCATTCTGGGGCATCGGACTGCACTTCTCCTGCTAAACTTCTGGTGCCATCAGGGTACATTCTTACTGCTGTATCCTATAAGGTATGAGGCCTGGGTTGCCTCTCTTCTGGGTCCAGCTGCAGCTCTACCACACTAAAGGTTTTTGTTTCTTTCATTCTGATTTCCTCTTCTTTCCACACTTGCCACCTGCTGCTGTCTAGACCCACCCAAATGTTAGTTCAGTGGTGGTACCAGGCAGCCCTAGACTGCTGTCTAGAAGTGTCTCAGGTGTACGCTTTTCTACAGTGCAGACATGTCTAGACTTTATCTACATCACCTCAGAGGGCGGGCCAGGAAAGAACCTGAGATTGTAAATAAGGTGTCCTTTGAAAACATGTTTCTAGCTTGCCTGAGTAGAACTCGCGGAGGTTCAATCCACAGAATTCCGCAGAGTTACAGAAAAACCCAGTGAGATTCCAAAGACTGTCACGAGTAGGCAGAATAGTGCACCACATGCTGCTAGCGATGATTTTAAGCACTGAAAGCTTCTTCTGCACTGTAAATTCAGCACAAAGGGCACCACATAGCACATCAGAGGACACTGCTTCTTTCTGCCACTCAAATAGATTTTCTGCTCAAGTGGCAGCTTGTGTTGCGAAATCTCACCGGGAGGTGTTCTAGCGCCTGAAAATCACACTACGGGAAGCAAATTGTCACTCATGCTTTGTTCCACCTCTTTGCTTGTAGTCTAAGGCGATCATGAATTCTTGTGCTGCATGTGTGATCAATTTTTCTGCCAGGTAGGGTGGCCTGTTGGTCATCACAGCCTTGTAGGTGACATAACAGATCTTCATGGTGATGCAGGCCTGTATAAGGGTACAGACAGTTCTAAGCGGCGGACAGTGATGAGTCGATGCTTCTTAAGCCTGTGCAGAGCTGTGCCTCTGCATTGCAGGCACCTTGTATTGGACTAGCAGAGACTCCTAGAGAGACAGGACAGGTCATCCAGGCACACATAGAAGGCCTTCCATCCCTGCCTTATTGTGGCAGTGAGGGTGTCTGGTGACATTGGGGTGTCCCCTGCTCTATGGATCTGGAAACTACCTTGGCCCCTCTTTATTACCCATTTTTTGCCACTGAAGCTTTGTTTCTCTCCCAAAAACATCCTAAATTCGATAGAACTTGTTAGTGAAATCATTGTTCACTGCTGCCAGTAATTTCTGAGATATTAGGCTGAAAACAGCTGGCCTGTGGACTCCTTCACCCCATAAGTCTGAAAAGAGACAATCTGTGAACTCTTTATTCTGAGATGGTGGCCGGTGGAGGTCCAGTCCCAGGATGGCCCCAAACTACTTTAACTGTGACCATCCAGGGTGAAGATGCTAGCCCTTGGAAGTTTCCCAGTAGTCACAAATGGTACCAGAGCCACTGAAGTCCCACAAGGCTCAGGACACCTACATTTGCTTCAAGAGTCTGTAAGAAGCCCCCGTGCCCTCACCCTGTTGAAGTGTAGGGAGACCATTTACCTTCTCCGAGTACTCACTGGAGAGCTGTCCTGACTCAGCGAGTCAGTGTGACTGTGTTATACTGGACTAGCCCATCTTGGCGCTGTGGCAATGCACTGATTGGACACAGGGAGTAACTTACTGAAACCCCAAAGGTCAGTAGCCCATTGAGAAGCCTGCAGAACCCCAGTCCTCATACCTATACATTGAGCTGTACATTTAGCACCATAGACCAGCTCTGGTCGTGTTTGGGATCCCAGCTCTACAGCCACAAGTATTAGACTCTCGCCCGTGAGCTGTGCGACCTGCTCAATGTCTCTAAATGTGTATTAGTCAAGTATTGTGTTTCCCATTGTCTGCATCTGATTGGACGCTCATCTTTCACACCTGTGATTACTATTGGGTCACATTTTACCTGCCCAATGCAATAATACCCTCAGGGAGTAACCCTCGTGTGATAGCCATGAGTGGAAGGCAATGCAACTAAGTCTTGGCTACTCTTTACAAGGACCATGAGCTGTGGGCCCAGGACAGGGAGGATTGTACCAAACAATATTGTGCAGTTCTGCACATCTGCCCCTGGGACAATGTCTAGCCCCCTGCCTACTCCATCCTGAGTTGCCAGGGTTTGCTCTCCTTCTTGGGGAATCAGGGGTCCCCACCTTGTCCTCCCCTGTCCTAAAACATGCGACGCATATATACAAGCCCGTTGCACTACAGGTGCAACAATTTTTATGACGCATCTGGGGCGCAGAGTGCAGACCCATATCTATGAGGCCACTTTGCATGGCTTTTCATGGCCTTGCAGATAGGGTGTAAGGCAACGCAGCACAAGGGAGCACCAGCGGAGCATTCTATGGGCTTTGCGATGGGTTTTCCCACGCAACACCCATGTGTTTTGACGCATGTCCAGATTTACAAGGATCTGTAAACTTGGGAAAGCGTCAAAAATGTACGCCTCCCCAGGAGAGGCGTAACAATGAGAAATATTGTTATTTCTCCTTGTTTTCCTCTTTCTATGTGTGATGCATTCTCTAGCACACATAGACAGAGGGAAAAGCCTCTCAGGATTGTTCTTGTTTAGGAAAGTGCCCCGTCCTTCACAAAAACAATCCCACCAACAATGCAGACACCCTTGCACCATGGAACACGTGGCCTGCGTTGGCACTAGGAACCGAAGTGTGAAAACAAAGGAATGTACTGTATCTCATAAATATGGTGCATTTCTGCCCTTTCCAATTGGAGTAGTGCTGTAAAAATACTCGTGGTGCTGCAAAAATACTCGTGGGGCTGCAAAAATACTCGTGGTGCTGCCCTACGCCAATTCATTGTGAACATGCTCTTCGGTTCTTGAACCTTTGTGCTGGTCCTCGCTGCTGGCACCCTTAACGCACCACCATGTACCCCCGTGGTACCCATCCTCGGGTTTGGCACAGTGATGCCCTCTCCTGGGGTTCCCTAGGCTGCGCCCCGCTGGTGCCAGGGCTCACCACCATGCGGTACCCATCCTCGGGTTTGGCACAGTGATGCCCTCTCCTGGGGTGTCCCAGGCTGCGCCCAGGTACCCTTGTCGCACCACCATGTGGTACCCATCCTCGGGTTTGGCACAGTGATGCCCTCTCCTGGGGTGTCCCAGGCTGCGCCCCCTGCTGCCACCCTCGGCGCACCACCATGTGGTACCCATCCTCGGGTTTGGCACCGTGATGCCTTCTCCTGGGGTGTCCCAGGCTGCGCCCCCTGCTGGCGCCCTCGGCGCACCACCATGTGGTACCCATCCTCGGGTTTGGCACAGTGATGCCCTCTCCTGGGGTTCCCTAGGCTGCGCCCCGCTGGTGCCAGGGCTCACCACCATGTGATACCCATCCTCGGGTTTAGCACAGTGATGCCCTCTCCTGGGGTGTCCCAGGCTGCGCCCAGGTACCCTTGTTGCACCACCATGTGGTACCCATCCTCGGGTTTGGCACAGTGATGCCCTCTCCTGGGGTGTCCCAGGGTGCGCCCCCTGCTGGCACCCTCGGCGCACCACCATGTGGTACCCATCCTCGGGTTTGGCACAGTGATGCCCTCTCCTGTGGTGTCCCAGGCTGCGCCCCCTGCTGGTGCCCTCGGCGCACCACCATGTGGTACCCATCCTCGGGTTTGGCACAGTGATGCCCTCTCCTGGAGTTCCCTAGGCCGCGCCCCGCTGGTGCCAGGGCTCACCACCATGTGATACCCATCCTCGGGTTTAGCACAGTGATGCCCTCTCCTGGGGTGCCCTAGGCTGCGCCCCGCTGGTGCCAGGGCTCACCACCATGTGATACCCATCCTCGGGTTTAGCACAGTGATGCCCTCTCCTGGTGTGCCCTAGGCTGCGCCCAGGTACCCTCGTCGCACCACCATGTGGTACCCATCCTCGGGTTTGGCACAGTGATGCCCTCTCCGGGGGTGCCCTAGGCTGCGCCCCGCTGGTGCCAGGGCTCACCACCATGTGGTACCCATCCTCGGGTTTGGCACAGCGATGCCCTCTCCTGGGGTGTCCCAGGCTGCGCCCCCTGCTGGCACCCTCGGCGCAGCACCATGTGGTACCCATCCTCGGGTTTGGCACAGTGATGCCCTCTCCTGGGGTTCCCTAGGCCGTGCCCCGCTGATGCCAGGGCTCACCACCATGTGGTACCCATCCTCGGGTTTGGCACAGTGATGCCCTGTCCGGGGGTGCCCTAGGCTGCGCCCCGCTGGTGCCAGGGCTCACCACCATGTGGTACCCATCCTCGGGTTTGGCACAGTGATGCCCTCTCCTGGGGTGTCCCAGGCTGCGCCCCCTGCTGGCACCCTCGGCGCAGCACCATGTGGTACCCATCCTCGGGTTTGGCACAGTGATGCCCTCTCCTGGTGTGCCCTAGGCTGCGCCCCGCTGGTGCCAGGGCTCACCATCTGTGATGCCCACACTAGGGTCTGAGGAGGGGCACGCGCTGGCCCCGCTGGAGCGCAGAGTGTCTGATTCCGGAGCCCCCCGCCCTCGCCCCCACCCAGGGATGCTCGGGCCGGTAAGTGAGAGGGATGTCTCCATTAGACACAATGTTCTCCCACGTCTAGGAAGGAAAGTGACACGCGACGGTTGTGTACACAAATTTCATATTAATTAATGTTCAACTAACACTGAAAAGAAAACTATTTCATTAGCAGGCGGAGAAAGAAGAGAAAACGGAGGCGGCAATTTATAACATATTAATATGTCAGGCGCAGAAAAAACATTTACTTAGAGGGAGAGAAACGAGCTGCGCCTGAGAGGGAAGAACAAAGGCAAGGGGAGAAGAGGACGAGGAGGGAAGAAGGGAACTCTGGAAAGGGGGTTCAGGGGGAAGGAAAGCAAGAGAGGAGGGAGCGGGAGAGAAGGGGGCTGGGGGGGCAGAGAGGAGGAGGGAGAGAGGGAGTGGGAGAGATGAGACAATGGAGGAAGAGATATTAGAAAGAGTGAGTGAAACAGGGAGAACAGACAAGTGAAAGGGAGAACACGGGAAGGACCCCGAGAAATGGAGCTTTAAATAGAAATGGGGTGTAAATGAGAGGCCCTGCTTTCTGCAAGGGAAGTGGGAAGATGTAAGGAAAGGGGAGACGAAGACATAGTGAGAGAGGGGCATCAAACAAGAAGTGACATGAAAAGGGAGAACTCGTGTGGGGGGAAGAAGGGGAGAAAGGAAATGGAGAGACGAAAATACCAAGGGATAGAGAGGAACATAGAGAAACCAGAGAGGGAGAAGTGACCGAAGGGAGCACGAAATTAGAGAGCAAAACGTGAGAGAAGGAGAGGGTGGAAGGAAACAGACAGGGTGTGGAAAAGGACAGGGCGGGCAGAAATGAAACAGAGATTTAGAAAGGAGGGAAGGGAAATGAGAAGGGAAGAGCTAGGAGCAGCGTGCAATCAACTTTCTAAAGCGCCCACAGCTGAGCCAAGTATATTCCAAGCGCTTGGGTGAAGGCGATTTCATTTCATGTATTTATTTAATTATTTCTGTATTTGCCACATCAAGCAATATACAGAAATACTGGTACTTCCTACCTTTTTTTTTATAGGTGCATGTTTCTTTAATTACAAGAGTCCCTTGGTTTCTCCCCCAAAAACAAACATACCTGAGCCCCGCCCACCTCATTTGCATTGTATCTTTACCAGGGACTGAGAGCCTGACGGGAACTGGGCGGACAGGTTACTCCGTAACGGTGACGGAAAGCCCGTCCGCCGAAATCTAAATACTATTGAATATAATGGGATCGTAATACGGCGGACGGGATATCCTTCCCTGTTGTCACGAAGGAACTCCTCAGCTGATTACATCTTGGCAGATTGAGTGCTCCTCCACAAATGTGACGGATATCCCGTCCACTGTATTACAATCCCATTATTTCCTATGGGGATCGTAGTAGGGTGGACAGGATTTCCGTCACGTTTGTAACAGAGTAACCCATCTGCCAAGTTCTAAATCACGCTCAAGGGCCTCATTTAGGTATTGGCGGAGGGATTACTCCGTTACAATGGTGACGAATATCCCATCCGATGAAATATAAATTCCATTATATCGAATGGGATTTAGATTTCAGCGGACGAGATATCCGTCACCATTGTGACGCCAGTCTCTAAATCAGGCCCCGAATTCCCAGTCATTCCCCCCAAGCTCAGTTCAATCTTCCATCACAAACAGAACTGGTCCAATTCAGAAAGCAGAGGTGCAAGCTTCACAGTGTGAGAGGGAGCAGCGGTGCAAGCTTCACCGTGTGAGAGGGAGCAGCGGTGCAAGCTTCACCGTGTGAGAGGCAGCAGCGGTGCAAGCTTCACAGTGTGAGAGGGAGCAGCGGTGCAAGCTTCACCGTGTGAGAGGCAGCAGCGGTGCAAGCTTCACCGTGTGAGAGGGAGCAGCGGTGCAAGCTTCACCGTGTGAGAGGGAGCAGCGGTGCAAGCTTCACCGTGTGAGAGGGAGCAGCGGTGCAAGCTTCACCGTGTGAGAGGCAGCAGCGGTGCAAGCTTCACCGTGTGAGAGGGAGCAGCGGTGCAAGCTTCACCGTGTGAGAGGCAGCAGCGGTGGAAGCTTCACAGTGTGAGAGGGAGCAGCGGTGCAAGCTTCACCGTGTGAGAGGGAGCAGCGGTGCAAGCGTCACAGTGTGAGAGGCAGCAGCGGTGCAAGCTTCACCGTGTGAGAGGGAGCAGCGGTGCAAGCGTCACCGTGTGAGAGGGAGCAGCGGTGCAAGCTTCACCGTGTGAGAGGCAGCAGCGGTGCAAGCGTCACCGTGTGAGAGGCAGCAGCGGTGCAAGCTTCACCGTGTGAGAGGCAGCAGCGGTGCAAGCTTCACCGTGTGAGAGGCAGCAGCGGTGCAAGCGTCACCGTGTGAGAGGCAGCAGCGGTGCAAGCTTCACCGTGTGAGAGGCAGCAGCGGTGCAAGCTTCACCGTGTGAGAGGCAGCAGCGGTGGAAGCTTCACAGTGTGAGAGGGAGCAGCGGTGCAAGCTTCACCGTGTGAGAGGGAGCAGCGGTGCAAGCTTCACAGTGTGAGAGGGAGCAGCGGTGCAAGCTTCACAGTGTGAGAGGCAGCAGCGGTGCAAGCTTCACCGTGTGAGAGGGAGCAGCGGTGCAAGCTTCACCGTGTGAGAGGGAGCAGCGGTGCAAGCTTCACCGTGTGAGAGGCAGCAGCGGTGCAAGCGTCACCGTGTGAGAGGCAGCAGCGGTGCAAGCTTCACCGTGTGAGAGGCAGCAGCGGTGCAAGCGTCACCGTGTGAGAGGCAGCAGCGGTGCAAGCTTCACCGTGTGAGAGGCAGCAGCGGTGCAAGCTTCACCGTGTGAGAGGCAGCAGCGGTGCAAGCTTCACCGTGTGAGAGGCAGCAGCGGTGCAAGCTTCACCGTGTGAGAGGGAGCAGCGGTGCAAGCTTCACAGTGTGAGAGGCAGCAGCGGTGCAAGCGTCACCGTGTGAGAGGCAGCAGCGGTGCAAGCGTCACCGTGTGAGAGGCAGCAGCGGTGCAAGCTTCACCGTGTGAGAGGCAGCAGCGGTGCAAGCGTCACCGTGTGAGAGGCAGCAGCGGTGCAAGCGTCACCGTGTGAGAGGCAGCAGCGGTGCAAGCTTCACCGGGTGAGAGGCAGCAGCGGTGCAAGCGTCACCGTGTGAGAGGCAGCAGCAGTGCAAGCTTCACCGGGTGAGAGGCAGCAGCGGTGCAAGCTTCACCGTGTGAGAGGCAGCAGCAGTGCAAGCTTCACACGAGAGACACCCACAGGACAAACTTCTGCAGAGCACAAGAGCCACTGACGCACACGTGCTCTTGGGCACAGGATGTCTCAAACACCGGAGGCCCTGCCTCTACGATGCAAAGAGGGTTACACGGGACAGTGACCCTCTGTGGAGAAATACAGAAAAAAACAAATCCAAAAAAGGAAGCTTGAACTGGGAGACAGAACAATGAACCAGGAGAGGGAATACCGTAGACCAGGCATGTTGTCTGTAACTAATGTGGGTGACAATGGAGTTGGCCTCAGAACAAGTAATCACAAGGGTAGACTGGTGGTTCTTACAAGGGGTGGGGTCAGTACAACTCACCCCTAGTGGAAAAGGCAAATACTCCTCCTTGTCTTATATTCAAACTTTCTCCAGTCACACAGTCACTATCTGGGTAAGAAAGGAGGAGCCCATTTCCTTGTGAGGAGCCAGAGATGTTTAAAGGCTTGGGCAGAGTGAGCTGGGGCCCAGGGCCCCGTCTTCAGGGGCCCCCCAGATAGAGCCAGCTCTGTTCTTCACACAGTCCTGCCCTGATGCCTAGAATGATTTTTAAACATAGATTGTTTTAAATACAATTTTCCTTTAATTTATGTTTAATATGGATAATATACGGGGCTCTATTACAGACATTTTGGAGAGAACTTTTGTGTTTATGTTTCTCAGCACCATAAAACAGTCATAAAAAAGGTTCCTTGTATGAAAAATGGCAATGGATTGCAAAGATTATTTGTAATAATATTAGTGATCTTCTGCTATATTACAATAGTAAAAGCACACATTACTATCCCTGAATATTAGATATAAACACATTTAGAATTTGGACCAGTGTTCCACTGCACTGTCAGTGACCTGGCCTCAGATGGCATGAAAAGGCTGAAATTGGATCATAAATTCAAAGCTGTCCCGAACAGGGGCCCCAAAATATGTCTGGCCCAGGGCCCTCAAATACCTTAAGATGTCCCTGCGAGGAGGGTTTTCACTGCTCCTCAATAGTGCATATTGCCACTTTCTTCCAAACACGGAAAAGTAGTGCAACATTCTCTCATGCTCAAAGCAGGCAGAGCACAGGCAGCGGAAACGGAACCCCCCGTGCATGCACGAGGTACAGCATGGCGAGGAGAAGCTGTGGCCTCTGGCAGGACTGATTGCCTCCCAATACTTGATGAGTCTCCGATCTACACCATTGCAGGGGCGTGGCTTCCATTAGTGCAGCGGGTTCTGTGGCACCGGGCCCTGGAGGCCTGAAGACCACTGAAGCCTGATTATTGCTGTGTTTCACCGATCCAACAGCAGCCAAGGGGTCCAGTTCCTTCCTTGCACTAGGGCCCGTGACACACTGGCTACACAACTGCTCCAGTCGACCCATTCCACAGCCCTTACTCACAGCCTGCTGATCACTTGCGTCGCATTTTTGCCATTCACTCAAGTAAACTCCATCCTTCACATTGCACTGCACCGTCAGCACGATTCACACTTCTATTGCTCTTCCCTCATCTTCATTGCTTTTTCCCCTGTTTTTTGTGTATCTTCTCTTTGCATTTCCCTCGTTTTCACTGCTTTCTCCTTGGTTTCACTCCCCTTCCCCACTGTTTTTGAGTGCTTTCACCCTCCAAAGGGCCTTCTAGACCTGGCTGTTGGAATGAGCCTCCAGGACCTGCAAGCGCCTGGATACCCTGTTAACAAATCCTGATTGATTGATTGGTATTCCTTCTGTATATGGGCATGTGGTGCATGCACCTGATAACAAACACACTTGCAAAGCTGTGAACTCTTCTGCTGAGACCTTCTGTTCTGTTATCTGGTGGAAGTGAGACTTTGAACGGCACTGATTGCTTGTTCACATGTGCCCTATAGCATTATCCTATGGAAAGGTGTGGATGGAACACCATATATTATAGAAAAAGTTACTTTGTAATATGAACAAATCCTGTTCTCATAGGTTTGCAGCACACCCAGGTTCCAATGGAAATTGTGGGGTCCCCCTTTCCTATTTATACCTTCAGTACAGTGCGTGCAGGCCACAGGCAGCAGAAACATACGCTTATCTCACACTCAGAAGCAGTGCAGAGGTGGTGCCATCGACAAATGCTTTGCTTCTCCATGCAGATAAAATGAACAGCAATAGTGCAAGCTTCCACACACATAAAGTGTACAACAGGAGTGCAAGCTTCCCTCATATATAACACAGGTGGAGCATGGACCAAAATGTGAAATGCTTCTCCACGCACATAAATTGTACAGCAGCCGTGCAAGCTTCCCTCGTACACAACATAGGCGGAGCATAGACCAAGAAGTTTCACTGCTTCTCGATGCACAGAAAATGTACATCATCGGTGCAAGTCTCACTCGTACACAACACAGGTGGAGCACAGATCAAGAAGTGCAGTGCTGCTCCACGCACATAAAATGTACAGCAGCAGTGCAAGCTTCCCTCGTACACAACACAGGTGGAGCATGGCCCATCAAGTATAATGCTTCTCCACACAAATAAAATGTACAGTAGCAGTGCAAGATTACCTCATGCGCAAAACAGGTGGAGCATGGACCAAGAAGTGTAATGGTTCTCCACGCACATAAAATGTACAACAGTGCAAGCTTCCCTCATGCACAACACAGCTGGGGCATGGACCAAGAATTGCAATGCTTCTTCATGCACATACAATGTAAATCAGCAGTGCAAGCTTCCCTCGTACACAACACAGGTAGAGCACGGACCAAAACGTAAAATGTTTCACAATGAACATAAAATGAACATCATCAGTGCAAGCTTCAGTCATACACAACACAGGTGGAGCACGGACAAAGAAGTCCAATACTTCTCTGTGCACGTAATAGTACAGCAGCAATGCAAGCTTCTCTCATACGCAGGTGGAGCACGAACCAAGAACTGCAATACTTCTCCACACACTTAAAATGTACACTAGCAGTGCAAGCTTCCCTCATACACAACAGAGGCGGAGCATGGACCATGAATTACAATACTTCCCCATGCACATAAAACGTATAGCAGTGGTGCAAGTTTCCCTCATACACAACATAGGTGGAGCACGAACCAAGAAGCACAATGCTTCCCCACGCAGATAAAATGTACAGTGGCAGTTCAGTGGAACAGGCAGAAGACAGGCAGAAGGAGAGCAGGCATTTCCCTCATACAAGGAACAATACCCACAGGCCATTGGAGTGCACTTTTAATTTTCACACTTTACATAAAGCAGAGACAGAAGAGATGCAAGCTTCACTCACATAGAGAATTGGTAGAACACAAGTGGCAGAATGCAAGCTTCTTTGCACACAGACCAGGCCAGCATTGGCAGCACAAGTGTAAGCTTCATTTAGCACAGAACATGGACAGTACATAATGCAATAGCCAGCTTTTCACACACACATGAATACATGCACACATACTCAACAGGTTCCGGACAGGCAACAGAAATGCAAGCTTCCATCACACACATAATAGGAATAACACATACTTCAGATTGCAAGCCTCTGTGAGACACAGTACACATGCAGCACAGGCAACAGCAATGCAAGCATCACTAACACAGAGGTAATGGAAGGCTTAGTGCAAGCTTCCATCACACACACACATGTGCATCACAGAGGAGAGCAATGTAATCATCACCAACACACAGAGGTAACAGAAGGCTTAGTGCAAGCTTCCATCACACACACACATGTGCATCACAGAGGAGAGCAATGTAATCATCACCAGCACACAGAGGTAACAGAAGGCTTAGTGCAAGCTTCCATCACACACACACACGTGCAGCACAGTGGAGAGCAATTTGATCATCACCAACCACAGAGGTAACTGAAGGCTTAGTGCAAGCTTCCATCATACACACACACACACACACACGTGCAGCACAGGGGAGAGCAATGTAATCATCCCCAGCACACAGAGGTAACAGAAGGCTTAGTGCAAGCTTCCATCACACACACACACGTGCAGCACAGTGGAGAGCAATGTAATCATCACCAACCACAGAGGTAACAGAAGGCTTAGAGCAAGCTTCCATCATACACACACACACACACACACACACGTGCAGCACAGGCAACAGCAATGCAAGCATCACTAACACAGAGGTAATGGAAGGCTTAGTGCAAGCTTCCATCACACACACACATGTGCATCACAGAGGAGAGCAATGTAATCATCACCAACACACAGAGGTAACAGAAGGCTTAGTGCAAGCTTCCATCACACACACACATGTACATCACAGAGGAGAGCAATGTAATCATCACCAACCACAGAGGTAACAGAAGGCTTAGTGCAAGCCTCCATCACACACTCGTAATAAGAATAGCACATATTTCAGATGTGAAAACCTCTATGAGATGCAGTACACATTCAGCAAAGCAAGCATCACTAACACACAGAGGTAAAAAAAGGGTGAATGCAAGATTCCATCTCACACATGTAACAGGAATAGCACATACTTCAGATGTTCAAACCTCTTTGAGACACAGTAGACGTACAGCAATGCAAGCATTACTTACACACAGAGGTAAAGGAAGGCTTAGTGCAAGCTTCCATCACACACACACATGTGCATCACAGAGGAGAGCAATGTAATCATCACCAGCACACAGAGGTAACAGAAGGCTTAGTGCAAGCTTCCATCACACACACGTAATAAGAATGGCACATATTTCAGATGTGCAAACCTCTTTGAGACACAGTAGACGTACAGCAATGCAAGCATTACTTACACACAGAGGTAAAGGAAAGCTTAGTGCAAGCTTCCATCACACACACATGTGCATCACAGAGGAGAGCAATGTAATCATCACCAACACACAGAGGTAACAGAAGGCTTAGTGCAAGCCTTCATCACACACACGTAATAAGAATAGCGCATATTTCAGATGTGAAAACCTCTATGAGATGCAGTACACATACAGCAAAGCAAGGATCTCTAACACACAGAGGTAAAAAAAGGGTGAATGCAAGATTCCATCTCACACGTGTAACAGGAATAGCACATACTTCAGATGTTCAAACCTCTTTGAGACACAGTAGACATACAGCAATGCAAGCATTACTTACACACAGAGGTAAAGGAAAGCTCAGTGCAAGCTTCTATCACACACACTCACACGTGCAGCACAGGGAAGAGCAATGTAATCATCACCAACACACAGAGGTAACAGAAGGCTTAGTGCAAGCTTCCGTCGCAGACACACACACATGCAGCATAAGCAACAGCAATGTAAGCATCTGTGACACACAGAGGTAAAGGAAAGCTTACTGCAAGCTTCCACCACACACACACACACACACATGCATGTGCTGCACAGAGGACAGCAAAGCAAGCATCACTAACACACATATGTAAAGAAGGGTTTAGTGCAAGCTTCCATCACACACACACGCACACAGACACACACACGTGCATCACAGGCCACAGCAATGCAAGCATCACTACCACACAGAGACAAAGGAAGGTTTAGTGCAAGCTTCCATTCCACACACGCACACACATGCGCAGCACAGGGGACAGTAATGCAAGCATCACTGACACACAGAGGTAAAGGAAGGTTTAGTGCAAGCTTCCACCACACACACACACACACACACACACATGCACACGGACACACACACACAGCACAAGCCACAGCAATGCAAGCATCACTACCACACAGAGATAAAGGAAGGTTTAGTGCAAGCTTCCATCACACACACACACACACACATGGAATAACACATACTTCAGGAGTGCAAAGCTCTGTGAGACATAGTACACGTACAGCATAAGCAACAGCAATGTAAGCATCACTAACACACAGAGGTAAAGGAAAGCTTACTGCAAGCTTCCACCACACACACACACACACACACGTGCAGCACAGAGGACAGCAATGCAAGCATCACTAACACACATAGGTAAAGATGGGATTAGTGCAAGCTTCCATCACACACACACACACATGCATGTGCTGCACAGAGGACAGCAATGTAAGCATCACTAACACACATAGGTAAAGATGGGGTTAGTGCAAGCTTCCATCACACACACACACGTGCACACAGACACACACACGTGCCTCACGGGCCACACCAATGCAAGCATCGCTACCACACCGAGGTAAAGGAAGGTTTAGTGCAAGCGTCCATGACACACACACATTACTAATAACACATACTTCAGATGTGCAAACCTCTGTGAGACGCGGCACACATGTAGCACAAACAACAGCAGTGCAAGCATCACTAACACACAGAGGTAAAGGAAGGCTTAGTGCAAGCTTCCATCACACAACCACTCACACAGTCACACACACGTGCAGCAAAGGCCACAGCAATGCAAGGATCACTAACACACTGAAGTAAAGGAAGGTTTAGTGCAGCTTCCTTCACACACACACACACACACGGAATAACACATATTCATATGTGCAAACCTCTGTGAGACACAGCACACATGTAGCACAAACAATAGCAGTGCAAGCATCACTAACACACAGAGGTAAAGGAAGGCTTAGTGCAAGCTTCCCTCTCATGCAAAAGGTACAGTGAGGGCAACACAGGGAACAGCAATGCAAGTATAACTAACACAGAGAGATAAAGGAAGGCTTAGTGCAAGCTTCCATCACACACACACACCCAGTAGAAACAGCACATAATTCAGATGTGCTTGCCTCTGTGAGACACAGTACACATGCAGCAATGCAAGTATCACTAACACACAGAGGTAAAGGAAGGCTTAGTGCAAGCTTCCATCACACACATACACACACACACCCAGTAGAAACAGCACATACTTCAGATGTGCTTGCCTCTGTGAGACACAGTACACATGCAGCAATACAAGCATACCTAACACACAGAGGTAAAGGAAGGCTTAGTGCAAGCTTTCACCACACACACATACACAAATGCACACGGAAACACACACACAGCACAAGCTACAGCAATGCAAGTATCACTAACACACAGAGGTAAAGGAAGGCTTAGTGCAAGCTTCCATCACTCACACACGCACACCGATTAGAAACAGCACATACTTCAGATGGGCTTGCCTCTGTGAGACACAGTACACATGCAGCAATACAAGGCTCACTAACACACAGAGGTAAAGGAAGGTTTAGTGCAAGCTTTCACCACACACACATATACAAATGCACACGGAAACACACACACAGCACAAGCTACAGCAGTGCAAGCATCACTAACACACAGTGGTAAAGGAAGGTTTAGTGCAAGCTTCCATCCCACACGCACACAGACACACCCCCGTACAGCACAGGCTACAGCAATGCAAGCATCAGTAACACACAGAGGTAAAGGAAGGCTTAGTGCAAGCTTCCACCACACACACACACACACACACACATGCATGTGCTGCACAGAGGACAGCAATGCAAGCATCACTAACACACAGAGGTGAAGGAAGGTTTAGTGCAAGCTTTCACCACACACACATACACACATGCACACGGACACACACACAGCACAAGCCACAGCAGTGCAAACATCACAGACACACAGTGGTAAAGGAAGGCTTTAGTGCAAGCTTCCATCACACAAACACACGCACACAGTCACACACACGTGCAGCACAGGCCAGAGCAATGCAAGCATCACTAACCCACAGGGGTAACGGAAGGTTTAGTGCAAGCTTCCTTCACACACACACACACACACAAACACACACACACATGGAATAACACATACTTCAGATGTGCAAACCTCTGTGAGACACAGCACACATGTAGCACAAGCAACAGCATTGCAAGAATCACTAACACACAGAGGTAAAGGAAGGTTTAGTGCAAGCTTCAATCACACAACCAAACACGCACAGACACACATGCGTGTATCACAGGCCACAGCAATGCAAGCATCACTAACACACAGAGGTAAAGGCACGTTTAGTGCAAGCTTCCTTCACACAACCACACGCACACAGACACACACACGTGCAGCACAGGCCACAGCAATGCCAGCATCACTAACACACAGAGGTAAAGGAAGGTTTAGTGCAAGCTTCCCCCTTATGCAAAGGTACAGCGGGGGCAAAACAGGCTCAGAACTCATACGCACAGTGAAAGCACATTCATCAGCTTCACGTGCTTCTCTCTCGCCTGTGGCAGGGGTGGGTGAAGGGGAGTGAAAGGAATTTGGAAAGGAGAGAAGGGTGAGGAAGAAAAATAAAGGGTGTGAAGAGGGAAAATGTAGGACGTGATGGAGAGAGTGGGGGACAGTTTTGAAACGGCCAGAAAGTGAAACCGAGTCCGGCTGATGGAGGTTAAGGGGTCATGCGCCCTCTCCCCGCTAGGTGGCAGTGTCACATGCTCCAGGAGTCCTCTCCCTGTGCCCATGGCCAGGCTGCAGAGAAGCCGCCGCTTGCAACCAGCAGGCACAGCCTCCGTAGCACTGACAGACAAGTGTGTCACACACCTGTGTGCTGCGCCAGGTAATGCACGCGCTGGTGTCCTAGGACAGACACACACACACATCCTCCTAGTGCACATACAAGTGTGTCACACACCTGTGTGCCGTGCCAGGTAATGCACGCGCTGGTGTCCTGGGTCAGACACACACACATCCTCCTAGTGCACATGCACAAGTGTGTCACACACCTGTGTGCCGCGCCATGTAATGCATGCGCTGTTGTCTTAGGTCAGACACACACACACAACAAACTGTATCTCAGGCCATCCTCCTAGTGCACATGCACACGTGCGTTCCACACTAGGCACCCTAGTGCGCACACACATTTGGGCCCCAGGGGAAGAGCCATAGAATAGTTATGTTCCAGACATGACTCCCTCGTGACACACACATACATGCACACCACAGAAATGTGTGCCCTGTCCCAGACTCCTTATGGGCCACGCACACAGATGTGCTACAGGCGAGGCTCCCTTGTGTATGTGTGCGCGGGAACACCACACACACACAGACACGCACACACACACACACACATAGACACGCACATTACTTCTTGGTGTAGCCATACAAAGAGCCAAGTTTGTCTCAGGACGAGTTCCCTTGGGCACACTCCAGTGCCATAGGCATGTGCGCGCAGATACACAACTCTCCCCACCCACCCACCCTTCTGCCCAAGGCTCCCTGACACATACAATCTTCCAACAGTGTTGCTATAACACATACATTTATGTGTCTCATAAGCCAGGCCCCCAGACACCCCCACCCACCTGTGGCCAGGCTGGCCGCCAAGGCACTAGAAATAAAGCCACCTTTGTCCGGTGTTGCCTTCTCTGGCACCCACATAGTCAGTTACAATCTCGATGCCCCCCTCTCCCTCACACACACCTGCAGGGCCAGGTCAGTGACACAGTGCATCGGTCTTCACCCTTCCAATCCTAAACCAGGCGCAGGCCTCGGCGCTGCCCCAGCTCAGCCCACCGTGATGCCGCCCAGGTGGAAGTGTGCAGAATGTGTGGAAAAAAGATCCAAAGGCTTAGGACCAAATCTATGGGCATTTCACACAGGGCAGGAATGCATCACATTTAAGCAATACGCCGCATTCCTGTCCTTTCCCCTGCAATGGTGCCCTTTGGCTGCCTAGCGCCAACGCAAGGGCATCCTTGCACAATAGCACAAGGGTGTCTGCAGGCAGGATTGCTTTTCTGCAGGAAGGGGCATCTTGCTGCACAAAAAAGCATCCTGGCTCAGTGGAGGTGAGGGAGGCGGGTTCCTCTGTTTATGTGTGCTGCACTTGGAGGACACATCCCAGAAAAACCAAGAGGGCATGAATGATAAAAAGAGAGAGCAGAAGGAAACGTTTGAAGCGAACAATCAGCGAAGGAACGCGGGGAGATGCTGCTCAAAAACCTGCGCTCGCCCTCTAGTCAGCCTACACAGTCAATGTACAAGGACGAGGGAGCACCCTGCCTCTCATCCCAGCACAGTTCACCCTATTGCATTCTGGTAAATGCAGTACGCTTACTTCAAAGTATCTGTAGTTTTTCACTAAAGCTGTTGCAGGTAGCGCTGTTATCTCCAGACAGTGTTTCTGGGTTTCTCCCTTCATCAGTAGAGAGCAGAAGAAACAGAGAGCAGAGAAAAGTCATCTGGAGTTTCTGAAACTCTTCCCAAGTCTTCACAGGTCGCAGCACCACACCACAGGCACACAGGTGCATCCCAGGTGAGCTTGTCAGCTCATTGGCTCAAGAGAGCCTTTTACACACAAGGGGCAGGGATCGCCCTGCCTCTCATCCCAGCATAGTTCACCCCATTGCATCCTGGTAAATGTAATACGTTTAATTCAAAGTTGCTGGAGTTTGTAACAAAAGTTGTTGTAGGTAATGCTGTTATCTCTAGACAGTGTTTCTGGGTTTAGCCCTTCGTCAGTAGAGAGCAGAAGTAAGACAGACCAGAGAAAATTAATCTGCTCTCTACTGAAGAAGGGGTAAACCCAGAAACACGTGTCTAGAGATATACAGCACTAGGTGCAACCACTAAGGTGAAAAACTACAGACTACAGATGAAGTAAGAACACATTTGTACTGCATTTACCATAATGCAATGGGCAAACTGCATGCTGGCGTGTGAGACAGTGTGCTCCCAACTGTTTCTTGTTCATACAGTCAATGTAGTCTGTACAAGGCCCTGGCTCTCCAAACCAGACCTCAGAAGAATTGAATCGTCATCTCACCAATCAACCCAAACCTCTGGACCTAAATCACCAGAGGCCTTATCTCCAATGATTTCCGACCATAAAGAACATGAGGGGTCATTTGCAACGTGATTGTTTTCGACTTCCCAATGAGAGCGCCAACCCGAGCATCTGTCAGATGCTTATAATGGATGAGGATCTTCTACAATCCTTAGATTTTTTGCTGCCAAGAGAAGGTGATGACATCATATGGAAGACAACAAAGTAAAAAGGTCTTGCAAACTGGCATGAGCCTTCTGCAGCACCAAATGTGATGATTTCCACACTGCGCAGACATACTCATCCTCGAAAAACATGTAAATGCCACGTTAAAAGTGGAAACTTTTCTTGGCAGCCACAGATGAGTAATTATTAATACTTAATTTGCTTATGATGCATGCACAAGACAAGCCAGCAAGGTCATGCACACTCATACTTACCAAACTAGCAAACATTCCTACTGCCTACAATCAATGGTGAACAATTTTAAGAAGATGGAAGAACTCCCATATCAATCAGGTCTTTAGCAACATGGTCAATGTGCATAAAACACCAACCATGGCTGTGGTAAAAACAACACAGACAAAAGTATAGTCTCAGCTGAGATCCACCAGCAACCCATGCAGGGTTCAAGCCTAATAGAAATCACAGCCCAACAAGCAGTGCCAAGCAACCACAGCCCAAAGTCTCTTCGCAAAGCTCACTATTGCTTTCCAAGATGTGGCCACTGCTTTAGTCCATCAGCACCCAAGGCCTTAGAAAGAATGGATCATCCTAAAAACTCATGCACCCTAGCAAGGGTCATCCTTCAATGGCACTTGGGATTGACAATTCAGCCCCCCAAGCACAGAAGAACAAATAAGAGTGCAATGTGTTGGAACTAAGCCTGGACATAGGACACTGTAAAGTTGAGGGCTTAAAAGTGGAGGCCCCATCAACCCATGAGGAGAAGGACACATCTTTACTATAAATCTAAAAAAGAAAGACTAGCAAAAGGTTAAGAAAACGAAATAAACAAAAAGTATGGTTTCCACAGAAGAGCAAAAGGTCCGAAAGATCCAAAGTTAAATCTACAGCCCCCTTTTCTCTGCAAATAACACATGTTAGAAACAGGGTCACCGGTTTATTGGGAAGACATCCTACTCGAGCAGCAATCCTTGCCAGGGTGAAGTCACAAGCAAACCCCCAATGAACCTGTGCTCAGCCCGCTGGACGCTTGGCACAGAACAGTCAGGCAACGTGTAAAGTATTTATGCAGCACTTCAAACAGTAATAAAGTGAAAACACAAGACAAGGAAAATACGACACCAATTTAGAAAAACAGAGTACATTCTAATAAATCAAGATGAAAATGACAACAATCCAATCAGTAGAACTGGAGATATGCAGCTTTAAAGATTTCAGTGAAAACAGCCCCAAAGAGCACAAAGCACCAATGGTGGTTATCTGGTTTCACTGGACTGGGACATAGTCACAAGTTCAGGCCGACAGTGGTGAAGCACAGGCTGGCTACATGGACACCACACCTTCATCCTGGATGTGAAAAGATGCGGTGTCCTGCATCTAGAATGTGTCGTGCAGCAGAGGTGATGGGAGGTCCAAGTGAGGAGATGCGTCACACAGCCGAGGATCGGAGGAGCTGCGAAGTGCAATGCAATGCCCTTGCGTGGAGATGCGTTGCATAGTAGCGGTTTCGATGAGCTGTGATGGCGGAGGTGATGTCCTTGCATGGAGATGCATCGCGCAGCGGTGGTTTTGATGGGCTGCAATGGGAAATGCCAAGTCCTTGGGTCAGGGAAATCTACACAGCAGAGGCGATGCATTGATTCTGAAGCTGATACATTCAGCAACAGTGGCAATGTGCTGGTTCTGCCAGAGATCCACAGATGTGCTGGCAGAGCACCTTCAGGCCCACTGTCAATGGCCTACGACTGGGGTGGCACCACCTGGGAAGTAAGGCTCACAGGTGGCAGAGTCCAGGTGTGGGGTTCAAGGCTGTTAGAAGCCTGTTCTATCCCTGAGGTTTCTGATCAGGAGGCCACCCTTGGGTTCACACTGGAGTCCTGGGTTTAGAGATGCAGATCCAGTTCTTCTCACCCAGTCAAGAGGGCAGCAGAACAGCAGAGTGGCCGTCATTTCAGCTGCACAGCAGTCCTTCTTCCTGGCAGAGTCCACAGGTCCAGAAGTGTACTGTGGGGTTGGGGTCTGAGGTTCAACATTTAAACCTGGTGCCCACTTTGCAGTAGAGTTAAGCCTCTATAGGTTTCAACCCCCTGAGGTGTCAGGCATCCCCTCCCTCCCTGTCCTGGCCCAAGCTTGTCTGGGGTCACAAAAGACCAGTGGCAGACCCTTTGTGAGAGTGCTCAGGCAGGCCTTTGTCATTGTCCAGTGTGGTAGGTGACAACTCCTTCCACTCACTAACTCAGAGTGGTCCATCCTGCCAACACCAATCTTCCACACTGCCTACGAGCAATACATAAAGATGAACTGCTAGCTGCACTAAGTGATGTGACCGAGGAGCAGGCTACAGGCATCAAATGGTTAGGACAAAAAATGCCAGCTTTTTAATAGTGGTATTTTCATAATTGCGGCAAAAGTCTGGATTTACAATTAATGCAGGTTTTTAATCACAATTTCACCATCATAGACCAAGCCAAACATGACCTGTCCACCCCCTCCAAATTGGACGTTATCACTTATTAAATGTAATAGGGTAACTCCAATGTTATCCTATGGGAGATGTAGGCCTTGCAGTTGTGAAAAATTGATTTTAGAGTTTTTTACTACCAGATCATGTAGAACTTAAAGGTACATGTCCAAACATTTAAATCCACTGCACCCTGCCCTCTAGGCTGTTCAAGGCCTATCATAGTAGTGACATATCTATTAAAAAGGACGGTATGGGTATGATAAAGGTATATTTTGCCAGGTCAAAATAGCAGTTTTAAAACTGCACACACAGGCTGCAATGACAGGCCTGAGAGATGTTTAAATAATACTTAAGTGAATGGCACAGGCTGTGCTGCAGGCTCACTAGTAGCATTTGATTTTCAAGACTAGGGACCTAGAAGTAAACTAAATATGCCAATTGAGTGTAAGCCAATGCTACCATGTTTAAACGAGAGAGCACATGCACTTTAGCACTAGTTAGCAGTGGTAAAGTGCACAGAGTCCTAAAAGCCAAATAAAACGGGTTCAGAAAACAGGAGGGTGAAGGCAACATTTTTGGGGATGACCCAGCAGAAAGGGCCTGGCCCAACAACACCAGACTGCAAAACAGATCCAACACAATCAGCAATCTTAATTATCTGACCCAACTGAATAGGAGGGTAGTCCACCATAATATTCTCAAAGCACTACCTGTCTGACGATCCTGTGAATACAGTGAAGGAAAGAGCTCTGATGACAGCACAAACCAAATTCTGAATGCTCTTGCATTCTCACAACAAACATAATTCCCACTGAACGAGCAGGGACAAAGAGACGCCCACAGATAATTTTAGAGTAGACGTAACAGACCTGCAATGCCAACTCTTTTCAAGAAGTGATGCCCTCCCAGTCCCAGGAAAAGTGGACTGTCGTCAAAACCTATTGAAACAATTCTAGCTTATCACTCAATAGCCCAAGATAAATCTAGGAAAGAACTAATCATTAACACAACAGATAGAGGCAAATGAGAGATTACCAACTTCTCAAGTGCTTTCATGAAAAAGCTAATAACTTGGAGCTTTCACACAACTTCAATATACCAACTGGAAATTAGATGAATCATGAGGCAAAACAGGAGCAGAAATCCATGGAATTATAAACAACCATCTCTCAAAAAGTGTCCCACAGCAGGTCAAATATGAGGACATTATTATGAATTACATTGTTCTATCAAAACTGCAATATATCTGCAAGGGTTCTCAAGAAATGAATCCACATTCTCAGGATACTGAAACTCCTTCCAAAACAGCTAATGTTTTCATACCAATCAATTATCAATACAGCATTTTTACATCCCCAGCAGGGAGAGAGTAGTTAATCCATAGAAATGGTTTTAAGGTCTAAGGCAGAATTTCAATATGTTATGTCCCAAAAACAAACCTTTGCTGAGTGGTGTCTTTTAATCTTGCTACCCTGACCAGAACGACATCCCACAGCCTTTAGAGAACCATCCCCCTAAGCCGTACACGCTTCTATGAAAATTTCTGAAGCAAACATCTTTGCACTTCTGTAAGGCCTTCCATTGAGAAGGGCTTAGGTGCAGCAAGAGCTGACTCCCATCAGGGAGAGGCCATAAGTCAGGGATAGTTAAAGCAACTACAGGTCCACGTCACTGGATTATGAAAGCTTGATCAATGATAATAGGAGAGGCTGCAGATCCTGGTGGTTGAATCACGAAGAACCAACAAACCAGGACTGGTCCTGGGGACCTGAAGCCTTCTGGTAGAACAACCTGATTCCAAAATCAGTATCCCTAAAAAAAAATATGGCACAGTCAATCTCCCAGGTAGGCTCCTTCCACATAATGGTATGCAAATTTGTTCATGGAATTTTGCGGCCTGGTATCAGCTGAGGATCCAGGATTCAGGACGACGCAGTGGTTTACCGAACAACATTTGAAATAATATGTTTGCAGGAGACATGGACAATTAGAACATTGGAACGTTGGCAGCTCCATTGAAGACAATGGAGTGCTCCGGGCTTTTACTGTCCGGTAAAAGCCCGCAGCGCCAACATTCCAATGTTCGCTTTGTTCACAGCAACAGCTCTGAACAAAGCCTCACGGAGCTGATGGGATTTTAATCCCCTCGGGCTCCGTGAGCAATTTGTTTTATTTCATAGAACATTCTGCCCTGAGTGGCAGAATGTTCTAATAGCCTTAGAACCCGCCGTAGCGGGCTCTACCGGCTATTAAAGGCCCTCTCCCTTGTTAATGGCCTCGCCTTCGGCTCAGGCATTTAACGCGGGAGTGGGCCTTTAATAGCCGGTAGAGCCCGCTACGGCGGGTTCTAAGGCTATATTAAAGCCCCGTATCTCCCAGGATATCATGTACTCCACATCTCAGCAGCAAAAATCCTGTTATGTAGATAGTCCGGCAGGTGGTTTAGCAATCTTTGTGATAACAAGCCTCAATTTTAAACTTGATTATTAAACACAGGACATACATAACTCATCAGAATGAAAGTGTATCTGCCAAACACAAAGTCTCAGAAATTATTCAAAATCAGATTATTACTCCCTGCTATCACTATCTATTAGATTACCTCAAACCAAGAGTGAAGCAACTTTGGTCAAATGCGGGCAGGTT
This sequence comes from Pleurodeles waltl, assembly GCF_031143425.1. Classification (NCBI taxonomy): domain Eukaryota; kingdom Metazoa; phylum Chordata; class Amphibia; order Caudata; family Salamandridae; genus Pleurodeles; species Pleurodeles waltl. Next base: position 1,525,399,950 of record NC_090446.1, on the reverse strand, counting down.
CCTGTTCCACTTATTAGATCTGCTTCTATCAAAATCCAAATTTCGAATTTATAATCACAGGTGACTTAAATCTCAACTTGCTATATTCCAGCCCCAAAAATGAATCAAGGAGAGAGGAAGGCACAATGTGGAGATTACAGACATCCTTAAATCATCAGCAAAGAATCAACACACTTGGCACTAGCTTATTTGAAGCTCTGCATGCTCTGAGTACGAGAGCCGTAAACAGCTGCCAGATATCAGAAAAACCCACCTCATTCACCCACATTTAAAAAATGTAAAGCTGTATCCTGGAGATGGGTTAATAGGATTTCCTGTGATGACAATTCCGTGCCCACTGTAGTGTTTTGCATGATTTAGAAAGGAACCTTTCTCGCTCCCAGCAGATTTCGTATCAGTGTGACGTAATCGCTAGAATAAGATGCAACGAAAGCTTGGTTTAGAATGTTGGAGTTCGCAGGTACGCGCGGACGTATGATTTACAGCTCCATGTGTGGCCTAGTCATTGACGGGTACCAGGCTGGTGAAGATACTACACCGGCAACCAAATGAACACTATAGAGTAGGAAGAATTCGTAGACCATCTGACTAATGATCATTTCATTGATGAAGCTTTACCAACCAACTCCCATCACCATCCAATACCTGATGACCAATTAACCAAGAAAGGAGGACTCCTTGGTCAATCAACAGGGAAAATATGACATACGTGGCCAGAGTTGGCCAAACAGTGAGGAACTATCCACGATTATCACCAAAAGAAGGAAAGATGACCACAGTCCCACCTGGGACTTCTGGAATCACCTTTGAAACAAATACCACCTTTCAGCTGGAGACTTTGAGAAAGGGTTTCGAAAACTGCTACCCACTCATCTTCAACACCCACATCACTGCAAAGATGCGACATCCAACCAAGTTATAAAATAGGAAAACGTAAAGATCTCTTTATGTAACTACAGATTTATAGCCTGTTTAGATGTGGAGGCAGAGAGTTTTGACTCGCTGTTTCTTGCAGATCTTTGTGAATGGGCAAGAAACCTTAAGCTGAACCCCTGGCCTCAAAGAAGGTTCAGAGAGAAAGTGGAACCATGGATTACATCATGGCTATCACTTCACTTGTACTTAAAACTATAAGCGAGGGTTTATTCCTTCATGTGTGCTTCATCGAGTCCAAAAAGGCTTTTGACAGTATCAGCAGAGATCTTGTCTGTGCCAGATTGACCATATGGGGCGTTCCCTACAAAATCTTAAATCTAATAATTTCACTTTATTCTAACAAATGGGTTCAAGTAAAACTCAGCACTGATGGCACTCTGTCCAATAAGGCATTTGTCAGTAGAGGTCTGAAGCAAGGATGCGTCCTGGCCCGATGCTCTTCAATCTGTTAGTTGCTGACATAGAGTCAGTGGTTGCAAATCAAAGTCCACGCCCCTCTAAGGTAAACGTTATTAGGCACAGGGACAAACCAAACAAGGCCAACTCCACATGAAGAACAGTGGTTCCAAGTACAACAATGAGATAACATAAGGTCAGATCAATGAATCATGCAGTTGATTTAATCATCAAGAACTCAAGAATTCTGCTCACATTATATGGTTATCGATGGCCCTTCTCCAATCTGGACAGTTGTCGGGATGTGGACAAGCTTAGTACAACTAGTGTTGGCAAGCAATACTCCTGATTTCAGAGATCTTTACTGGATTTTAAGTTGGATCTGATTCATGAGATGTACTGATTTCTCTATCAATACATTCTCTGGTTACACTTTTCCTACTTTGCTCCTGCATCATCGAACTAATATTGGTCCTGATGATGCCCCTTCGTTGTTATGGGGTCGAAACACCATCGCCGACCATGACAATGTGAACAGAATATCGGATGGACAGTTCGTACTTCGGCACTAGTGAAGTGCTCCGACTGCAATTACTTGAAATTGTTTCATTATCATATGTTGTTTTCTATGGTGTGATCATTTGAGACCAGATTGCATTATCTTTTTATATGAGACTAATGAGATATGTTTACTAAATACTCTCTTAACATGGGTCCAGCTTTTGTTTGCCTATTAAGTTATTGATGATTAATTCTACTGCTTGATTGCTTGAGTTGACCTTCTAAGTAACCTCATTGTTCCACCTGGATCCACTGTTCCTGATGTGCACCTAAGCTAAATAGCCATCTGATGTGTGTCTTGCCATTGGCTAGCAACACAGTCATCTTTTTACTGTAGGCTTTCAACACTCACTAAACCATCTCCACAACTATTGCTAATACAATAAACATGAAGAAAATCACAAAAAACAAGAAGTGCTTACCTTCTCAGAAAACACAGCGCTGTGTGAACGTTTAAGCTATTCCCGCACGGATTCCCAGCACAAATCCCTACAAAGCCTCAGAGCTTGGAAAGAAAAATTCTGGATTCAAATTTGCGCAAACCAAGTAGGTACATCTGATGGGTCAATCTTTAAAACCATTGTTCATAGTATAGAATGCAAAACTCCTTCCAACTCTAACCTATGGTTTGATTCCTGGGAAATTCGACCTAGCTCAACAGGCGCAGACTAAACTTTATAAATAAAAATGTAGTTGCTGAACTCTGTGAATCATGCCCAAATTTAATTTGAATTAAACTTAGTGGAGCAAACACTGGGGACACAATGTGGTACTGCTAAACCACTGGTTCAAACTCAAGCAAGCAGAAAAGGGGTCCTTTAAATGCTATGGGGCATATTTACAAGAAAGTGGCACATCATAGATGATGCTCCACTTTTCTTGCACCCCTTTGCGCCCCCCCAAGGTTACCATGTCTGTGACATATTTACAATACGGCACACCATGGTGCACGTTAGGCAACTATTTTGACACTATTGTGGTGCTTTGGTGGGGTAGCAGCAAAAATTATGGCTCTAATCCACCAGTCAAGGGAGGCCCATTGAATACAATAGGAGCATCAATTTAACACCTGCCTCAGGCAGATGTTAAAAATGACCCTAGAAGTGGCTCAGAGAAGTCTTGTAGATTTCAATGCACCATGTTTTTGGGCCCCCGTGCGTTGGAACGCCCCCCTTTGCATGCATTATGGCTGGTGCAGGCATAATCTGGCGCAAGGGGTTACAAAGTCACACAATGCTTGCATTGCACCACTTTGTAAATATGACGCGACGAAAATGCCTCCTTAACGCCACATTAGAGTAAACAAATGACGCTAATGTGGTGCAAGGGGGCACAAGGGGCTTGTAAATACGCCCCTATATCTGCCAAGAACTTGAGCAGAGGAAAAACTCTCTGCGATCAGTATCTGTTGACACCATACTAAGGACCTTTAAATGACTCCGCCATGGGGTTGTAATGTATCCTATAGAGCATCCATGCAGACATTCATTATGGCGGTAATTTCCAAATCTAGAGGCATTGATCTGAAATCCTATAAAATGAAGCAACACAGCTCATGAATAGAAAAATCCTATGGAAAAGAGGCACCACGATATACCAGGATCTTGTACTCTCATGAGAAATAAAAGTCCAGTTTTTAGGTTATGTTTTGGATTTTTTAATGAGGGGGGGATAGCACAAAGATGGAAATTTAAGAGAGAAAATGCAGCCTGAAACATCTGCTCCTATTGTAAAGAATCAATTACACATGCCCTTCGTGGTTGCCTGGCCTTTACATTTGAAAGAAAAAGGCTTTTCTTCCCCAAAGTTTTGGAAGCAAATGTAAGGAACTGTTTATCATCTTTTTTAATGTCTTTAATAGCACCAGAGGCATGCTCATTAGTAGATTTGTAAATTTTAATAGGCAAGGGAAATATTTTAATTACACCTGCGTAATTGGCGTAATTTTTTTACATTTTCTATAATGAAATTTATACAAAATTACAGAGTTTATGCTGTTTCACTATGTTGCATAATTTTGAGGAGAAATTTTAATACAAATCTGCTGGTCGGGTACTTTTTTTTACCACTAGCGGCATTTCTGGTAAGTATTTTATCTGAGCACTCCGTTCCGGTAATTTGTGAGTGCAAAGTACAAATTTCAACATAAGAAGCACTGCTTTCAACTCAAGCCGCAGTTCCTTTAATGTGGGTGGTCAACAAACATTTCAGGTAGATTTTTTACCTGAGTAGACCGTTCGGGTAATTTTTGAGTGCAAAACTACAAATCTGAAAGCAAGCTGTGGTGTTTTCAACATGAGTGACTGAGAATCAACTGAAAAATTAAATTCTCAAATTGAATTTTTAGCTGTATGCCCTGTATGGGTAGATTTTTGAGTGTGAGATGCATTTCACGTAACTAGTCACATTTGTAGATAATTTTGCAGCAATTTTGTGTTATCAAGCTACAGAAAATTACACGAGTTTTGCACACCCCTAAAAAGTCTGAATATGGTATTAAAATCAACTGATCAATTATATACTAATCAATGATTAGCTGGAACCTTCCTGTCAGAAGATTGGAATACATCATACTCTTATTGCGAGTTGTCGAGGACCTTGTACTCAGAAAAGTGCTCTGTATAAACATTTTAAACCAAGGATTTAGACTTTGATTTGCACTTTAGTCTTGGAGTCCCCATTTCAAAGGTTATGACATTTATACACCAGAGTCATCCTTTCTAGGATTACAAACTCTATTGCACATATTCACCAATAAGCTGGTGAATCCTTTACATTGTACAGAATTCAGACTTTGTTTATATCACTTAAATCACATATAGTATTGAGATATTTCCCGAGGTGGGGATGTGAATGTGTATTGCTGGGAATGAAAGCACAATAGTAATGGAACTGTGTATATTGAGAATTATTCAGATAAGGGACATGGATTGTAACTCACTAAAGGCAGCTATAGATATAAGACCATTAAGAACATTTATTGCATTTCAGGATATACCATGCATTTGTTCAAAAGGCTATTCATATCTTCCAGTTCTAGAAAGTCCTAGTAGTCAACCAGAGAGAGTGGGTTATACAAAGATTGTCAGACATTATTGTAGAAATACTGAATTGTGATATAACCTAACACTGAAAGAAATAAGTCTTGGTGTAGATATGAATGCCTCAGCAGGGCAGGTTGAGTCCAGCAGTAAGAACAGGTGAGGGAAGATACTTGGGCCCATAGTTATACTTTTTTAGTGCCGCATTTTCATAGTTTTTTCGTCGTTTGCACCGATTTTGCATCAAAAAACTACGCAAATGCGGTGCTAAAAAAGTATAAATATGGGCCTTGGTTTCTCAGTTTCATCCTCTCTTGTCCTATTTCTATTTTTCCCAATCTACTACCAACCTGCATCGATATTCCTTGCATGGTGGCCAGTGCGTTCAAGGAAGTGTAGATACTAGCACAGATACTGTCGGGTCTAGATGTGAGAAATGGGGTCTCTAGTTGGCAGTAAGTTTGCACTCTGTTCAAGTAGGGACCCTCACTCTAGTCAAGGTACTGGAGATACACACCTAGGATAAACCCTGCTCACCCCCTTGGTAGCTTGGCACAAGTAGTCAGGCTTATATCAGAGGCAATTTGTAGAGTATTTGTACAAACACAAAACAACACAGTGAAAACACCACAAAAGCACTCAACACCAGTTTAAAACAAGCATTTGCAATGCAACGGTCTTGCATTTGCTCGACTTAGAGCTATTAGCTTTGTAAAGTCCTAACCGGACTTTTCTTGCCACATAACTTGAAATGAAAAGTAAAACAGTTTCACATAAGCGAGCCGATTCAAAGCACCACTCCATGAGCATGAAGCGCGAAGGAGAGACTTAAAAGGAAACAGAAGTTTGCTTCCAGTCAAACCTATCTGCAATTATGCAATTATCCATATAACAGGGTCGATGTCATGCAAATTGCTCGACTACTGCCCAGCGAGATGACGCTGCATAGGAAATGAAAAGAAAAAGTAGTGCAGAAACCATGCGGAAAACATGGAGTCTCGTATGTTTTCAATAGATGGCCAGTGCGCTCGATGAGAGCTAAATACTGGAAAAAGGCATGACGTATGCATGCCTTTCACTAATGAAATCAAGTGAATTTTAAAAAGCAAGCCCACGAATCAACGAAACTGACGGGCATACAGTGGGCGTGGTTAAAATCCCAAAGAGAGATTACAGTAGGCTAGAGCACTTGCACGCTCTACCCTAAAAATATCCACTATATATCTGAGAAAAACCCCAAAAATTACAAAAATTCAACACACACAAGCAACGTTATGAACTTGCAAAGATTGAACTTCAATATAGTGCTTAGAAACAAAAATGCTTCAATTTGGTGTTATCACGGCATTGTGACGGAGTCGTTCCAACCAATCTGACGCCAATGGTACTGGTCATGGAGTCTCATGAACCCCCCAATTACAGTACTTTTGATAATGAGGAAACAAGCCAGTGCTCAGAGTCAGGGAGGTAAGGTGTCACTGGATCTGGTGTGGCGTCGGTTTCTTACTGCAGAGCAGGGGAGATAATGCGGCATCAGTGCGAAGTGTTGGTTTCTTATGCTCTGACGAGTTGATGTATCTGGTGGGTCAAGACGAGGTGGGGCGACCTCTTAGGGTGGCGGTCGCGTCACAGTGCTACAGACACTGCAGCGGAGTTTGGTGTCATGGTCATCAGTGACACAGCATTCAGGACTCACAAGGTCGCAGGACATCAGCGGGGCTGCCGTGGCATCAGGCCTGCAAAGCCAGTCGCGTTTGTCTCACTCCAGCAGGGACCACGGCTTCTGGTGCAGGTGGCAGCACGGAGTCAGGCAGCTGCGTCGGTCCTGGCCTCGTCTGGAGTTGGTGCACCTGTGTTTTCTTGTTTTTAGGCCCTCTTTCACTCCAAAGGGCCCAGAAACTGGAATAGACACCACTTGACGAGTTAGTGTCCTCAGCAGGTGCACCCAGAGGCAGGTAGGTGATGTCTTTGCTGTCCCTGAGACTTCTTAACAGGAGGCAAGCTCAGTCAACGCCCTTGGAGAAACTTCACAAGCAGGATACACAGCATAATCCAGTCTTTGTCCTCTCTAGGGGAAACGCAGCAACTGCAGGCCAACCCAGCAAAGCGCACACAGCAAAGGGGCAGTACTCCTCCTCTAGCTCTTCCGCTCTTCTCCTTAGCAGAGGTTTGTCTTGATTCAGAAGTGATTTAATAGTCTGGAGTTTTGGGTCCACTATTTATACTCATTTCTGCCTTTGAAGTAGGCAAACTTCAAAGGAAAGTCTCTGTTGTTGACAAGATCTTGCCTTTGCCAGGCCTGGCCCCAGACACACACCAGGGTGTTGGAGCCTGCATTGTGTGAGGACAGGTACAGCCCTTTCAGGTGCAGATGTCAGCTCCTCCCTTCCCACTCTAGCTCAGGAGACTCATCACGATATGCAGGACACACCTCAGCTCCCTTTGTGTCACCGTCTAGAGGGAATTCACAAACAGCCCAACTGTCAGTCTGGCCCAGACATGGATTCCACAGTCAGGGAGAGGCACACAATGGCTAAGCAAGAAAACCCCCACTTTCTAAAAGTGGCATTTTCAAACTGACAATCTAAAAACCAACTTTACCAAAAGATGTATTTTTTAACTGTGAGTCCAGAGACCCCAGACTCCATATCTCTATCTGCTCCCAATGGGAAACTGCACTTAAAATATATTTAAAGGCAGTCCCCATGTTAACCTATAAGAGAGATGATCTCTGCAATAGTGAAAACCGAAATTGGCAGTATTGCACTATCAGGACACGTAAAACACACCATTACATGTCCTAAATTTTAAATACACTGCACCCTGCCCATGGGACTACCTAGGGCCTACCTCAGGGGTGAATTACATGTAGTAAAAGGGAAGGTTTGGGCCTGGAAAGCGGGTATACTTGCCATGTTGAATTGGCAGTGCAAGACTGCATACACAGACCCTGCAGTGGCAGGTCTGAGACATGTTTACAGGGCTACTTCTGTGGGCTCACTAGTAGCATTTGATTTACAGGCCCTGGGCACCTCTAGTGCACTTTACTGGGGACTTACTAGTAAATAAAATATGCCAATCATGGATAACCAATCACCAATACAAGGTAGGCAGAGAGCATATGTACTATAGCACTTGTTAGCAGTGGTAAAGTACCCAGAGTCCTAAAGCCAACAAAAACTGGTCAGAAAAAAAAGAGGAACATGGCAAAATTTGGGGGGATGACCCTGCAAAAAGGGCCAGGTCAAACACTAGACTACGAGGTTAGTGCAAGCATGACAGTCTTATAGCTCCCTCTGGAGGTAGTCTTTTGTACTGCTGCATCCTAAGATATGCAGACACAGTCTATGCTTTGCTGATGGCATCACAGCTCCCTCTAGAGGCAGTTGTACTTACTGCACCATCCTACTGGCTCTGAACTCAGACAGGGCACTGCTGGAAGCTCACCCCTGAGGCAGTGCTAAGCATTGCAGCACCCTGAGGCCTTTGAGCTCGATCAATGCATTGTTGAAGTCTTCATAGCTCCCTCTTGAGGCAGCGCTATGTACTGCAGCATCCAAGTACCTCTGGGCTCAAATAATGGATTGTTGGAGGCTTCATAGCTCTCTTTTGATGCAGTGCTCTGTACTGCAACATGCAATGGTCTCAACACTCAGACAATGATTTTCTGGGGGCCCTAGAAGACCTTCTAGGAGATGGCGCGCTGGGGCATCATATCTCCCTCTAGAACTGTTGCTATGACCTGTTGCCAGACTGATATCAGTGCCTAGAAAGTATTCTCAGATAAGTCTCATTCTCTGAAGCATGCACTGGAGCTCTCCAGAGTAAAGCCTATCATTTAGGGAGGTCACACCTTAACTTTAAAGTCATTCACTTAGAAACAACTCAATATCTGATACAAACATGATTACTTTGGGGGTCAGTCATCCACCAGAAGAAGAGATAGAAGTTCCTAAATCTGATAAAACTAAGAGTTAATCACCGGCACCCCGGGTCTAAAGCGTATCTCTTCAAGTTCTTACCCTTGGGAACCACCATTCCTTTCTAACTTGTCGAAAGGACTGAAAAGTCAGTCCTTTTATTCTGTCATCAGTGCCACATTGGTAGTCTTTGTTGAGTTTGTGTCTTTATCTGTTTGGGCCATATTGGCACTGGTACATAGATCTGCATTCATCATGAATATATCTCTTGCACCATGGTTTTCGAAACGTTTACAATTAAAATAAAAAATGATTTCAGTTAACTGTGAGTTTAAAAAGAACAGTTTTCGGTCAAGATTGAAAACCTGTGGACAATATATTTCAAAACAATATATATATTGTATATGCAGGTTCATAGAGGGTAATATGCTATTTTTTACCTTTGTTGAGTGTAGGGATGGGTCACGACACGTGCTGTTTTGTCACATGTAGTACTTATAAGCGAAGATATGAATCCAGACCAGGATACAAGTGATTGAATCCATTCACTGATATTAAACCACTTTGAATATTCCACATGACTATTGGTGGAGCTGGTTTCCTCTGTTAAGTCATTGTGACATGCATTTTGTGAAGCAGCAACCACTGTTATCTCAAGTTGCTGTATTGTCCTAATAACCTGCAATTTGACCTTTGCATTTTAGTAATAAATATGCAACTGTGGTTTGAGTAGGAGCCTCAAACTCAATGACATATGTTATTGGGTGTCAGACCCCGTTTGGGAAGCCACAGGGCAGGCAGTGGCTACTGGGACATTCCCAGGGCATCTAGGATTGTTTGCCTCTCCTGAACTAGGGCCTGACCTTACTATGGTTCTGTGACCTGGCCATGTACAACCCTTTCAGCACTTGACTCTCAGTAGTAACAGTGATGAACGGTCAGAGGCTTCTCAGGGAGGGCGGTGTGGGGGTACTCGGGCTCAACACTCCAAATCACCCGCAGCAGCACAATCAGATCAATGTGCAGTCCAGCGCTTCTAGGGTACTGGACTCTGGTGTGTCTCTTTGGATCATTCGCACTGAGGCCTTCCCCGGCGGAGACAGCTGACAGTCCTCTTCTCCCCTATCAATCAATCAGTCAATCAATCATTACATTTGTAAAGCGCACTACATACCCGCGAGGGTCTCAAGGCGCTGGGAAACAAAAAAAAGGGCCAGGTCTTGAGGTGTCTTCTGAAGGTGAGCGGGTCTTGGATCTTTCTTAGGTCGGGAGGGAGGGTGTTCCAGGTCTTGGCGGCGAGTTAGGAGAAAGATCTTATGTGACTCTAATCATGTAACCAGGTACTTATCCCGTCTTCAGTCGGGCACTTGAAGGCTGTCCTGGGATATGACAGCAGTAACTAGATCTGGAGCTGAGGTTTTCGGCACCTCAGCTGCCAGGCACTATCTTTGTCACGTAAGGTGACAAGGCGGCAGCCTAGAATCTTCCGAGCAGGGTGGCACTGAGCACTTCTGGGCACGGCAGGCTCATCTATACTCTACCATGCACCTTGGGTTTAGTAATTTTGACTTTTCAGGCAGGTCAGGAATGCATACACTAGCATTGCCAGTCACACCGTCAATGCTCTTGGGTACACACACAGTAGGTGCCACAACCAGGTGCTTATCCCGTCTTCAGTCGGGCCTACCAATTGGGCACATGGGTCCTGCTGGCAATGATGGGAATATTGCAGGGAGACCGCCCGACACATTACAGCAGTGTCACGGCTCTCTCGACAAAGCTAAACAGCCAGATCACCACTCCCAATCTTGTAGGCCATATTTGGTGATGAGTCACTGCCGGATTGACCCCTATGCCAGGTTCAGTTATTGCAGTCCCTTCCATGGCCAGCTCCTTCTGCAGGGTAGGTATGTACTACGGGTAGACGTAATTTACTCTAGCATAATGACTTACAATTATCACAAAATTACTCATAATTATGAGTAGTTGTGAGAGAAGATTAATCCAACATTTAACACTATTTTCAAAATGCATCCTCGCGTCCATTCGTGCCTGAGGATGCATTTTGTGCTACGAAATTAGCACTAAATGCTGCAGGACACAAACAGCAGTAGCCCCTAGCCCTCCCACTCTCTTGGTTTGTAGTTCTGGTGTCCTGCCTTACGATTTTTGCCCCAAATTACTCTTAATTATTCAAGCTGGCGTTATCACGTAATTTTGGTAATTTTGCATCACACTGTGAATAACACGTAATTACTGAAATTAGTCTGATACTGTAGCGTAATTAACATTCCTCCCAGGCTTCATATTTACTCCCCTCTTGCAAAAGCAGGAATCATTGGCTTTCAGGAGAAATTCTGTGATCCCTTTGGAATCCAAGTGATGTTTCCTCTCTTCTGGTGAGCTGGCTGTCAGGTGAACACCAACCTTTGGTTGCACAGCAGTTCTCTGAATACTCTACAGAGTGCAGCCCCCCCCCCCCCGTTTCGTATAAAAGAACTCGTGCCTGAAACGAGAAATGTTAGCAGCTCCCATGTGTGTATGTCTTTCCCACCCAGAGGATTTGGATTCCACGGCTGGTTTGGGATTGTTCCTAATTCCTGATCCCAGCCAGGCCTTCTTCCTGACCCAGCCTTTATCTAGAGAGATGCTCTTCACAGACAAGCAGCCTCCAGGTGGAGGGCCCACCTCAGTGCTCCAAAAGAGGTGTGAGCCGGCCTGACCTTGGCTCACACCTCTCCTGACAGAGGTCAGGAAGGGACAAAAGTGTGCTCCCTTCAAAGGTACCCTTTGTCCCTAGTAATAGATACTGCAGCCTTCACCCTTCACCCCCTGACATCCACAAAGTGGCAGTTCTGGGAGGTTACTTAACAGCCTTCTGCATCTGAAAGGTCAAAAAGAACTTCCAAGGGAAAGCCTCCCTCCTCTTTCCTTACTTCATTGTCTAGTTATCCCCCCTCCCACCAAGGTAATATGCTTCTGCCCACCTGGGGAAAGCAACCTCCACCCTCCATCTTGCACACATGCCCAGCCAGGGGCTTCCAAAATGGAACCCACAGGCCAGTATCACTCTGGTGCCTTCAGACACACATATAAGGTGCACTAACCCACAAGTCCTCAGCGCTTTCAGTCTTGGCGCTATGATTCCAGGTGCACCATAGGCAGTGGAACGAGATGAATGGACTGGTATGTTTCACTGACACGACAGGTAAACAGGCCTTGTTATTTAAATATTTCCAAAACATGGTACGCTTCCTACCAGGCTGCACGTGTCCAACCAGGGACAGGGGCAGTAGTCCTGTCACTGTGAGGGCTCTTCTAGGCACCCCTCCGGGTTTAGGGCAAGATCTGACCCCATCGTAGGAAGAGGCAGGCCTGCGCCTTCACACACACACTAGACTGGTATGCAGCAAGGTTAAAATCCAAAAACTAGGACCAGAGATTCTCACATTTCAGGCACAGGGGGCAGGGGCAATGGGTGTACGCCCTGCAAGGGATATTTCTGTCTCAGCAATGGGCTGGCTTGGCAGGAACCATCAAGGTGTGTTGTACTGTACTCGTTTGCGTTGCCGACCCCCCCCTCTCTTTCTGTGATTTTCTTCCTATCTTCATCTGTATTTCTCTCTGATCCGGTTTCACTCTCTTGCTGTCTTTGTCTCTTTCATTCAGCTCTCTGTCTCTCATCCTTTCCTGTCGCTTCTCCTTCTCTCTCTTCTCTTCCTCCCTCTCTCCCTCGCTCCTCAGCTTTTCTCTCTCCTTCTCTGCCTAGTTCTCGCTCCCTTTCTCCCACCGTGACGTCACGCGCCCCTTCGCCCAGTATCTGGCCATCACCTCCTTCCAGGAAACCCCGCGATTCCTTCAAAAAAGGTCACAATTTCATCCCGTGACGTCAGAGCATTAATCAATATTTCTAGGACAGTCCCCCCTACCCCGGGGGCCCGCGCGCGCAGGGGGCCCCCCACCCCCTGTGGAGACTGCACCCCGGAGACATTGGGCTGTATGATTGTCACCCCGGCCCTCCCCACCCGCGGATCCCCCCTCCCCCCGTGAAGCTTTGGCCTTGATATATTACTAAGCAATTAATTCTCTAATGCAGCCTTTATCAGGACCTTTGCTGAGCAGCTGGTGCGGTGAAGGGAGCCGGCGAGGCGTGGCGGGGAGGACAGGCCTAGTGACAGGGGACAGCGGCAACACGCGGGGAGCAGGCAGGGCTGTCAGGGCCCCTTACCTGCCCGCGAGGATGAGGAGGGACAGACAGGGAACAGGGGGAGAGACAGCCGGGAAATCAGCAACACACAGGAGCTGTCAGAGCCCCTTACCTGCCTGCGAGGATGAGGAGGGAGAGACAGGGGAGAGACAGCCGGGAAATCAGGACATCAGCAACAGACGGGGAGCAGGCAGGGCTGTCAGGGCCTCTTACCTGCCCGTGAGGATGAGAAGGGACGGACAGGGGGAGAGACAGCCGGGAAATCAGCAACACACAGGGAGCATCCATAGCTGTCAGAGCCCCTTACCTGCCTGCTAGGATGAGGAGGGACAGAGAGGGGACAGGGGGAGAGACAGCCGGGAAATCAGGACATCAGCAACAGACGGGGAGCAGGCAGGGCTGTCAGGGCCTCTTACCTGCCCGTGAGGATGAGAAGGGACAGACAGGGAACAGGAGGAAGAGACAGCCGGGAAATCAGCAACACACGGGAGCAAACAGGGCTGTCAGAGCTCCTTACCTGCCTGCTAGAGGAAGAGGAGGGAGAGACAGGGGACAGGAGGAAGAGACAGCCGATAAATCAGTAACACACGGGAGCAAACAGGGCTGTCAGAGCCCCTTACCTGCCTGCGAGAGGAAGAGGAGGGAGAGACAGGGGACAGGGAAGAGAGACAGCCAGGAAATCAACACTTACGGAGCATCCAGAGTTGTCAGAGCCCATTACCTGCCTGCGAGGATGAGGAGGGAGAGATAGGAGACAAGAGGAAGAGACAGTCTCGAAAACAGGATATCAGCAACAAACAGGTGGCTGGGCTGTCAGAGCCCCTTACCTGCCTGTGAGGATGAGGAGGGACAGACAGGGAACAGGGAGAGCAACAGCCGGGAAATAAGGGCATCAGCTACAAAGGGGAAGCAGTCAGGGCTGTCAGAGCCCCTTACCTGCCTGCGAGGATGAGGAGGGAGAGACAAGGGACATGAGGAAGAGACATCCGGGAAATCAGCAACACACAGGGAGCATCCAGAGCTGTCAGAGCCTCTTACCTGCCTGCGAGGATGAGGTGGGAGAGACAGGAGGAAGTGACAGCATGGAAATCAGGACATCAGCAACAAACGGGGAGCAGGCAGGGCTGTCAGAGCACTTTACCTACCTGTGAGGATGAGGAGGAATAGACAGGGGACAGGGAGGAGAGACAACTAGGAAATCAACAACACAGAGGGAGAAAACAGGGCCCCTACCTGCATGTGAGAGGAAGAGTAGGGAGAGACAGGGAACAGGAGGAAGAGACAGCCGGGAAATCAGCAACACACGGGAGCAAACAGGGCTGTCAGAGCCCCATACCTGCCCGCGAGGATGAGGAGGAAGAGACAGGGGACAGGGGGGAGACAAAAGGGAAATAAGGACATCAGCAACAAAGGGGAAGCAGTCAGGGCTGTCAGAGCCCCTTACCTGCCTGCGAGGATGAGGAGGGAGAGACAGGGGACAGGACGAAGAGACAGCCGGGAAATCAGCAACACAGAGGGAGCATCCAGAGCTGTCAGAGCCCCTTACCTGCCTGCGAGGATGAGGAGGGAGAGACAGGGGACAGGAGGAAGAGACAGCCGAGAAATCAGCAACACACGGGAGAAAACAGGGCTGTCAGAGCCCCTTACCTGCCTGCGAGAGGAAGAGGAGGGAGAGACAAGAGACAAGAGGAAGAGACAGCCTCGAAATCAGGATATCAGCAACAAACAGGGAGCAGGCAGGGCTGTCAGAGCCCCTTACCTGCCTGTGAGGATGACGAGGGACAGACAGGGAAGAGGGAGAGAGACAGCCGGGAAATCAGCAACACACAGGGAGCATCCAGAGCTGTCAGAGCCCCTTACCTGCCTGCGAGGATGAGGGGGGAGAGACGTGAGGAAGAGACAGCATGAAAATCAGGACATCAGCAACAAACGGGGAGCAGGCAGGGCTGTCAGAGCCCTTTACCTACCTGTGAGGATGAGGAGGAATAGACAGGGGACAGTGAGGAGAGAGAACTAGGAAATCAACAACACAGAGGGAGAAAACAGGGCCCCTACCTGCATGTGAGAGGAAGAGTAGGGAGAGACAGGGGACAGGAGGAAGAAACAGCCGGGAAAACAGCAACACACGGGAGCAAACAGGGCTGTCAGATCCCTTACCTGCTTGTGAGAGGAAAACGAAGAGACAGGGGACAGGAGGAAGAGACAGCCAAGAACTTAGGACATCAGCAACAAAAGGGAAGCAGTCAGGGCTGTCAGAGCTCCTTACCTGCCTATAAGAGAAAGAGGATAGTGAGAAAAGGGACAGGAGGAAGAGACAGCCAGAAAATCAGGACATCAGCAACAAACGAGGAGCAGGCAGGGCTGTCAGAGCCCCTTACCTGCCTGTGAGGATGAGGAGGGACAGACAGGGAACAAGAGGAAGAGACAGTGGGGAAATCAACAACACACAGGGAGCATCCAGCGCTGTCAGAGCCCCTTACCTGCCTTTGAGGATGAGGAGGGAGAGACAGGGGGCAGGGGGGAGAGACAGTCAGGAAATCGGCAACACACAGGGAGCATCCAGCGCTGTCAGAGCCCCTTACCTGCCTGCGAGGATGAAGAGGGAGAGACAGGGGACAGGAGGAAGAGACAGCCTGGAAATCAGGGTCTAAGCAACAGACGGGAAGCAGGCAGGGCTGTCAGAGCCCCTTACCTGCCTGTGAGGATGAGAAGGGAGAGACAGGGGACAGGAAGAAGAGACAGGCAGGAAATCAGGACATCAGCAACAAACGGGAAGCAGGCAGGGCTGTCAGAGCCCCTTACCTCCCTGTGAGTATGAGGAAGGAGAGACATGGACAGGTGAAAGAGGCATTAATACACAGAAGGCAGTTTGATGTGTCAGAGTCCCTTAGCTGTCAGAGCTCTTAGCCTGTCTGTGAGAGAACGATAATACAGGAGAGAGAAAGAGTGATCGATAGATAGAAAGAAAGACAGATAGATAGACAGACGGACAGATATATATATAGACAGATAGATAGACAGACAGACAGACAGATAGATAGATAGATAGATAGATAGATAGATAGATAGATAGATAGATAGAAAGAAAGAAAGATAGATAGATAGATAGATAGATAGATAGATAGATAGATAGATAGATAGATAGATAGATAGATAGATAGATAGATAGATATGCCCCTAAGAAGAGAGATAGATAGATAGATAGATAGATAGATAGATAGATAGATAGATAGATAGATAGATAGATAGATAGATAGATAGATAGATAGATAGATAGATAGATAGATAATGAGGAACCAAAACACTGACTACAAACAACCCCATGACATGTCCTTGTCCTCCTCTGAAGGTGAAGGAAAGAGAACCCGAAAACAGGACAGGAAGCCATGGAGCTGGGACAAGGGGACCCCTACTTGTACCATCATCCTTCAGACACCCCGAAGCTCTAAAGAAGAGAATACAGAGGTGGGGGAAGATCCAGGGAGGGGCGAGTAGCCTGTGAAGAAGTAAAGACCTGAACTGCTAGAATGGTGGAGTCGGTGACCCTTCCTTTGTGGTCACAACAAAACAATCCACGGGGAACTTGTAAACCCAGTCAAGACCCGGGAAAATGGGGCTATCTGCAACAATGTCTCAACAAGTATGAATAAAATAACAAATTAACATATAGCGAATAAGAACACAAAAGGGAAGCACCAGGTAGATTACTGCGAAAAAATATATATGATTTAGTACATGACTTGAGATTGCAAAATAAATTCATAGAAGATCTTGTATTAAATCAAAAGTGAAACATCTGATACAGCAAAACCTGGTCCAATCTCAAGTTGAAGTACTAAAATCACACATATATATATATATATACATATATATGTTCACCTATAAGCTGTCTCCCTTTTCGTTTTAATGTGTTTCACATTTTCACATGTTCCATTCATGGGGACTGGCTCACAAGGGCAGTGAAAAGGGCAGTGAAGGTCTCTGCCAAACCGCCACATTTACGCTGGTACCGCCAGGGCAGTAGGACAGCCGGGCCGGATGACAGCACCACTGGGCCGGCTGCCCACTGAAGACCACCGGTGGTATTATGAGTCTCCTTTCCTCCAGGGTTTCCGCAGTGGTAGCACCTCCACGAAAACCCTGGCGGAAAGGCTGCCGA
The DNA here is from genome assembly GCF_031143425.1 of Pleurodeles waltl. Classification (NCBI taxonomy): domain Eukaryota; kingdom Metazoa; phylum Chordata; class Amphibia; order Caudata; family Salamandridae; genus Pleurodeles; species Pleurodeles waltl. The sequence continues at coordinate 1,525,382,730 of NC_090446.1, read as the reverse complement.
CGACAGGAAATTCCTTTCCTGTCGCCGCTGCCGACTCCCCCAACCGCCCCCCTTCGATTCCTTGAATCCCTCCAGTCCCCCCTTTCATGACAGCACCCCCCTCACCGCATACATGGCCACACACATGCAAACTGCAGACACACATTCACCAACACACATACATACTCATTCACCAACACGCATACATACACTCATTCACCAACACGCATACATACACTCATTCACTCACACCAACAGACACGCATTCACACAAACATACCAACACGCACTCACTTAAAAAATCACACACGCATAAACACACGCATACACACACACATACACACTTACATCCACACATGCAGACACACTTACATTCACACAAGCAGACATACATCTACTCACATACTCACACACAACACCCACCACTACTCTCCCACCCCTCTCCCCTGTCAGATGATCAACTTACCTTGACTGGCGAGGAGGTCATCCAGCAGGAAACGGGACCCGGCGCTTCCACGGCTGGCAACGCCCCGCCATCAGGACACCGCCATGCCGTATTACTGCTCGTAATATGGCGGGCGTAGTCCTTTTGGCTTTGCAGTGATGCCAGTGAAACCGCCTCTGTGCCGCCGACCGCTGAAGGATTTCCTCCCAAATAGTGGCGGAAATCCAGCAGTACTCCTAATATGGTGGGCGGAAGACCACCAGCACTGGGGGGTCTTCTTGCGCCTGCAGCCTATCGTAATGAGGGCCTTATTGTTGATTGATGCTGACGCTGCTATATATTCTCGTGCTCACTGATTTGATAGTATAAATGTAGTAATCTACCTGATGTTAATTTGTTATTTTATTGATACCTGTTACAGATATTGCATCCAGTGTGGTCAGGCATCTGGCTAAGTATGCTTCAGTACTATCAGCCAATCAGAGAGACCAGCTTTCATTCCCTCAGGATACTGGGACAAAGAAGGATTCTAGAGGGACACCTTGCATTATTCCATAGAAATACAAAATAAAGACGGAGAAATGTAGAAAGAAAGATAGAATGGGACAGGTAGCTAAAGAAAAAAACAGTGAAAAATAATGCGTGAAAGAGAAGCAATGAGGGAGAGGATTACTCATCTCCAAAATCAGTTCCTTCTTCCGCACACATTTACATTTGTGGCTTCAGCATCTTTCAAATGTTGGTAGAATGTAACCTTGGGCAGTGATTATCTGCCGATGAACCACACAACCTCCACTGCATGAGTGGAAATTGCAAAGATAGTTACCAAGTTCGTCATCGAGGAGTCTGGGCACTCTCCCATGGGGTGGTCAATGAGGACTCTGGGCACTCTCGCCTGGGGTGGTCAGTGAGGCTCTGGGCACTCTCCCTTTGGGTGATCAGTGAGAAGTCTGAGCACCATCCCTTGGGTTAGTCAACAAGGAGTCTGGGCACTCTCCCATAGGGCGGTCAGTGAGGAGTCTGGGCACTCTCTCATGGGGCGGCCAGTGGGGACTCTGGACACTCTCCCATGGGGTGGTCAGCGAGGACTCTGGGCACTCTCCCATGGGGTGGCCAGTGGGGACTCTGGACACTCTCCCATGGGGTGGTCAGTGAGGACTCTGGGCACTGTCCCTTGGGGTGGTCATTGAGGACTCTGGACACTGTCCCATGGGTTGGTCAGTGAGAAGTCTGGGCACCCTCCCTTGGGTTAGTCACCGAGGAGTCTGGGTACCCTCCCTTGGGTTAGTCACCGAGGAGTCTGGGTACTCTCCCATGGGGTGACCAGTGGGGACTCTGGACACTCTCCCATGGGGTGGCCAGTGGGGACTCCGGACACTCTCCCATGGGGTGGTCAGTGAGGACTCTGGGCACTGTCCCATGGGTTGGCCAGCGAGAAGTCTGGGTACCCTCCCTTGGGTTAGTCACCCAATCTGCCATGAGTTGGTAAGCGATGAGCCTCACCACTCTCCCATGGTTCGGTCACCAAGGGGACTGGGCACTCTCCTGTGGGCTGGTCACCAGGTAGTCTGGGTAGTCTCCCATTAGTTGGGCAGCAAGGAGTCTGGGCATTTGTCCATGGTTTGATTAGCGAGATATCTGGGCACTCTCCCATGGGTTGGTCAGCAAGAAGTATGAGCACGGTCCCATTAGTTGGGCAGCGAAGAGTCTGGGCACTTGTCCGTGGTTTGATTAGCGAGACGTCTGGGCATTCTCCTGTGGGTTGGTCTGCGAGGAATCTAGGCACTCTCCCAGGGGTTGGTCAGCAAGAAGTATGAGCACGCTCCCATGGGGTGGTCATTGAGGACTCTTGGCACTCTCCCATGGGTTAATTAGTGAAGAGTCTGGGCACTCTCCCATAGGTTGATCAGCAAGGACTCTGGCACTCTCCCATAGGTTGATCAGCAAGGACTCTGGGCACTCTCCCATTGGTTGATCAGCGAAGAGTCTGGGCATTCTCCCATGGGTTAATCGGGGAAGAGGCTGGGCACCCTTCCATAGGTTGATCAGCTAATAGTCTGGGCACTTTCCCATAGGTGGATCAGCAAGGCTCTGGGCACTCTCCCATGGGGTGGTCATTGAGGACTCTGGGCACTCTCCCATGGGTTAATCAGCGAAGAGTCTGGGCACTCTCCCATTGGTTGATCAGCAAGGACTCTGGGCACTCTCCTGCGGGTTGGGCCAATGTCAGTAGGTTACCTCCGAGAGTACCATAAGTGTCCAGAGGAGTAGAAGAACGACACCGACCCAAACTTAGCTTGAACTGGGAATTTATGTATTAATGTAAGTCAAACTGTAATCACTGAATCCAAGAGCTTCCACCTCTGATTCTGCCACTTTGTGTCTTTTAAATGGATTCTTAGCCGTCTCGGTGACGTGTTTCATCTTTGGATGAAGTAGACAGTGTGTTGAACTGCTCACACTGCTTGAGACAGTGTCTTTCTGCAAGGTCAGAGGATATAAGGGCATTTGCATGTGAAGGAAGTAAGCAACAGACTGCTGGTCTCCTGCCTGAAACATCTGCAAGGATGTTTATCTGTCGCCACTTACCTATGGCCCAGGCAACTGGTGGTCTCTGCAGTCTTTAGAAGTTGTGGATGAGTTGATGTAGACATCCTGGAGTTTTATATTGCTGTTGAATTCATTCATGGTATGGACGAATCCACAAAATCACGTCCATGAGTATTTTTGCTTTACAAAAGTGAGGGCCTGCTGGCACTGGCTGGGTTTTAAATATGCCATGCATCAATATCCTGCTTCTAATCTGAAATAGCAAAGACCTCTGAGACCGGGATCTCTCTCAGTTCTCTCGGGTCCACCAAATTCTTCTCTGGTTTACGAATTCAGAAAAAGAGACAGTGTATACTTTCCGTAGGGATTTGGCCGACAGTGAATTGTTTGGCACAGAAATCGATGAGAACAAAAAGAATGTTCAATAATTCAAATACAGAGCAGTAACGAGTTAGGAAAAAAAGAGAAACATCTTACTTTTATCATAGAATCAAGTAATACACGTATGTTTAAAATATAAGCACATCAACTGAGAAAAAAGAATGAGAATGTATATAAAACTGGTTTATGGACAAGATAAAATAAATCACAAAAACAAGAATAAACACACATAGTTAATAAAACAAATTCATATGAATAAATATTACAAAACGTGTATATAGAAACTCAACTAATTAACCTCCACACCTGTTAAAAAATCGCAGCTAATCTGCCAATATTCATTCTAATCAGGGATGAACAGCGCAACACTGTTCCCGAAATAATCTCTACAATGTAACGCGAATTTCTATCCACAATTGAAAATGATGTTCCGTGGACCCTGTCCAGGCAATCACAGGTTTGAATATCTCTTGGCTGGGTATCCTTTGGCTTAAAGTGCTCCATTCAGCTGTCTGTGAAAGGGGCCAAACTCCCTAATTTTATATGTTTTTTCAGTGACTCCGGAGGAGCACATGCTATGCAGATTACCCTACATTACTGTGTTTGAACACTGGTCTCATGAATTGGGCTCAATGTACAATGACACTAATTGCAAAAAACGTGGACCTTTAGTAATTCCTGTTAAATGCTGGTATTAAGTGAAAATTGACTCTCTCTGGAGCAAAAAAGCTTTGCACCAACAAAGGCCGCGGTGAAAAACTTTGCAAGCCATACAAAGAGCAACAACACGGAACTAGAGGTTACCTTTTCAGTGAAAAGTGACGTCAGGCACAGAAATACAAGTTTTATGATCACAAAACTGTGCTTTCCAAAATCTCATAGTTTGTGCCTGCAGCTGGCTTTTAGTTATGTTTTCAACTTATTTTGCAAATTAAAAGAGATTTTCGGGTTCGCAAAATGGGTTGATTGACCCGTACCGAACCGCAGTTAGGAAAAAGATTAAAAGGGGTACCCCCTCCTAATTGCTATTAGATAAGGTATGTATCAATTGTTTACAACTGAAACTGCTGTCACAAACCATTGATGAATTACCAAAAACTGGAAAGAGGTGGCAACTGATTCACAAAGGGGCACGTGTCACTGTGGGACACCTTCCCCTAGTGAACTATCGGCCACTTGTACCAATGTTCGGAATTGCAAGATGCTAATTGCACTTCTATGTGAATCACAATTAGGAAATCTTGAAAACTCTATTGAGTTTAATTTGTGATTCCCAGTGGTTCGAAACTACACCTACCTCATGAATATTAATGAGGTAGGTCATTTGCGACCCACTGGGAATCTCTAAAATCACAGGGATGGTGGCCTGCTGGGGTCCGCAGACTACTACATCTGCCATATTTTTTAAATAAAGAAATCTTTTCTTTTCGATGCAGCCCATTTTGCTTAGAGGAAAAGGGGATGTGTCTTAAAAAGAAATGGAAAGTTTTCTTTTCATATTTTAAGTGTTGCCTGTGGTCCGTGTGACCACTGCCTGCTCTTAAAAAATGCTTTTTCAACCATTCACAAAGGGGAAAGGATCTCTTGGGGACCCCTTCGCTAATGGATTACCATCAATTTGAAATTGGTGGTAACCTCTGACAGCACATTTTGGTGTTGAAACATTCACACATAACACTGTAGTTCGATGTTACGAAGGGACGCCCTCAACATGCCTCTTCCTAATAACGAGTCGCAATGCCAAATTGCGATTCAGTAACAGGTTACTGAATCACAATTTTGCAGTGGAATATGCCAAAAAGCTTTTTAGCGGTTGCAAACGGTCCAACTCTGTGAATCGGACCATTTGCAACTTCTAAAAAGCTTTGAAGATCTAGCCCATGTTGGGTGACCTCAGAGAGTAGGCGGAGCTCAAAGATAAAATGGCGCGACCCCTTTCAAGATTTTGCAAATGACAAACTTGCAAACGAGAAGCACTGGCTCTTTTAAGTCGCAGCTCCTTGCTGTAAAACCTTTTCCATTTGGGAATCGTAACACTTTGTTTGCTGGGCTGTTGTTAATTTCAGGGCATCACCCCTGTACTTGAGCCGATCAGAGGATGTCACAAATAATGACCTGCCTAATTAATATTCATGGACTGCCACCCCTTGCAATTGGACATTTTGAGATGCAAGCTGTTAGGTCATAGGTGTGTCATAAGACCAGGTACAGGTCACAAAAATGTAGGCCCATATTCATACTTTTTGGCGCAAACCAGCGCTGGTTTGCATCAAAAAATGGACTGCCGGCTAACACCATTCCTACACTCAATGCAGGCGCCATATTTAAGGATTGATGTGGGCTGGTCAGAGTAAAATAACTGGGGGTTGTGCATCAAAAAATGTTGCAAGTCAGGTTTGAGTAAAAAATCATGGATCAAACGGACTTGTGCCATTTTTTGGCGCACAACCCCCATTGAAATGACTCCTGTCTTAGCAAAGACAGCAGTCATGCCCCCTTGCCAAATGGCCATGCCCAGGGGATTTCTGTCCCCTGGGCATGGCCATTGGGCACAGTGGCATATAGGGGGGCCCAAATTAGGCCCCCCTATGCCACTTAAAAATAATAATAATAATACTTACCTGAACTTACCTGTACTTACCTGGGATGGGTCCCCCTATCCATAGGTGTCCTCCAAGGGTGGGCGAGGGTGGCAGGGGGTGTCCCTGGGGGCAGGGAAGGGCACCTCTGGACTGCTTCCATGGTCAGAGACCATGGAAGTGAGCCCACAGGTCCCTTAACGCCTGCCCTCACCCAGGTGTTAAAAAACGGCGCGCATCAGACTGGGCGCCATTTTTTAATGGCCGCCTCCTTCTGTGCGTCAAAATGACGCAGTAGTATAAATAAGACGCACAGGCTTTAAAGTCATTTTTTGGGCGGGAACACCTACCTTGCATCCAAAAAATCTCACACACGGACGAATTTTGGCGTTTGCGGGCTCGGGCGTCAAAGTTTAAATATGGTGCACGGTTTGCGCCAAATGTGCATCAACATTTTTGACGCACATTCGGTGCAGACAGAGTATAAATATGCCCCTTAGTCTGCAACACGTAACCACTTTTTTCAACCTGTCTCTTTATACATCCAGCACTTAGGGACAGATTTACAGGTTGGCAGATGGGGTTAATCCGCCACAAATGTGGCGATTCCATTATATCCTATGGAAATCGTAATACATTCGCCTCTCTATGCCTTTGCCGTGCAGAGGTCGTTAGGTGGATGCAATTGAATTGTCTCAAGCTAAATGCTGGGAGACTGAGGTTCCGAACTTAGGCAATCATCCTAAAATCTGGTCCAGTGCTTTGTGGCCCAATGATCTGGGCCGAATACCCAAGCCTAAGGTCAAGTATCCGGGCATTTGGTTCTTTTGGCAATCAAAGAACCACACTTGCAGAGAGATGGTTTGGACTGCTCAAGACCCTTAAGAAAATCATTTGTTTCTTGCCAGAGTCAGCAAAAAAAACAATGGGTCAAGCTCTGATTATGTCCAGGCTTGACCACGACCGTGCTCTGTATCTCAGAGAGACACTGTTTCGGATAAAGAGACTCCAACGAGTGCAGAACTTGCTGCCCTCACCTATTGAACCTGCCAAAGCGTACATTGGTTGGGGGTGCCCCGGAGGAGTTGTGTTGGCTCCCACTGAAGCAGAGATCCCTTGTCACCCTCTGGTCCTTGCAGTTCGTCAGGCTCCAGTGGTAACTCTTTTTCAGAAAAAATGTAAAATTAGTTTTTTTAGTTCTGGCTGACTCCGAGACAAATGATGCATTGTTTAACTCATGGGAGCTTATATCTAGAGCTGGGACACTTCATTTGAAGTAATATTACTATTACTCCTATAATTATTATTATTAATTTTATTATTATTGCTATTATTATTGTTATTTGGAGTTCCATCGTATGACAGCCTGAGCTGTGACTTACGAGACTGTGGTTTGAGAAACATAGCGCCTATTTACAAGCCCCTGGCACCACCTTAGCACCTCCGTAGCGGCATTTTTGTTTTACGTGAAGGCGGTGCTAGGGTGGCTTTTCTGCCACGCCATATTTACAAAGTGGCACAATGCTTGCATTGCACCAATTTTCTACTCCTTGCACCACATTATGCCCGCGCCAGGCATAATGTATGCAAGGGGGGTGTACCGGTATAGGGAGGCCCGTAAAATTGGTGCAATGAAATTTGCAACATTTCACTGCACAATTTCTTTTGTGATTTGTAACGCCTGCTCACAGCAGGAGTTAAATGACACACCCATTTCCCTGTGCTTTGCTGCTCTAACGTCAACATTTTTCACACTGGTGTAGCAAAGCGCCACAATAGCGTAAAATTTTTTGATGCTATTGTGAGAACGGCCGCCATGGATTCTAAATACGGCGTAACCACAGTGTCGCTAGGTGCCAGAGGGCGTGCAAGAAGAGGGGCGCATGAACTATGATGTATGATGTGAATATGCCCTCGTTGCTTTTTTATGGTCAAACTTGACAAAGCGTGAGAGAGCCTTGTAAGGCTGAAAACTGTAAATTGTGAGAGCCTGTGTCACTCAAGAATGTAGTCAGAGAGCCTGGCGCAATGCTGACCTGCAGCTTTTGAGAGCCGGTGTGACTTAGAGATGTAGCTTGTAAAAACCTGGTGTGACTTGGACTGCAACTGGTTGGTGTCTTGTGGCTGCAGCTTGTAGGTGTCTAGTGTGGTGTACAGCTCCAGCTAGTAGGTGTCTGGTGTGGTGTACAGCTCCAGCTTGTAGGTGTCTGGTGTGGTGTACGGCTCCAGCTTGTAGGTGTCTGGTGTGGTGTACGGCTCCAGCTTGTAGGTGTCTGGTGTGGTGTACGGTTCCAGCTTGTAGGTGTCTGGTGTGGTGTACAGATACAGCTTGTAGGTGTCTGGTGTGGTGTACGGCTCCAGCTTGTAGGTGTTTGGTGTGGTGTACGGCTCCAGCTTGTAGGTGTCTGGTGTGGTGTATGGCTCCAGCTTGTAGGTGTCTGGTGTGGTGTACAGCTCCAGCTTGTAGGTGTCTGGTGTGGTGTACGGTTCCAGCTTGTAGGTGTCTGGTGTGGTGTACAGATACAGCTTGTAGGTGTCTGGTGTGGTGTACAGCTCCAGCTTGTAGGTGTCTGGTGTGGTGTACAGCTACAACTTGTAGGTGTTTGGTGTGGTGTACAGCTCCAGCTTGTAGGTGTCCACACCAGCTTGTAGGTGTCTGGTGTGGTGTACAGCTCCAGGTTGTAGGTGTTTGGTGTGGTGTACAGCTCCAGCTTGTAGGTGTCTGGTGTGGTGTACAGCTCCAGCTTGTAGGTATTTGATGTGGTGTACGGCTCCAGCTTGTAGGTATTTGATGTGGTGTACGGCTCCAGCTTGTAGGTGTCTGGTGTGGTGTACAGCTCCAGCTTGTAGGTGTCTGGTGTGGTGTACAGCTCCAGGTCGTAGGTGTTTGGTGTGGGTTACAGCTCCAGCGTGTAGCTGTCTGGTGTGGTGTACAGCTACAGCTTGTAGGTGCTTGGCATCAATTACAGCAGCAGCATCTAGCTGCCTGGAGTGATTTACAACTGCAGCTTGTAAGAGCCTGGTCTGATTTACAGCTGCAGCTTGTGGGTGCCTCGGGTGATTTACAGCAGCAGCGGGTAGGTGCCTCGAGTGATTTACAGCTGCAGCTTGTGATGCCTGCTGTGATTTACAGCTGCAGCTTGTAAGTGCCTGGCATGATTTACAGCTGCAGCTTGTGAGTACCTGGTGTGATTTACACCTGCAGTTTGTGGGTGTCTGGTGTAATTCACCGTAGAAGCCTGTGAGTGTCTGGTGTGATTAACAGCAGAAGCTTGTTAGTGTCTGTTGTGATTTACAGCTGCAACTTGTGGGTGCTGATGTGAAATTTCAGTGGCAACTTGTGGGTGCTGATGTGATTTACAGCTGCATCTTGTGAGTGCCTGGCTTGACTTACAGCTGCAGTTTGTGAGTAGCTGGTGTGGCTTACAGCTGCAGCTTGTGGTGCCTGGTGGGAATTACAGCTACATCATGTGAGTGCCTGGTTTGACTTACAGCTGCAGTTTGTGAGTACCTGGTGTGGTTTACAACTGCAGCTTCTGGGTGCCTGGTGTGAGTTACAGCAGCAGCATGTAGGTGCCTGGAGTGATTTACAGCTGCAGCTTGTGAGTGCCTTGTGTGATTTACAGTTGCAGCTTGTGAGTGCCTGGTGTGATTGACAGCTGCAGCGACTGAGTGCCTTTTGGCGTGCTTTACAGCAGCAGCTTGTAGGTGCCTCGTGTGATTTACAGTTGCAGCTTGTGAGTGCCTGGTGTGATTTACAGTTGCAGCTTGTGAGTGCCCGGTGTGATTGACAGCTTCAGTGACTGAGTGCCTTGTGTGATTTACAGCAGCAGCTTGTAGGTGCCTTGTGTGATTTACAGCTGCAGCTTGTGAGTGCCTTGTGTGATTTACAGTTGCAGCTTGTGAGTGCCTGGTGTGATTTACAGTTGCAGCTTGTGAGTGCCTGGTGTGATTGACAGCTGCAGTGACTGAGTGCCTTGGGTGATTTACAGCAGCAGCTAGTGAGTGCCTTGTGTGATTTACAGTTGCAGCTTGTGAGTGCCTGGTGTGATTTACAGCTGCAGCTTGTGAGTGCCTGGTGTGATTGACAGCTGCAGTGACTGAGTGCCTTGGGTGATTTACAGCAGCAGCTTGTAGTTGCCTCATGTGATTTACAGTTGCAGCTTGTGAGTGCCTGGTGTGATTTACAGTTGCAGCTTGTGAGTGCCTGGTGTGATTGACAGCTTCAGCGACTGTGTGCCTTGTGTGATTTACAGCAGCAGCTTGTGAGTTTCTTGTGTGATTTACAGTTGCAGCTTGTGAATGCCTGGTGTGATTTACAGTTGCAGCTTGTGAGTGCCTGGTGTGATTGACAGCTGCAGCTACTGAGTGGCCTGTGTGATTTACAGCAGCAGCTTGTAGGTGCCTGGTATGATTTACAGGTGCAGCTTGGCAGTGCCTGGTGTGATTGACAGCTGCAGCATGTGGGTTCCTGCAGCTTTTAGGTGCCTGGAGTGATTTACACCTGCAGTTTGTGGGTGCCTGGTGTGACTTACAGCAGAAGCTTCTGAGCATCCAGTGTGATTTAAAGCTACAGCTTGTGAGTGCCTGGTGTGATTTACAGCTGCAGCTTGTGAGTGCTTGGTGTGATTGACAGCTGCAGCAACTGAGTGCCCTGTGTGATTTACAGCAGCAGCTTGTAGGTCCCTTGTGTGATTTGCAGCAGAAGGTTGTAGGTGCCCGGTGTGATTTACAGGTGCAGCTTGGCAGTGCCTGGTGTGATTGACAGCTGCAGCTTGTGGGTTCCTGCAGCTTTTAGGTGCCTGGAGTGATTTACACCTGCAGTTTGTGGGTACCTGGTGTGATTTACAGCAGAAGCTTCTGAGCATCCGTTGTGATTTAAAGCTACAGCTTGTGAGTGCCTGGTGTGAGTTACAGCTGCAGTTTCTGAGTGCCGGGTGTAATCTACAGCTGTTGTGGGTGTCCTTACGATTTACAGAAGCAGCTTGTGAGTCCCGGTGTGATTTTGAACTGCAGCTTGATCATTCCTGGTGTGATATACAGCTTCAGCTTATGGGTGCCTGGTGTGACATACAGCTTGTGATACTCTGGTGTGACTGTGAGCTGCAGCTTGTGATACTCTGGTGTGACTGTGAGCTGCAGCATGTGATACCCCGGTGTGACTGTGAGCTGCATCTGCTGATACCCTGGTGTGACTCTGAGCTCCAGCATCTGATACCCTTGTGTGACTCTGAGCTACAGCTTCTGATACCCTGCAGTGACTGTGAGCTGCACCTTGTGATATCCTGGTGTGACTGTGAGCTCCAGCTTGTGATACCCTGGTGTGACTGTGAGCTCCAGCTTGTGATACCCTGGTGTGACTGTGAGCTCCAGCTTGTGATACCCTGGTGTGACTGTGAGCTCCAGCTTGTGCTATCCTGGTGTGACTGTGAGCTGCAGCTTCTGATACCCTGGTGTGACTGTGAGCTATGATGTCTGTTACTCTGGTGTGACTGCGAGATAGAGCTTCTGATATCCTGGTGTGACTGTGAGCTGCACCTTGTGATACCCTGGTGTGACTGTGAGCTGCAGCTTCTAATACCCTGGTGTGACTGTGAGATGCAGCGTCTGATACCCTGATGTGACTGTGAGCTTCAGCTTCTGATACCCTGATGTGACTGTGAGATGCAGCTTCTGATACCCTGGTGTGACTCTGAGCTCCAGCTTGTGATACCCTGCTGTGACTGTGAACTGCAGCTTGTGATACCCTGGTGTGACTGTGAGATGCAGCGTATGATACTCTGGTGTGACTCTGAGCTCCAGCTTGTGATACCCTGGTGTGACTGTGAGCTGCAGCTTGTGATACCCTGGTGTGACTGTGAGCTGCAGCTTGTGATACCCTGGTGTGACTGTGAGATGCAGCGTCTGATACTCTGGTGTGACTCTGAGCTCCAGCTTGTGATACCCTGGTGTGACTGTGAGCTGCAGCTTGTGATACCCTGGTGTGACTGTGAGCTGCAGCTTGTGCAGCTTGTGATACCCTGGTGTGACTGTGAGCTACGGCGTCTGATACCCTGGTGTGACTGTGAGCTTCAGCTTCTGATACCCTGGTGTGACTGTGAGCTGCAGCTTGTGATACCCTGGTGTGACTGTGAGCTGCAGCTTGTGATACCCTGGTGTGACTGTGAGCTACGGCGTCTGATACCCTGGTGTGACTGTGAGCTTCAGCTTCTGATACCCTGGTGTGACTCTGAGCTCCAGCTTGTGATACCCTGGTGAGACTGTGAGCTGCAGCTTTTGATACCCTGTGTGAATGTGAGATGCAGCGTCTGATACCCTGGTGTGACTCTGAGCTCCAGCTTGTGATACCCTGGTGTGACTGTGAGCTGCAGCTTGTGATACCCTGGTGTGACTGTGAGCTGCAGCTTGTGATACCCTGATTTGACTGTGAGCTGCAGCTTCAGATACCCTGGTGTGACTGTGAGGTGCTGATTCCCTGGTGTGACTGTGAGCAGCAGCTTGTGATATCCTGGTGTGGCTGTGAGAGTCAGCATGTGATACCCTGGTGTGACTGTGAGCTGCAGCTTGTGATACCCTGGTATGACTGCGAGCTGCAGCTTGTGGTACCCTGGTGTGACTGTGAACTGCCGCTTCTGATACTCTGATTTGACCGTGAGCTGCAGCTTCAGATACCCTGGTGTGACTGTGAGCTGGATCTTCTGATATCCTGGTGTGACTGTGAGCTACAGCTTGTGATACCCTGGTGTGACTGTGAGATGGAGCTTCTGATAACCTGGTGTGACTGTGAGCTGCATCTGCTGATACCCTGGTGTGACCGTAAGCTGCAGCTTGTGATACCCTGGTGTGACTCTGAGCTGCAGCTTGTGATACCCTGGTGTGACTGTCAGATGGAGCTTCTGATACCCTGGTATAACTGTGACCTGCAGCTTGTGATACCCTGATATGACTGTGAGCTGCAGTATCCGATACCCTGGTGTGAAATTGTAGGAAAGTACCATCTTTCCTGGCATGTTACCCCCATTTTCACATGTATATAAGTTTGTTTTTTCCTGTCTCACTGGGATCCTGCTAGCCAGGACCCCAGTGCTCACAGTTTGTGGCCTGAATGTGTGTACCCTACTAACTGTATCACTGAGGCTCTGCTAATCAGAACTTCAGTGCTTATGCTCTCTCTGCCTTTAAAATTGTCACTCTAGGCTAGTGACCATTTTTACCAATTCCAATTTTCACACTGGAACACCCTTATAATTCCCTAGTATATGGTACCTAGGTACCCAGGGTATTGAGGTTCTAGGAGATCCCTATGGGCTGCAGCATTTCTTTTGCCACCCATAGGGAGCTCAGACAAACCCTTACACAGGGCTGCCATTACAGCCTGCGCGAAATAACGTCCACGTTATTTCACAGCCATTTTTCACTGCACTTAAGTAACTCATAAGTCACCTATATGTCTAACCCTCACCTGGTGAAAGTTAGGTGCAAGGTTACTAAGTTTGAGGGCACCCTGGCACTAGCCAAGGTGCCCCCACATAGTTCAGGGCCATTTCCCCGGACTTTGTGACTGCGGGTCAACATGACACGCGTGCACTAGATATAGGTCAATACCTATATGTACCTTCACAATGGTAACTCCGAATATGGCCATGTAACATGTCTAAGATCATGGAATTGACCCCCCATGCCAAATCTGATATTGCAGTGCCAATCCCAGGCATCCCCAGGGCTCTACTGTGGACCCCGGGTACTGCAAAACCAGCTTTCTGGGGTTTTCTCTGCAGCTACCGCTGCTGCCAACCCACAGACAGAGTTCTGCCCTCCCTGGGTCTGGGCATCCCAGTCCCAGGAAGGCAGAACAAAGAATTTCCTCTGAGAGAGGGTGTTACACCCTATCCCTTTGGAAATAGGTGTTAAGGGCTGCGGAGGAGTAGCCCCTCCCAGCCTCTGGAAATGCTTTGAAAGGCACAGTTGGTGCCCTCCTTGCACACACCTGTCTACACCAGTTCTGGGAACCCCCAGTTGTCCCTGCTCTGGCACGAAACTGGACAAAGGAAAGGGGTGTGACCACTCCCCTGTCCATCACCACCCCAGGGATGGTGCCCAGAGATCCTCCAGTGTGTCCCAGACCTCTGCCATCTTGGATCCAGAGGTGTGAGGGCACAATGGAGGCCTCTGAGTGGCCAGTGCCAGAAGGTGATGCCAGATACCCCTCCTGATAGGTCGTTACCTGACTAGGTGGTCAATCCTCCTCTGAGGGCTATTTAGGGTCTCTCCAATGGGCTTTTTCTCAGATAACGACTTGCAAGAATTCACCAGAGTTCCTCTGCACCTCTCTCTTCAACTTCTGCCAAGGATCGACCACTGACTGCTCCAGGACGCCTTCAAAAACTGCAACAAAGTATCAAGAAGACTACCAGCGACATTGTAGCGCCTAATCCTGCCGGCTTTCTCTACCTTTTCCTGGTGGTGCATGCTGGGGGCTGCCTGCCTTCATCCTGCACTGGAAGCTACGAAGAAATCTCCAGTGGGTCGACGGAATCTTCCCTCTGCTCCAACAGGCACCAAACTTCAGCGTCACCGGTACTCTGGGACCCCTGTCATCCTGATGAGCTTGGCCCCTGGAACACAGGTGGTGGACCCAAGTGACCCAGACTGTCCAGTGGTCCAACTGTCCATATTTGGAGGAGGTATGTCCTTGCCTCCCCTCTCCAGACAGTAATCCCGTGCACCGCATGAACTGCAGCTGCTAGGGCTTCTGTGCACATTTCCAAGTAATCCTTCATGCACAGCCAAGCCCATGTCCCCAGCACTCCGTCCTGCATTGTTCAACTCCCTGAGTTGACCTCCGGCTTCGCGGGACCCTCTTTTGTAGTGTTGAGACAACTGCTGTGCTCAGTCTCATTGAACCCATGTTGAAGGACTTTTGCAGGTGGTATCTTCTTGTGCATGGGCTCTTTACGTTGCTGAGGGCCCCCTCTGTCTCCTCTCCCAAGTGGCGCCATCCTGCTCCTTCCTGGGCCTGGGCAGCACCCTTTTTCTTTAACCGTGACTCTTGCAGCTAGCAAGGCTTGTTTGCAGTCCTTTGCCAAAGGAACAACTCTGCGTCCTCCAGCGCTCCGTGGGACAACTTCTACATTAAGGAGAAGTTCCTAGCAGCTTTCGTTGTTGCAGAATCTTCAGCTTCTTCCATCCAGAGGCAGCCATTTTGCACCTTCATCCGGAGTTTAGTGGGCTCCTGCCCCCCCTGAACTCTTTCACGACTCTTGGACTTCGTCCCCTTCCTTTTCAGATCTTCAGGGCCAGGAATCCATCTTCAGTGCTTAGCAGTCTGTTGTGGTCTTTGCAAAATCCTCTATCACAAGTTTAGTGTGTTTCTGGGGAAATAGTAGTACTTTACTCCTACTTTCCAGGATCTTGGGGTGGGGTATCTTGGACACCCTTACTGTTTTCTTACACTCCCAGCGACCCTCTACACACTACACTAGCCTAGGGGTCCATTCGTGGTTCGCATTCCACTTTCTTAGTATATGGTTTGTGTTGCCCCTTGGCCTATTGCATCCTATTGTATTCTACAGTGCTTGCACTATTTTCTGACTGTTTTACTTACTTGATTTTGGTTTGTGTGTATATTTTGTGTATTTTACCTACCTCCTAAGGGAGTATGGGCCAGATGTAGCAAAGAAACATTTTGCGAGTTGTAAATAGCGAGTCATAGCGACTCGCTGTTTGCAACTCGCAAAATGTTATGCAGAACGGTGTCTCAGACACCGTCTGCGAGTCGGTATGGGGTCGCAATGACCCACCTCATGAATATTCATGAGGTGGGTCGCAAATTGCAGCCCCATACCGACTATGGGCACTCGCAAACATGGAGGCCTGCTGTAGTCAGCAGACCTCCGTGTTCGTGACTGCTTTAAATAAAGCAGTTTTTTTTTTTTTTAAGTGTAGCCCGTTTTCCTTAAAGGAAAACGAGCTGCACTTAAAAAAAAAAAACGAAACCTTTAGTTTCGGTATTTTTTCAGGGCAGGGAGTGGTCCCTTGGACCACTCCCTGCCCTGAAAAAATGTTTTTGGGTCCAGTCACAAACTGGAAGGGGTCCCATGGGGACCCCTTCCAATTTGCGAGTGGGCAAGTGGATGGTAACTGCAACACCATTTGCGACCGCATATGCGGTCGCAAATGGTATTGCATTCCACTAGGAATCGCAAATAGGAAGGGAACACCCCTTCCTATTTGGAATTCTGAAATGCATTTTGCGAGTCGGTCCGACTCGCAGAATGCATTTCTGCATAGGAAAATGCGATTTGCAACTCGCAAACGGCAGTTTTTGCCGTTTGCGAGTTGCAAATCCTTTCCTACATCTGGCCCTATATCCTCTGAGATATTTTTGGCACATTGTCACTAAAATAAAGTACCTTTATTTTTGGTAACCCTGAGTATTGTGTTTCTTATGATATAGTCCCTATATGATATAAGTGGTATAGTAGGAGCTTTACATGTCTACCAGTTCAGCCTAAGCTGATCTGCTATAGCTACCTCTAACAGCCTAAGCTGCTAGAACACTACTAATCTACTAATAAGGGATAACTGGGCCTGACACAAAGGGTAAGTACCAGCAGGTACCCACTATAAGCCAGGCCAGCCTCCTACATCGGTGGTGCAGCGGTGGGATAAGTACTTGTAACTGCTTTACCACTTTTTCACTGGTGCTTTTCATAAGAAAAACATATTCTAAATACTTAGAAATATACACAGTTAACCGAAACAGTCTAACTTTCTTTCTAAAAACTTTCTAAAAGTTTCAGAAAAGTTTGAAAAAGGTTTTCTCTTTTCTTTAAATTTGTCTAAACTTTTTTCTCTCTTTCCTAAACTCTTTCTTTCAACTATGTCTGTAGTAGAGGCCACTCCCGAAGGTGTACAGACAACTTATGACAATTTAAACTTTAAAAGTTTGAGGGGTCTCTGCATAGAAAGAAGTTTAGGAATTGGTAAGAACTCTACCAAAGATCTTCTCCTCAGTCTTTTGCTTGAAAGTGACCAGAACCAGTCTGGTCCCACCCAAGATCAGGTGGTAGAGGAGGAGGGTACCCAGTTAGAATCAGGGGAGGGCCCTGAGGACTCTGGGGAGGGTACTTCCAAAGACCTTTCTACTAACAGGCCATCTAGTGAAGCTGGTAGTGGGAGGGGGGGTCACACACTAGTAGCGCAGGTAAGTAGAGTTCAGGTAGTTAGAGCTAGGTCCACTTCTGCCCATTCCCCCATCACCTCTGTGTCAGAGAATTCCCAAGCCTCCCACCCTGAGGATAACACACTAGACAGGGAACTCAGAAAGCTGAGGTTGAAAGAGGGCAGACTGAAGCTGAGACAGCAGCAGTTGGCATTCGACAGGGAGTCTCTAGATGTAGAGAGGGAAAGACAGAAGTTGGGGTTAGTTCCCCATGGTGGCAGCAGCAATATTCTTGATAGTCATCCTGTTAGAGAAACAGGTTTAAGAAACGTGCATAAGATTGTCCCCCCTTACAGGGAGGGGGTTGACATAAACAAGTGGTTTTCTGCACTTGAGAGGGCCTGTATGGTACAGTTGGTCCCTCAAAGGCAGTGGGCTGATATCTTGTGGCTATCTTTCACTGTCAAGGGTAGAATTAGGCTCCTTACTGTCAGAGAGAGTGATGCCAACAACTACAAAGTTTTGAAAGATGCACTCTTAGATGGATTTGGCTTAACCACTGAACAAAACAGGATAAAGTTCAGAGATACCAGAAAAGAGTCCTCTCAAGACTGGACAGACTTCGTAGACTGTTCAGTGAAGGCCTTGGAGGGATGGTTACATGACAGTAAGGTGACTGACTAGGAACGCCTATATAATCTTATTTTGAGAGAGAAATTTTGAATAATTGTGTGTGACTTGTTGCATCAGTACTTGGTAGACTCAGATCTGACCTCTCCCCAAGAATTGGGAAAGAAGGCATACAAATGGGTCAGAACAGGAGTGAGCAGAAAAGCTCAGACAGGTTGTAGGAAAGTACCATCTTGCCTGGCATGTTACCCCCATTTTTACTTGTGTGTCAGTTTGTTTTTGCCTATCTCACTGAGATCCTGCCAGCCAGGACCACAGTGCTCATAGTTTGTGGCCTGAATGTGTGTACCTGTGTAGTGACTAACTGTGTCACTGAGGCTCTGCTAACCAGAACCTCAGTGCTTATGCTCTCTCTGCCTTTAAAATTGTCACTATAGGCTAGTGACCATTTTACCAATTCTAATTGGCACACTGAAACACCCTTATAGTTCCCTAGTATATGGTACCTAGGTGCCCAGGGTATTGGGGTTCCAGGAGATCCCAATGGGCTGCAGCATTTCTTTTGCCACCCACAGGGAGCTCAGACAAACCTTACACAGGACTGAAACTGCAGCCTGAGTGAAATAACACACATGTTATTTCACAGCCATTTTTCACTGCACTTAAGTAACTTATAAGTCACATATATGTCTAGCCTTCACTTGCTGAAGGTTAGGTGCAAGGTTACTAAGTGTGAGGGCACCCTTGCACTAGCAAAGGT
Organism: Pleurodeles waltl; assembly: GCF_031143425.1. Classification (NCBI taxonomy): domain Eukaryota; kingdom Metazoa; phylum Chordata; class Amphibia; order Caudata; family Salamandridae; genus Pleurodeles; species Pleurodeles waltl. The sequence goes on along the minus strand of NC_090446.1, from coordinate 1,525,364,242 downwards.
GCCCCCACATTGTTCAGGGCAATTTCCCCGGACTTTGTGAGTGCGGGAACACCATTACACGCGTGCACTACATATAGGTCAATACCTATATGTAGCTTCACAGAGGTAACTCCGAATATGGCCATCTAACATGTCTAAGATCATGGAATTGTCCAGTCATGCCAAATCTGGTATTGGGGTGGCAATCCCATGCATCCCTGGGGCTCCAGCATGGACCCCGGGTACTGCTAAACTAGCTCTCTGGGGTTTTCACTGCAGCTACCGCTGCTGCCAACCCTCAGACAGGTTTCTGCCCCCCTGGGGCCCGGGCAGCCCAGTCTCAGGAAGGCAGAACAAAGAATTTCCTCTGAGAGAGGGTATTACACCCTCTCCCTTTGGAAATAGGTGTTAAGGGATGGGGAGGAGTAGCCTCCCCCAGCCTCTGTAAATGGTTTGAAGGGCAGAGATGGTGCCCTCCTACCCAGTCTACACCGGTTCTGGGAACCCCTAGTCCCTGCTCTGGCGCGAAACTGGACAAAGGAAAGGGGAGTGACCACTCCCCTGTCCATCATCACCCCAGGGGTGGTGCCCAGAGCTCCTCCACTGTGTCCCAGACCTCTGCCATCTTGGATCCAGAGGTGTGAGGGCACTCTGGAGGCCTCTGAGTGGCCAGTGCCAACAGGTGACGTCAGAGACCCCTCCTGATAGGTGCTTACCTGACTAGGTGGACAATCCTCCTCAGAGGGCTATTTAGGGTCTCTCCAGTGGGCTTTTCCTCAGATAACGACTTGCAAGAATTCACCAGAGTTCCTCTGCACCTCTCTCTTTGACTTCTGCCAAGGATAAACCGCTGACTGCTCCAGGGCGCCTGCAAAACTGCAACAAAGTAGCAAGAAGACTACCAGTGACATTATAGCACCTAATCCTGCTGGCTTTCTCAACTGTTTCCTGGTGGTGCATGCTTTGGGGCTGCCTACCTTCATCTTGCACTGGAAGCCATGAAGAAATCTTTAGTGGGTCGACGGAATCTTCCCCCTGCTCCAACAGGCACCAAACTTCAGCATCACCGGTACTCTGGGACCCCTCTCATCTTGACGAGCGTGGCTCCTGGAACACAGGTGGTAGACCCAAGTGACCCAGACTGTCCAGTGGTCCAACTGTTTAAATTTGGAGGAGGTAAGTCCTTGCCTCCCCTCTCCAGACAGTAATCCTGTGCACCAGGTGAACTGCAGCTGCTAGGGCTCCTGTGCACATTTCCAAGGAATCCTTCGTGCACAGCCAAGCCCAGGTCCCCAGCACTCTGTCCAACAATGCTCAGATCCCTGAGTTGATCTCCAGCTTCGTGGGACCCTCTTTTGCAGTGTTGAGATGACCACTGTGCTCAGTCTTCTTGAACCTGTGTTCAAGGACTTCTGTGGGTGCTACCTGCTTGTGTGTGGGCTCTCTATGTTGCTGAGGGCCCCCTCTGTCTCCTCTCCCTAGTAGCGACATCCTTGTCCTTTCAGGGCCGGGGCAGCACCCTTTTTCTTCAACTGTGACTCTTGCAGCTAGCAAAGCTTGTTTGCTGTCTTTTGACAACAATACAACTCTGTGTCCTCCAGCAATCCGTGAGACATCTTCTGCATGAAGGAGAAGTTCCTAGTGCCTTTCGTTGTTGCAGAATCTTCAGCTTCTTTCATCCAGAGGCAGCCATTTTGCACTTTCATCCGGGGTTTAGTGGTCTCCTGCCCCCCCCCCCGGACACTTTCACGACTTTTGGACTTGGTTCCCTTCTTTTGCAGGTCCTCAGGTCCAGGAATCCATCTTCAGTGCTTTGCAGTCTGTTGTGGTCTTTGCAAAATCCACTATCCCGAGTTTAGTGTGTTTCTGGGGAAACAGTAGTACTTTACTCCTGCTTTCCATGGTCTTGAGGTGGGGTATCTTGGACACCCTTAGTGTTTTCTTACACTCCCAGCGACCCTCTACACACTACACTAGCCTAGGGGTCCATTCGTGGTTCGCATTCCACTTTCTTATTATATGGTTTGTGTTGCCCCTAGGCCTATTGCATCCTATTGTATTCTACAGTGTTTGCACTACTTCCTGACTGTTTTACTTACCTGGTTTTGGTTTTTTGTATAGTTTGTGTATTTTACTTACCTCCTAAGGGAGTATATCCTCTGAGAAATGTTTGGCACATTGTCACTAAAATAAAGTACCTTTATTTTTGGTAACCCTGACTATTGTGTTTCTAATGATATAGTACTTGTATGATATAAGTGGTATAGTAGGAGCTTTGCATGTCTCCTAGTTCAGCCTAAGCTGCTCTGCTATAGCTACCTCTATCAGCCTAAGCTGCTAGAACACTACTAATCTACTAATAAGGGATAACTAGACCTGGCACAAGGTGTAAGTACCATCAGGTACCCACTATAAGCCAGGCCAGCCTCCTACACTGGAGATCTGCAACCAGAACTCCAATGCTTATGCTCTCTCTGTTTACCATATTTGTCACTATAGTTTAGTGACTCCATATTCTAATTCTTATTGCACACTGGACACCCCACCTTATAAGTCCCTGGTATATGGTAGCTTGGTATGCAGGGCATTGGGGTTCCAGGAGTTCCTTATGGGTTGCAGCATTTCTATTGCCACCCATAAGAAGCTCATACAAACCTTTCTTCAGGACTGCCACTGCAGCCTAATTGAAATAGTGCACACTCTATTTCATAGTCATTTTCACTGCACCAAGTAACTTTTAAGTCACCTTCAGTTACTGAAGGCTAGGTGCAAAGTTACCGTGTGTGAGGGCATCCTTGCACTAGCAAAGGTGCCCCCACGTTGTCCAGGACCAATTTCCTGGAGTTCGTGAGAGCGGGGACACCATTTTAAGCCTGCCCTACGTATATGTCAATACATATATGTAGCTTCACAATGGTAACCCCGAATATGGCCATGTGAGGTGTCTAAGATTGTGAAATTGAATCCCCAATCCGAATCTGGGGAGTCAATTCCGTGCACCCTGGGGGCTCCAACATGGACCCCCAGTACTGCCAAACCAGCTCTCTGAGGACTCCACTGCAGCCCCAGCTGCTCCCACCTCACAGACAGGTTTCTGCCCTCCTAAGGAATGAGCAGCTCAATCCCAGTAAGGCAGAACAAAGCATTTCCTTTGGGATGAGGGTGTTACACCCTCTCTCTTTGGAAATAGGTGTTACAGGGATGGGAGGGGTATCCTCCCAGAGCCTCTGGAAGCGCTTTGAAGGGCACAAACGGTGGCCTCCTTTCATAATCCACTCTACACCGGTTCAGGGAACCCCAGTCCCTGCTCTGGTGTGAAACTGGACAAAGGAAAGGGGAGTGACCACTCCCCTGTCCATCACCACCACAGGGATGGTGACCAGAGTGCCTCCAGAGTGTCCCTGGCCTTAGCCATCTTGGATTCCAAGGTGTAGGGACCCTTTAGGAGCATCTGAGTGGCCAGTGTCAGCAGGTGACATAAGAGACCCCTCCTGAGAGGTGCATATCTGGTTAGGTAGCCAATCCCCCTCTCAGGGCTATTTAGGGTCTCTCCTCTGGGTGTTTCCTCAGCTTCAGTTTGCAAGACTCCACCAGGACACGTCTGCATCCCCTGCTTCAGCTTCTGACTGTGGGATCAACCGCAGACTGCTCCAGGAACCGCTGTAACTGCAACAAAGTATCCAAGAAGGCTATTGTGACCTGCAACTTCAGCTCCAGCCAGCACCTGCAACAGTTTCCAGGTTGTGCACTCTCTGAGGACTGCCTGTCTTCATTCTGCACCAGAAGACCCAAAGGAATCTCCCGTGAAGTGACAGCGTCACTTCCCTGCTTCGACAGGCACCTTTCTGCAATGACGACCAGTTCTCTGGGACTCCTATCCTGTCAATCAGCATGATCCCTGGAACACAGGTGGAAGACCAAAGTGATCCTGACTGTCCAAAGGTCCAAATTTGGTGGAGGTAAGGGCTTGCCTCCCCCTACCAGACAGTACCCCTGTGCATCGTGTCCTCTGCAGCTCCTTGGGCTTTTGTGCACTTCTTCCAAAAGTTCTTCATGCACAGCATTGCTCACGTCCCCAGCACTCTGTCCTGTGAACGTCAGCTGCCTGAGTTGTTCTCCGGCGTAGTGGGATCCCTTTGTGTAGTGCTGCAATGGTCGCACTTTGCAACTCCTTTGTCCCCGTGTACTGGGACTCCCGTGGGTGCTGCCTGGTCTTCTGAGGGCTCTCTAGAGTGCTGAGAGCCCCCTCTGTCTCCTCAGTCCAAGTTGGAACCCCCAGGTCCCTCCTGGGCCCGGGCTGTGCCTCTTTGACGCAAAACACGTCCTTGCATGAACCAAGGCTTGTTGGCTGAATCCAGTGACGAAACAAGCCTGCATCCAACAACTCGATGTGTGACATCTCTTGCACCAAGCAGGAACCCACAGCTATCTTCTTTGGTGCATATCTGTACTTTTCTTCCAACTGGAGAATCCACTTTTGCACCTTCTTTTCCAGGTTGGCAGGGGCTCCTGTTCTTTCTGAACTCTTCATCGACTTCTGGACTTAGTTTTCTCTCTCCACAGGTCTTCAGGTCCAAGAATCCATTGTTGGTTTCTTACAGTCTTGCTTGGTCTTTGCAAAATCTTCTATCACAACTTCTACTGTGTTCTGAGGAAACTTGCTGTACTTTACTCCTGTTTGACTGGACTCTGGGTGGGGTATTTTACTTACCTTTGGTGTTTTCTTACACTCCCAGCACCCCTCTACACACTACACTTGCCTAAGGGGGAATTCAACATTCGTATTCCATTATTTTAGTATATGGTTTGCATTGCCCCTAGACCTATTGCAACCTATTGTCTTTTTCACTGTTTGCATTACTTTCTGACTGTGTACTTACCTGATTGTGGTTACTTGTGAATATATTGTGTATAATACTTACCTCCAGAAGGAGTATTGCCCCTAAAATATTTTTGGCCTTTTTTCACTAAAATAAAGTCTTTCTTGTGTATAAGTACTATGTGACTATAGTGGTATTGCAGGAGATTTGCATGTCTCCTAGCTCAGCCTTAGCTGCTCTGCTACAGCTACCCCTAGACAGCCTAAGCTTCTAGAACACCGCCTACATTTCACCAAGGTGGATCACTGGACCTGGTATAAGGTGTTAGTATCTCTGGTGCCCAATACAAACCAGGCCAGCTTCTCACACTGCAGCATGTGAGAGTATGGTGTGAGTAATAGCTATGCGTTGTGAGAGCCTGGTGTAGGTCTCAGTTGGATCATGTGAGAGTATGGTGTGAGTAACAGCTGTGGCTTGTGAAAGCCTGGTGCTGCAGCATGTGAGAGTAGGGTGTGAGTAACAGCTGTGACTTGTAAAAGCGTGGTGCTGCAGCATGTGAGAGTATGTTGTGAGTAAGAGCTGTAAGTTGTGAGAGTCTGATGTGACATGAAACTGTGGCTTGTGAAAGCCTGGTGCTGAAGCATGTGAGAGTATGTTGTGAGTAATAGCTGTGGCTTGTTAAATCCTGGTGCTGCACCATGCAAGAGTATGTTGTGAGTAACAGCTGTGGCTTGTTAAAGCCTGGTGCTGCAGCATATGAGAGTATGTTGTGAGTAAGAGCTGTAGGTTGTGAGAGCCTTATGTGACATGTAGCTGTGGCTTGTTAAAGCCTGGTGCAGCATCTGAGAGTATGTTGTGAGTAATAGGTGTGGCTTGTTAATGCCTGGTGCGGCAGCATGTGAGACTATGGTGTATGTAACAGCTGTGGCTTGTGAGAGCCTGATGTGACATGAAGCTGTGGCTTGTTAAAGCCTGGTGCAGCATGTGAGAGTATGTTGTGAGTAAGAGCTGTAGGTTGTGAGAGTCTGATGTAGCATGTAGCTGTGGCTTGTGAAAGCCCGGTGCTGCAGCATGCAAGAGTATGGTGTGAGTAACAGCTGTGGCTTGTGAAAGCCTGGTGCAGCATGTGAGAGTATGTTTTGAGTAAGAGCTGTAGGTTGTGAGAGCCTGATGAGACATGTAGCTGTGGCTTGTTAAAGCCTGGTGCAGCATGTGAGAGTATGTTGTGAGTAAGAGCTGAAGGTTGTGAGAGCCTGATGAGACATGTAGCTGTGGCTTGTTAAAGCCTGGTGCAGCATCTGAGAGTATGTTGTGTGTCATAGCTGTAGTTGTGAGAGCCTGATGTGACATGTAGCTGTGGCTTGTTTAAGCCCGGTGCTGCAGCATGTGAGAGTATGTTGTGAGTAACAGCTGTGGCTTGTTAAAGCCTGGTGCAGCATGTGAGAGCATGTTGTGAGTAAGAGCTGTAGGTTGTGAGAGCCTAATGAGACATGTAGCTGTGGCTTGTTAAAGCCTGGTGCAGCATGAGAGAGTATGTTGTGAGTGAGAGCTGTAGGTTGTGAGAGTCTGACGTGGCATGAAGCTGTGGCTTGAGAAAGCCTGGTGCTGCAGCATGTGAGAGTATGTTGTGAGTACCAGCTGTGGCTTGTGAAAGCCTGGTGCTGCAGCATGTGAGAGTATGTTGTGAGTACCAGCTGTGGCTTGTGAAAGCCTGGTGCTGCAGCATGTGAGAGTATTTTGTGAGTACCAGCTGTGGCTTGTGAAAGCCTGGTGCTGCAGCATGTGGGAGTAGGGTGTGAGTAACAGCTGTGGCTTGTGAAAGCCTGATGCTGCAGCATGGGAGAGTATGTTGTGAGTAACAGCTGTGGCTTGTGAAAGCCCGATGCTGCAGCATGGGAGAGTATGTTGAGAGTACCAGCTGTGGCTTGTGAAAGCCCGGTGCTGCAGCATGTGAGAGTATGTTGTGAGTACCAGCTGTGGCTTGTGAAAGCCCGGTGCTGCAGCATGTGAGAGTATGTTGTGAGTAACAGCTGTGGCTTGTGAAAGCCCGGTGCTGCAGCATGTGAGAGTATGTTGTGAGTAACAGCTGTGGTTTGTGAAAGCCCGGTGCTGCAGCATGTGAGAGTATGTTGTGAGTAACAGCTGTGGCTTGTGAAAGCCCGGTGCTGCAGCATGGGAGAGTATGTTGTGAGTACCAGCTGTGGCTTGTGAAAGCCCGGTGCTGCAGCATGGGAGAATATGTTGAGAGTACCAGCTGTGGCTTGTGAAAGCCCGGTGCTGCAGCATGTCAGAGTATGTTGTGAGTACCAGCTGTGGCTTGTGAAAGCCCGGTGCTGCAGCATGTGAGAGTATGTTGTGAGTAACAGCTGTGGCTTGTGAAAGCCTGGTGCTGCAGCATGTGAGAGTATGTTGTGAGTAACAGCTGTGTCTTGTGAAAGCCTGGTGGTGCAGCATGTGAGAGTAGGGTGTGAGTAACAGCTGTGACTTGTAAAAGCGTGGTGCTGCAGCATGCAAGAGTATGGTGTGAGTAACAGCTGTGGCTTGTTAAATCCTGGTGCTGCACCATGTGAGAGTATGTTGTGAGTAACAGCTGGGGCTTGTGAAAGCCTGGTACAGCATGTGAGAGTATGTTTTGAGTAACAGCTGTAGGTTGTGAGAGCCTGATGAGACATGTAGCTGTGGCTTGTTAAAGCCTGGTGCAGCATGTGAGAGTATGTCGTGAGTAAGAGCTGTAGGGTGTGAGAGTCTGACGTGGCATGTAGCTGTGGCTTGTGAAAGCCTGGTACTGCACCATGTAAGAGTATGTTGTGAGTAACAGCTGTGGTTTGTGAAAGCCTGATGCTACAGAATGTGACAGTATGGTGTGAGTAACAGCTGTGGCTTGTGAAAGTCCGGTGCTGCAGCATGTGAGAGTATGTTGTGAGTAACAGCTGTGGCTTGTGAAAGCCTGGTGCTGCAGCATGTGAGAGTATGTTGTGAGTAACAGCTGTGGCTTGTGAAAGCCTGGTACTGCACCACGTAAGAGTATGGTGCGAGTAACAGCTGTGGCTTGTGAAAGCCTGATGCTGCAGCATTTGAGAGTATGTTGTGAGTACCAGCTGTAGGTTGTGAGAGTCTGATGTGGCATGTAGCTGTGGCTTGTGAAAGCCTGGTGCTGCAGCATGTGAGAGTATGGTGTGAAACATGGAATGGTCTCAGAGCTGTGGTCTCTGAGAGGCCTCTGTGGCTTGGACATGCAGCATTTGAGAGCCCGGTGCTGTGCTGCTCTCTGGTACAAGTGAGGCCCATTACTTTGCCTCCTTCCCTTAGTGGCAGGGGGCAATGCAGAGCAGGTCACTTCAAGCTGGTAGGCCTGGGCCATCCCAAGCGCCACCCTCAACCTCCCAAAGCCTTTCAAACTTGGACCAACTTCTACTCGTTTGTTTATTTACTTAATTGCCACTATGGGCCTGTTGCCCACCTTTCTGCGAGTTCCCTGTACTCGCATGATAGCCAGCTGGTTCTCCTGGGGCATGAAAGCTGGGATGAGAGATTCTGTTAACACCTCTCTCCCACTCCAGCAGGAAAACAGCAGGTGCATCCAGCAACACCGATCACAAACACAGAGCGAACAGCATCACGCCCTTATAACAATGAAATTAGAACGAGAAAGTGGAAGGAAAGAATTCTTGCTTCTAGAAAGAAAGTTAACAAAATGTACATGAAATAAGGGCACAAGTCTTGGTGGGTTTGCAACATGTGATGCGCTCTGATCGTTCCCAAGATGTCATTGAGGGTATTTGTGCCGACGTTGTTGCGTCTTCAGGACGGTGGGTGTAACTAGGGGGGCTGGTGGTTGCAGTGTTTATAAACTTACCAAAGGTCCTTGGAAAACTTTTTCACTTCAAGTTACCTGTGTGAAAATGGTAACGTTTACAGTAATTTATGTTGTAGATTTCCTTCTTTAGCCCTGAAACTGACAGATTAACTTTGCATAAAAAATTCTTCACAATGTCCCTATCATAGAAAATTGCAGACTTGCAGAGCATTACGCTGTATACATGTTTCAGCATGGAACTGTGACACAAACTGCACAAATCGCTGGGTGCAGGTAGTGTGTGGAGAGTGTATGGATCCCTCAGTATGAAAAATAGCAAGCTAAAAAACTTCAAAAGCTTAGAAGAGTCTTTGTTTGGGGAAAGGTCAATGAAAGCTGTGTCAATAAGGAAATGAGCAAAGATTTGTGGGTGAATATAATCTTGCAATATTCCTATGCATGATCCTTCGTGTAATGCTCGTTCAAAGAGGGAGGTGGGTGACCATACTCAAATTCCAAAACAACGGGGATAAGCAATTAAAAATAAAGTGAAACCGTGGGAAATATGTGCATATCCTTTCTAGACTCAAAAGAAAAAAACGCACATTTAAAAAAAAAATGTAAGGGCTGCCGCCCTCTAGGGACTTATTTATGAGTCCCTTGCTCTGCCGAACCATCACTTTTTGTGACAGTCCTGTTGGCGAAGACTACAAAATGGTATCTATGAGGCCGCGCAACGCCACTCTGCATGGCTTTGAGTGGCTTCATAGATATGGAGTACGGCCAGGCACTGCAAGTCGCTGTGTTGCCTTAGTCTGCATCAGGGAAGCGTTCCATTGGCTTTGCGTTAGGTGTTTCCACGCAACACCCATGGATATTTGATGCTTCACTATATTTACAAAACCACATAAACCTTGGGATGCGCCAAAACCTCATACCTCCCAAGGTGAGGCGTAGTGGGGAGATGTATTTTTTTTCTTTTAATTTTTTCCTCTTTCCGCGTGCTGCATTCTGCTCCCGGGATTGTTTCCTTCCTGCACAAAAACAATTCTGCCAACAACACGGGCACCCTTGCACCATGTACAAGGGTGCCTGCATTGGCCCAAGGCTGCCGAAACGGTGCCAACACAATGGAAAGGACAGGAATGGACCATATTCGATAAATACGGTGCATTCCTGCCCTTTTACTTTGGTGATTTGCTGGGCTGCCCTATGCCAAAACCCCATAAGTGAAGGCCTTAGCGTGCTTGGATGAGGTCAGCTTCCACGCGAATGGAGGGAGCACTTCAAAGGGAAAATGTTCTATGAGGATCTGTATCGCTGTTAAAATTCCCTCAGATACCTATTTGAAATGGATTACATTAATAATAAACTGGACCAAGGTTAACATCAAAACCAAAGATGATGCTGAAAGGGACGGATATCAGGTAGTCCCCAGCAAGTGAAAAATTATGGTGGACATGTTTCAGCCATTTCAGCGCCCACCGGGTCGTATGGCTTTCTTCAGGACCAATAGCGTTTTCTTACATTCATACCCAGTGAATTCACCAACCTACACTGAGGTGTGAACATGTGCTGTATTCCCTAATCACCCTACTATAGCTGTGAGCAGACATGTATGCATTCATGACATTCATTCACTTACACACTCTTTTGAAACAGTATTTTTCAGTGCCTTAGCATTTGATTTTTGGCCCCCTAGGGAGTGCAGGAGGACCGTCCCTGTAGTCAAACATATGTCAAGGATTCTGATCCTGTCTGCCGACCTATCGATGCCTCCATACCATGAATATTTTAAGGGTCTTTTTTTTAAGTCTAGAAAGGGCATTATTTTATATATATATATATATATATATATATATATATATATATATATATATATATATATATATGTGCTCGTCAAAGTTTTTCCCCCGTAGTGCGGCCGCTACATCACAGCGGTCCTGGTCGGGCTCAGGGATGCCCAAAAATATAATAACCCAACGCTCTCTCCTATTCCAAAGAGAACCAGGACACCTCCGTGTGTGATTCCAGCATTTATTCACAGCAAACAAAACAACTCCAACGCGTTTCGGCAATCAGCCTTGTTCACCAACTGGCTGATTGCCGAAACGCGTTGGAGTTGTTTTGTTTGCTGTGAATAAATGCTGGAATCACATACAGAGGTGTCCTGGTTCTCTTTGGAATAGGAGAGAGAGTTGGGTTATTGTTTATATACATATATATATATATTTATATATATATATATATATATATATATAGATAGATATAAATATATAACAATATGAGTGTGTGTATGTGTGTATATATATATATATGTGTGTGTGTGTTGTGTAAATATATATATATATATATATATATATATATATATATATATACATATATAAAGTTCTTGTGGTTCAACTCCCTTTCTGTTACCCAATCTTTCATGTAATCAGCGGGACCGAGCTTGAATTTTAGTAGGGGCACCTCCTCAGCTTTCGTCCTTCTAAGAGTGATAAAACGAGTATTACTAATTTGAATAAAAGGAAAATCCCTCATTTAGAGCAGTTCAAAAGGGGTGAAACTGAGCTCAAGATGGCAGTGGCTGTGTAATTGTTTCCTTCACGTCCACCACATAGAACAAACCTCCTGTTAGATCCTTTCCCACACAACTGGCTGAGCATTGGGATTGGAACCCCTACCAGGGCATCTTACAAGATGTTAGTAGTCCGCAGGGAGTCCTCAGCGGCCCTGTTGGTCAAGATATTCAAGATGGCGGTCTGTTCTGCATGCGCGCACAGCGGAGGAAGCGGCTCTGGTGGTGAGGCGGGCTGCAGGAGGGTATGCCCTGAGGCCTGGTGAATGTTTCACCTGTGGAGTGTCTTCACCATAAAGGAAGGACTCTGCTGCAAATGAAATTCATCTTAACATAAAACTGCGGGGCGTTGTAGCCCCACCCAGCTCTGACATACAAATGACACTGCCTGTACTGCTTCCATCTGTCACTATTGGCCTAGGGTGACCAGATTTTCAAAACCAAAAACCAGGACAGGCTCAAACATAAAAATAGGACTAAATGCATACATATATATATATATATATATATATATATATAGATATTGCTTATTGATGTGTCAACATTTAGTAGTCATATGCGTATATATATATATATATATATATATATATATATATATATATATATATATAGATCTTTATATATATATATATATATATGCACATAGGTATAGATGTAGATATAGATATAGATATGGATATGGATACATTCACTTATAAAAAAACTAAGGTTACAGGGACGTCATAGTTAGGCTCCCATTTTAACTGTACAAAACCATAGAAATTCAGCAGTTATAGTTAGAGGTATTTCAAGTAACTATAACTTGTGCCCTAAGGTAACTATAACTCGTGCCCCCACCATGCACATTTTTTCCTCAATAATTTTACTGCAAATATTACATTCATATTATCAATTATGTTATCAGAGGTATCATAAGTGTTGCAATATGTGGGGTAATTAGCAGTCCATGGCTTCTATGGTTTTGTACTTTTAAAATGTGAGCCTAAGTATAACGTCCCTGTAATCTTTTTTAAGTGAATTTCTATGTGTTTTTAAATTCTATTTTCTAACTATAATCTCCCTGTAACCTTTGTTTTTTTCAGTGAATTTCTATGTTATTTTTAATGTAAAGCAATTTTAATGACTATAGTTTAATCCAACCACCACCACGTGTGGCCTTTGGCCTGCAGCCAACCCCCTATACTCACCCAACCCCACGCCATGCACGGCCTTTGGCTGTGCGCATTGGGGGTTGGCCGCTGGGCCTGGCCTGCAGCTAGGCCCTGCTGCCAACCCCTTATAACACTCCAACTCCACACCATGCACGGCTGAACAAGAGAAGAACCCACTCTTCACAGTCACTAAATGAGATATTCCGCTTGAAAAAGGCAAGTATACAAACACCTCCATCAAGCATTACAGATAACGTTTCAGGGTGGAAATGCAGAGAAAACACACTTGCCTTGCCTTGGCCATGTGCACGAAGTTAGGATGATTACCAATTTACAGAAGTGGAGCTTCAACGTGGACACCTGCTTTGTTTATATATGTAAGTGTTTCCTGTTGAGGTTTTATTTCTGTGAGATGAGCATCATGCCAGAATGAATTCTGCCATGTGTAATAATCCATGAAGAGGCCACCATTTTGTGCAAAATGTCTACCCAACTGGAATAGTTTCTCTTGGCTAATTAGTAAATGCTACCTCAATTAGTAAATGTATAGTGCATCTCCTACACTACTGCTGCGTAAAGGACACTGAGGAAATGTCTTCAGTGTCCTTGTGTTTCTATAATTCTGCAAGTGTGATCCTCATGCGTCTTTTTCAGGAAACTTTACAATGAGTACCTGCAAAGAAAGCACACTTGCATTTAAGACCTGAAGGGCCCCGTGGCTCCAGCCAGCTGTTGTCTCCTCCAGGAGCAAGCATTGCTTCCACAGAGGGAGTTGCTTTAAATAGCAGCTCCCTGCTTGTGGGAACAATGTTTTCATCTCTTTCCCTGCACCCATATTTGCAGGCAGTGAACGAGTTGAAAACTCCACTTTCAGCAAGCAGGAGATGTTTGACAGCTCCCACGTGCTGAAAGCGGAGTTATGTCTGCTTTTGCTTGGTGGAAGCTATCAGCTCCCATCAAGCAAAAGCAAACAGCTACCCCCCAAGGGTAGGCACCTCGGGCGGGAGGTGGAAGGAGCCAGCCCTTGAGAATGACAGTCCCCAGGGCCATCCTGTTGAGGTTTAATTTCTGCGAAATTAGCATCATGGCCAGAATAGAAGCTCACCTGCTCGTTTATTCAACAAGAGTCCACAGTTTGCACAAAATGTCAATCCAATTGGAGCACTTTCCAAAGGTTAGTAAGTGCTACCTCAGTCAGTTAATGACTGTGCGGCCCCCTTCCCCTGAAGCCCACTATAATTCCATAGGGGCCCCCACCCCTGGCCAATTTCGGCACAAGCACCCCATCCCCAGGGCCTGGTCTTAATATTTGTTTTTGGGAGGGGGCTGAGTGGCCTCCCTTCCCCGGCTGATTTTGGCTCCGGGTTCCCCATCCCCTGAGGCTCAGTCTTCATATTTATTTATTTTTTTGGGAGGGAAGGAGTCCACACCATCCTCCTCTCCTGGCCGATTTTGGCCCCGGGGACCCCATTCCCTGGGGCCCAGCCTTTATATATATTTCTTTTTTTTTAGAGAGGGGGGAGTGCGCAGTCCCCCTCCCCCAGCCGATCTCAGCGTCAGGGACCCCATCCCCCAGGGTCTGGCCATCTCTCCTGGGTGGCCCACAGGGCACAAAGTGTGCAATGGGACAGCGGGGGAAGTCTGAAAGCCCCCGCAGTCCCAGCTGGCTCCTGGCCTCCTGCGGGAGAGCCGCTAATACAGCCTGTGAGATTAGGTTCTTCAAACAATGACGGACCAACATGGCCCACGTTTTCCATGCACACACCATATCCCGAAGTACAGGCTATGCAAGTAGCTGGCATGCGCACACTTTATAATGAGCTAGTAGCAATATATAGACGACTAATACAATTCGTAATGCAGACTTTAAACACTGCTCCAGCTGTCCATCAATTGGCCCTGATAGGAATTAATCCTCAAACAGTACAGTCAATAATGTGCAAAGCACACACGGAGCAGGAGAAGATCCTGTTCTGAACAGCACAAAAAACAAATCAGCTGGAAGCAGTGTTTCCCCGTACTGCAGCCCAAGATAAATATAGAATTGTCACAATGTGCTTGCCATTCAGAATGGTTCCGTTTCCAGATGGGATTGTTTGGGATGAAGTGCCCTTTGATATATACAGTCCTACTAAGACTATCCAAGTTCCATATGTGTTTAAAATATTAATGATTGATGTTATTACACCTGGTGTTTTTTCCAATGACTGGGATGTTAAAACAGTTAATTTTATGCATTCCGAGATTGAATACTGCACTATATTTGAAAGTGAAAATGTGTACATCAACACAGAGAATTATTGGGAAATGTTCTGTTATCCCCACTGCAGACATTACTTTCTGCACCATGCTACTAAACCCAGATCAGTTTCAATGGGAACATTGTACGACTCCACCTGCGGGGATCTCCAAAACATATGTAGAAAAGCTATTGATGTGAAGAGTGTATGAGGAACAAAAGATTGGCAGATACAGGCTAGGGAATATTTGTTTAGAGCATGCCTTATTCCTCTACAAATGATATTTTTAAATGAGACTGTCCAGCAAACATCTTGCTTTGGGTTAGCAAAAATAAAAGGGATGAATGCGCCCAGCATCCCCACACCAGCTACATTTCATAATTGGTAAACATTATTACTGATGATCAGCTCACAGCTTGGGTTCAGAATGGTGCCTTTGATTCCTCACTTTCAAGTACCAGCGGGTGGTTACTGTGGCCAAAAGACACAAATGGTTGCCAGGCACGTTTTGTTAATTCTTCAGGGGGTTTCAAAGCAAGCCAGTCACACCCTCACTATGTCTCATGAGAGCACTCGGGTATTGTCACTACATACAGTGTGGTTAAACTGTGCCAACAATGGTAATGTTCTTCCACCTTAGAAGCTGTTAAACCACATTTTAGGCCCTCATGAACATGGCGGCAAACACCGCACCGGCGGCTGTGCGGTAACAACCGCCAACAGACGTGCGGTCTGAACCGCAAAATAATGAACCATCTTAAACACAGGCAGCCTGAAAACCACTCACCGCCAGCAGAGGAGTGCCGACAACAATGGCAGAGCCCGCCCACAGGCCGACGGAAAGGCCCTACCCGCCCATCAAATAATGAAGCACTAGAACGCTATCAGTTCCG
Organism: Pleurodeles waltl; assembly: GCF_031143425.1. NCBI lineage: Eukaryota > Metazoa > Chordata > Amphibia > Caudata > Salamandridae > Pleurodeles > Pleurodeles waltl. The sequence continues at coordinate 1,525,348,785 of NC_090446.1, read as the reverse complement.
GTGCGGGAACCACCGCCACGCAAAGCCAGGCAGAAATGAACCAAATAAAAGGAAACACTCACCGGAGGTGCCCACAACATGCCAAAGCAGACATGGATAAAGAGTTGCAGATCATGCCAGCCCTGCTCCTTGCCATCTACCTCCACGACTGAGACCGCCGATGAAGATGACGACGGTAAGTACCACAATCTACTAAAAAAGGGAAGAAAGGGCACAGTTACACACCCGCCCACTCCACCCACCCCGCAACGCTCCCACAACCCTTCACAGCAGCACAAGCCATACACCCCACAGCAAGAGGTACTTACCCGACACAAGGCAAATCCAACCTGCCCAAAGTACACACATGTGCCCAACACCCCCAACCGATGAAACGATGAACCATGGATCCTGAGTGTGCCATAAACAACACTGGCCACACATACATTTTTATTCAGCTCAATGAGCAATATAAGTGCGACATAGGGCCAATGGCCAGTCCAAAGGTACTCCACCTCATAGGGGCAACAATGGGGCATCCAGGCACCTCAGGGAACAGGGGCAGGGGTGGTGGGCGTGGAGACTTACGACTGGGAGGGGTGGGCTGTGATTTACATTTGGAAGATGGAGGGGGTCTAGGTCTTGTGCTTGCCGATGGTGCAGCGGACTTGGCCTGGGATGCAGCAGATGTTCCTGGGCCAGCACGGGGTCTCTTTCTCACAGGGGAGGTAGCATGGGAATGGGAAGGGCAGACAGGGGCGGGCTGTGACGTGGGAGGAGTAGACAGGGCAAGGAGGTGTGCACGTTTAGGGACGAGACGGGGTGGGCCAGTGGGTTCAAATAGATCTACACAGGATAGGAAAAGTTTCTTGGAGGCAATTGGAGTGGACCTGGAGGAAGACATGAGAGTGGAGATAGAGGGATGTGACATGTGTAGATGTGCGTGACGTGGGTGCAGGTGACTGGACAGTATGCTGAGGTGTGGTGGATGTGTGATGGGTGGGTGTTTTGGTGCATTAGAGTATCTTGGGAGGAGGGGGGGTGGACATAGTGGGACAAGACAGGCTGCCAGTATAATTGTATGTTGTCTGGGTGTCTGCAAGTCTAGTGAGTGTGCTGCATGTGCCAACTAAAGTCGTGGTGAGTGGAGGTGTGATGTCTGGGGTGCATGAATGGATGTGGGATATTGTGGTGACTGCAAGAATAGGGTCTGCAACATTGAATGAGGGTGCAGTGCCTGTGGGTGTGCATGTAGAGGGGACAGACGGGGAGGTGGAAGTTGGTGTGTGTGCATGAGTATGTTGGCCGTGTATACGCCTGTGGTGGGAGGTGTGGTGCTTTTGTTTTGAAGTGTGCTTCTTGTGTGTTGAGGTGTGTGCCAGCATGTCATTGTGTGCTTTGGACGGGTGAAGGGAGTGGGGTACTGGAAGGGGTAGAGGTGGTTGGAGGGGGGACGGAATGATCAGGGACACTGGCTGCCATCAAAGAGGAGGCCAGAGCCGGAAAAGATCTCTGTAGGCCAGACACAGCACCATGAATGCCATCCAGATAGGCATTGGTCTGCTGCACCTCTGATGCAAGCCCCTGGATGGCATTGACAATAGTTGTCAGCCCTACAGAGATGGTTCTCAAGAGGTCAATAGCCTCCTCCATGAGGGCAGCAGGGCTGACTGGGGTAGGGAGGAGGTGCCTGGGGTGAAGGAGACGCCCACCCTTCTGGGTGAGCGGGCACGGGCAACTCGGTGGGGAGCAAATGGGAGGGCGGTGATGATATGGGGGTGGCGGAAGATGACACAGAATGGGTGGGCCCACTAGGGTCCGCCACTGCCAGGGAGCTCCCATCAGAGGAGGTATCAGAGTCACTACCTCCAGTGGTGGTTGCCTCCCCCATGGTACTCACCTCGCCCTCCAACCCACTGGTCCCCTTGGCGTCGGACAACTCTGCTTTTGTGGAACGTGGGCCGCTGCATCCCCACTCGCCAGTGCCTCAGCTCCCTCGCCAGATGATGCTGATGTACACAGACAACACAAGAGAACTGGGATGGGGAGACAAAACAGGAGAGACACTTGTAAATAGCTGAATGGAGGCACATAACTGGTTCACACTTACACCCACCCAGAAAACATTCTGCCAGGCAGCACCTAGCGCTCTACACATGGCTATGCCCCTGACTAGTGGCCACAACCCTGCTCTACAGCCATTCCCCACAGCACTGAAGGACCTGACATACTGCAGACTTGACCCTTACAACCCTACTCCCCATGGGGGTCATTATGTAGATGGACATCAGTCAAAGTCCTTGCCACTAGACAGCATACATACGACTGCACACACACACATCCATCAAGGAGCCAAAGTATGGGATTTCTACTCACCCCCTTGTGCCTGCTGTGCAGCCTTCAAGCGCCCATCCAGGTCTGGGTATGCCACTGCCAGAATGCATCGCATAAGAGGGGTCAGTGTCCGACGGGCACCCCTTCCTCGTTGGGAGGACTTCCCCAGCTGGGCCTCACAGATCTTCCTCTCCAAGCACCGCAGGTCCTCCCACCGCTTCCTGCAATGTGTGCTCCCCCAGTTGTAGACCCCCAGGGTCCGCACCTCCCTGGCGATGGCCTGCCAAAGTCTCCTCTTCTGATGGGTGCTTACCTATGAGGGACACACAGAAAAAATAACACTGAGGTCAGACAATGGCCATTATATACAGCTGGCTATACGTCCCATATGGGACGGACATTTTAAACAGCCTAACAGCACACACACGCAGCTTGTCAGGAACCAAGGACTATACAGTGTCACATGTGCACACATGTATACAGCCATCTACCACCATTACACCCATCCTCCTACTCACCTGTACCTCTGGCCGACCGTAGAGCTTGGCGTACAGGGGCAGGATGCCATCCACGAGCTGCTCCAATTCCTCGCTGGTGAAGGCCAGGGCCCTTTCCCCTGCCACACGTGCCATTTCCATGACCAGAGGCAGGACACAGCAGTACACTCAGTGGAGTACCTGCATGCACGAGATCCGGGAGTCAAGTGAAGCTGGGGTGACGAGTTCGCGTACGCACCGGAATTCCAGTTTCGTGGAGGCGTGATTCCAGGGTGCGGTGGCAGACTGTGTCGAAGGCGGCAGATAGGTCAAGGAGGATGAGGGCTGATGTTTCGCTGTTGTCCATTTGGCGTCTGATGTCGTCTGTGGCGGCGAGAAGGGCGGTTTCGGTGCTGTGGTTTCGTCTGAAGCCAGACTGGGAGGTGTCTAGGATGCCGTTGTCTTCGAGGTGGCTGGTTAGTTGTGTGTTGACGATTTTTTCAATCACTTTTGCTGGAAAGGGGAGCAGGGAGATGGGTCGGAAGTTCTTGAGGTCGTTGGGGTCTGCTTTGGGCTTCTTGAGCACGGCGCAGATTTCGGCGTGTTTCCATTTTTCAGGGATTGTCGCTGTTTCAAAGGAGATGTTGATGACCTTCCGTAGTTGGGGGGGATGGTGGAGTCGGCTTTGTTGTATACGTGGTGGAGGCAGGGGTCTGACGGAGATCCTGAGTGGATGGAGTTCATGATCTTGCGTGTCTCTGTGTCGTTCACGTTGGTCCAGGAGGTCAGGTGGTTTGCACAGGTGGAGTGTTCGGGGGTGGGGTCTGGTGTGGGAGAGGCGTCAAAACTGTCGTGGATGTCGGTGATCTTTCGGTGGAAGAAGGTGGACAGTGTGTTGCAGAGTTCTTGGGATGGAGGGATGTCGTTGATGTTGGCGCTGGGGTTGGAGAGTTCTTTCACGATGCTGAAGAGCTCTTTGCTGTCGTGTGCGTTGTTGTCCAGGCGGACTTTGAAGTGGGATCGTTTGGCTTGTCTGATGAGTTGGTGGTGCTTGCGGGTGGCGTCCTTGTGGGCTGTGAGGCTGTCAGGTGTGTGTTTGAGGAGCCATTCCTTTTTTAGCTTCCGACAGTCGCGTTTGGAATTTAGGAGCTCGTCGGTGAACCAGGTGGCTTTTCTTCTGGCTTGGTTGTCGGTGGGTTTTTTGAGTGGCGCGAGGGTGTTGGCGCAGTCGTTGATCCACAGGGTGAGGTTGTTGGCGGTGGTGTCTGGGTCGGTGGAGTTGGGGGTGGGTTCTGGACGAGGGCCTTGGTAAGCTGGTCTTCCGTAACTTTGCTCCAGCATCTGTGGGGTGGTTGTTGGGTGAGGTGGTGCTCGGTGTGTTTCTTGTAGGTGAAGTGGATGCAGTGGTGGTCAGTCCAGTGGAGGACGGTGGTATGGTTGAAGGTGACGTGGGCGCTTGAGGAGAAGATGGGATCAAGCGTGTGGCCGGCGATGTGGGTTGGTGTGTTGACGAGTTGTCTGAGGCCGTGGTTGGTGAGCTTGTTGATCAGAGTAGTGGAGTTGGTGTCGTTGTTGTTCTCCAGGTGGAAGTTTAGGTCCCCGAGGAGGATGTAATCCGTTGAGGTGAGTGTGTGGGTGCTGGTGAGGTCGGGGAGGGATTCGCTGAATGGTGCTCGTGGTCCGGGGGGTCTGTAGATGAGCGTTCGTCAGAGAGTGGTGTTGGGGTCGGTGTGGATGTGGAAGTGTAGGTGTTCGGCGGTCTTGAGGGAGTTGTCGGTGTGAGTGTCGACCTTGAGGGAGGATTTGTGGGCAATGGCTATGCCTCCTCCGATTCCGTTGTTGCGGTCCCTACGGATGATCTTGTAGCCGTCCAGGATGGCTATTGCGATGTCGGACGCCGAGGAGTCGTTCCACCAGGTTTCGGTCAGGAAGGCTACGTCTGGGGAGGTGGAGTCGAGAAGGTCCCAGAGCTCGATGGCATGCTTGCGTGCGGAGCGGGTGTTGAGGAGTATGCAGTAGAGGTGATTGGTTTCGGTCTTTGTTGGTTTCGTTGTTCTGTCGCAGGTGAATCTGCAGGTGCGGCATGCGAAGGGTCCGTGGGTACTGTCCTGTCCTGTGCAGACTTGGTAACAGTGGTAATGTCTATTGACCCAACACCCCCCAGATGAAAAGGCACACTGACAGTATGCTGCACAGACAGCAATCTCATTGATTAGTCCCACATAGTTACTGGAAGTAGAGTTGAATCAGTTGGGTCCTACATCTTCCCCCTCCACATCATCACCATCACTCACATCCCCTCTCTGAGGAAGCAGGTCTGGATATACAGCACCCTCCTCCTCCAAGAGGGGGATAGAATTCCTCACAGCCACTTTGTGCAGCATGCAGCAGGCCACCACTATTCTACACACCTTTTCAGGCCCTTAGGCCAGGGAACTGCTAGAGGTATGTAGGCAACAAAATCTAGCCTTCAGGAGACCTATTGTGCGCTCTATCACCCTCATAGTACGTCCATGGGCCTCATTGTAATTCCTCTCTGCATCTGTTCCAGGATTCCTCACTGGTGTCAGGAGCCAACACACGTTGGGGTAGCCAGAATCACCTAAAAAAGAACTATAAATGACAACCCTCAGTAGCAGACAGCCTGGCTGTCTGCTATGTGGCACTAAGGGGGTCATTACAACCCTGGCGGGCGGTGTTAAAGCTGCGGTAATACCGCAAACAGGGCGGCGGACAAAAAAAGGGAATTATGACCCAGGCGGAAACCACCAACAAAGACAGCCACTTTAACACACCGCCTGCCACGGCGGTACAGACAAGCAGCGCGGCGGTCACCGCCAACAGACAGGCGGAAGACAATTACCGCCCATAGTATCACAACCCGCCAATCCGCCACCTTTTCCGGGGCGGATTCACCGTGGATAAAAACATGGCGGAAACAGCTTTTGCAATGGGAAAACGCTCACCTGAACACATCCCACGAGGAATGAGGACTCCATAGACCCAGAACTCCAAATACTCCCTGCCCTTGTCTTTCTGCTCCTCTACGACCACCATCTACGTAAGCGCCAAAGACAACGGTGAGTACTGCACCTACGACATGGGGGAGGGGGGAGGCAAAAGTTAGGGGGACACCCACCAAACACCCCCACCCCCACCCTCGCATACTACAACATACACACCAATGCATCCACAAAAATCACAGTAACAACCCACAATCCCCCCGGAAGAATGAAAAGACAAAGCGAAATCCGTTCAAACATTGTAATGTTGCAATATACATGTCTTTCAAAAATATACAGATATATACGAAATTCAGTCAGAAATATATACATTACGAGAAGTAGTGCAGATATGTACATAACAATGTCCGTGCACCAACAGTCCAAAAATGCATGGGCGAGGCCCACAAAAGATACCTGACCACAATCGGAGAGAACACTGCCGGGGCATCAGATAGAAATACTACAGGCACCTCAGGGGGAAGGGAAGGGGGGGCACCTCAGCCGGATTACTGCAAAGCCAGATCCACAACGGGGCTCCATGCCCATTGATGTATCCTGGGGAGTGCAAAGCCACAGTCTCTCAAGTCTCTACACTGGGTGGGTTGCCCACTGCACCATCCTGGGGAGTGCAAAGCCACAGTCTCACAAGTCTCTACAGTGGGTGGCTTGCCCACTGTGCCATCCTGGGGAGTGCAAAGCCACAGTCTCACAAGTCTCTACAGTGGGTGGCTTGCCCACTGTGCCATCCTGGGGAGTGCAAAGCCACAGTCCATCAGATAGATTATTGACTCCACTGTCAATGGAGGAGGCACGGTGCCCAGAGTGCTACGTGAAGCCCTGCTCGACACAGAAACGGCACTGTCAATGGGCCAGCGGTGCTTGAGACGGCGTTGCCCAGCGGAGCGGTGCTTGAGACGGCGGTGCCCAGCGGAGCGGTGCTTGAGACGGCGGTGCCCAGCGGAGCGGTGCTTGACAGGAAGGGCCCAGCGGAGCAGTGCTTGAGACGGCGGTGGCCAGCGGAGCGGTGCTTGAGACGGCGGTGGCCAGCGGAGCGGTGCTTGACAGGAAGGGCCCAGCGGAGCGGTGCTTGAGACGGCGGTGGCCAGCAGAGCAGTGCTTGAGACGGCGGTGGCCAGCGGAGCGGTGCTTGAGACGGCGGTGGCCAGCGGAGCGGTGCTTGAGATGAAGGGCCCAGCGGAGCGGTACTTGACAGGAAGGGCCCAGCGGAGCGGTGCTTGACAGGAAGGGCCCAGCGGAGCGGTGCTTGAGATGAAGGGCCCAGCGGAGCGGTGCTTGAGATGAAGGGCCCAGCGGAGCGGTGCTTCTCACGGCGGGCCCCTGTTCAGCGGTTCTTCTCACGGCGGGCCCCTGTTCAGCGGTTCTCTCACGGCGGGCCCCTGTTCAGCGGTTCTTCTCACGGCGGGGCCCTGTTCAGCGGTGCTTCTCACGGCGGGCCCCTGTTCAGCGGTTCTTCTCACGGCGGGGCCCTGTTCAGCGGTGCTTCTCACGGCGGGCCCATGTTCAGCAGTTCTTCTCACGGCGGGCCCCTGTTCAGCGGTTCTTCACACGGCGGGCCCCTGTTCAGCGGTGCTTCTCACGGCGGGCCCCTGTTCAGCGGTTCTTCACACGGCAGGGCCCTGTTCAGCGGTGCTTCTCACGGCAGGGCCCTGTTCAGCGGTTCTTCTCACGGCGGGCCCCTGTTCAGCGGTTCTTCTCACGGCGGGCCTCTGTTCAGCGGTGCTTGTCCTGTGTTTCTAGGGAGCCAGACCTGGCCAAGACTTCCCACTCACTCGGCATCTGACATTGCGGTCGCGGGGCCCTCCTGTGATGGAGTCCTGGGCCCGTGGGTGTCGTCCGTCACAACCGGAATGGGGCTGGTGGGGCCCTCCTGGCCAGCTCGCCTGCTGCCTGACTTCTCCGCCCTGCTGCCCTTGCCCTCCTTCGCTGAAGCTCTGTGGCCCTTGCCTCCCTTTGATGATGTGGCAGGTGACGGGGCAATGCTACTGTCCTTGGTGGCAGCCGTCTCAGGCTTGTCGCGCCGGCCCTTATTCTTTTTTGTCCTCTTCCCAGGGGGTGGGCTGGCTGTCCCCTTGCTGCTGGCCGATGTTCCTGCCCTAGGAGCTGGTGGACTCCAATAGCCCTGCACTATGGTCACAGTAGATGCAGGGCTGGTGGTGGCTGAGGTGCTGTTTGGACTCTTACCAGGTGGAGGGGGTGGGTCAGGTGAGGCAAAGAGGTCACTTTTGGAGAGGAAAAGTTTTATAGGAGCCATGGGAAGGGTAGGTGCAGTGGGTATGGGAGTGGAGGAAGAGGATGTGGTTGTAGGAGAGTCAAGTGTGCTGTCTTTGGGTGCAGGTGCTTGTGACAGAGGCTGTCGTGAGGTGGATGGCTGTTGGGTGGGTGGCTGCCTGTGTTTGTGTGGTTTGGAAGAGGGGGTGACAGACACACTGGGAGAGGACACAGGGGACGTGTAAATGGCAGTGGGGGTGGTGACTGCATGTGTGCGGACTGTAATGGAGGGTGTGCTGGTGATGGAAGTACTGGATGATGGTGGTGTGCATGCAGGTGTGAGTGGAGACGTGACAGGGAGGGAGGAGGGATATGAGGAGGTGGGGGACACAGAGGTGGTAGTGACTGTTGGCATGTCTGCATCTGGATGTTGCTTGGGTGAATGCTTGTGGGATCTGTGGTGCTTATGTCTGGATGAGCTGCCCTTGGGTGTTGAGGTGTGTGCAGGCTGGTCTGATGGTGTGGATGGGATAGGCAGAGGAACAGGAGACTGGGACTGGGTGGAGGGAGTCAGAAGAGGGAGGCTGGAGACAGGGACAATGGCTGCCGTCAGTGCTGAGGCCAGAGCGTTGAACGATCGCTGATGGGTCAGCCTGACCCGAATGAATGCCCTCCAGGTATGCATTGCTCCGATGCACCTCCCTTTCTACACCCTGGATGGCATTCAAAAGGGTAGACTGCCCAACAATGAGCGCCCTGAGGAGGTAAATGACCTCCTCACTGAGGGCAGCAGGGGTAACTGGGGCAGGGCCTGAGGTGCCTGGGGCGAAGGAGATGCCCGCCTTCCTGGGCGAGCGGGCACGGAGCGAAGGCTGAGGGGCTGCTGGGAGGGCGGCGCTGGTGCGCTGGGTGGCGGCTGTACCTGTTGTGGCGGTGGGCACGGATGTTGCCGCCACCGCAAGGGAGCTCCCTTCCGAGGACGTGTCGGTGTCGCTGACGTCTCCACGGGTCCCCGTTGTGGAGCTCCCATCGCCCTCCGTCTCACTGGTGTACTCGGAGTCTGTTGCATGGCCCTCCGGGGCCATGTGAGATGCAGCTCCCTCGTGCGCCGATGCCACTTCTCCTCCGCCTGATGATGCTAATGCACACATGAACAGGAAGAGCAGCAAAAAAGGGGGGGGGAGAAATGAAGACAGGTTGAGTGCATGCATTGGCAACACCGTTGGCGGAGAGGACAGACACAGAAGCCCCCTGCACTAGGCCGCGCAATCGGGGTACACTACTCAGTTATTATGACTAGGCCTAGAGGTCTATGGACGACAAATGCACACATGGGTGAGGCCGGACCATGGATAGCACATCGTCATTGGCTACTGAAACCCATAGGGTTCAATGTTAACCAATGCGGCTTAGCACCACGGTCTTCGACCGCCTACCGCCACGGTGTGCCACGCCAGCGCATTGACCTCACATCCCACTGTCACACTTCACAGGTCAGGCAGCCGCCATTTCAAGGGCCCACATGGCTTGATTTCTACTGTGTAACACAGGCCTAGGCCTTGCATTGCCACTCATACAAGTCATTCAATGCATAGCGAATCGTGTACTGTGCAAGCTGTGTGAACGAACCTGTGGGTTGCTTGACTGTGTGCTCCATGTTGTCCTTCCTAGGCACCGTCCGCTGGGAATTGCTAGGAGAAGGAGGAATCCTCCCGTGTACCGACCGCTGGTGGACCTGTCGAGAATGGAAGAACGACATATCATACTTACATACCGGCTTGACAGAGCAACTATACATGAACTATGTGCCCAGCTGGAGCCAGACCTGATGTCCCCCATCCGCCAACCCACAGAGATTCCACCTCTGGTGCAGGTTCTGTCAGTACTCCATTTTTTGGCAAGTGGGTCTTTTCAGACAACAGTGGCCATATCATCAGGGATGTCTCAGCCTATGTTTTCAAAGGTTTTGTCCAGAGTGTTGTCTGCCCTGATGAAATACTTGCGGAGCTCCATTATTTTCCCTGAGGCGGGCGATTTGGCTACAGTGAAGGGTGATATCTATGCCCTTGGACATATCCCCAACATCATTGGTGCCATTGATGGGACCCATGTGGCTTTGGTTCCCCCCAGTGAAAGTGAGCAGGTGTGCAGGAACAGAAAAAGTTATCATTCAATGAATGTCCAGGTGGTCTGTTTGGCTGACCAGTACATCTCCCATGTAAATGCCAAGTTCCCTGGGTCAGTGCATGACACGTATGTCATGCGAAATAGCAGCATCCCTTATGTGATGGAACAGCTACAGAGACACCATGTGTGGCTAATAGGTGACTCTGGTTACCCCAACCTGTCGTGGCTACTGACCCCAGTGAGGAATCCCCGGACCAGGGCAGAGGAACGGTACAATGAGGCCCATGGGCGAACTAGGAGGATCATAGAAAGAACCTTCAGGCTCCTGAAGGCCAGGTTTAGGTGCCTGCATATGACAGGTGGATCCCTAATGTACTCACCAAAGAAGGTGTGCCATATCATCGTGGCCTGCTGTATGCTTCACAATCTTGCTTTGCGACGCCAGGTGCCTTTCCTACAGGAGGATGGTCCAGATGGTGGTGTTGTAGCAGCTGTGGAGCCTGTGGAGAGTGAAGAGGAGGAAGACGACGGGGATGACACGGACAACAGGGATACAGTCATACAACAATATTTTCAGTAGCACACAGGTAAGAATCACCCACGCCATATTACATTTACTTAAGGCCTCATGCGTCTGTACTGTCTGTGTTTCCCCCCAGTTCCTGTTAACTGATTTGTGACTTTCCCTTCCCTTTTCAGAGCTGTATGACCCACTGCGTGACTTCTGCTTTGTTTGCCCATGGACTAGAGCTTATTGAAATTGGTATGTTGTCGTCACAAAGTTACTGGACATTATTGCACCGTTATGTGTAATACATTTGTTAAGAATACAAGCAGACTCCTGTTATTTTAAGTGCAATAAGTGATTTATTTTAAGTGCTACATATTGGTACATGATTGTAAAACGGTGATGGGTGGGGTGGAGTAATGTCCATGGCAGAGTCTAGTTCTCAGACGCACAGGTGCATTGTCCATATGCCTGTGGAAGGATGGAGCAGGGGCAGTTAAAGGTTGGACAGGGTGACAATGTGGGACAGTGGGATGACATCAGGGGGTATCTTATGCTGGCGGGGGTCTTGCAATCCTACTCTGTCTTCTTGTGAGATCTCAGGTTCCGCTTGCGGGGTGGTTCTTCTTCTGCAGGAGGTGGGGTTCTGGTGGCCTGTTGTTGTGTGGGGGCCTCCTGTCCACTAGCGCCGGCGGAGGTGGTAGGCTGTTCCTGGCCTGGGCTAGTGACAGGGGCCCTTTGGGGTGCCACATGGTCCCGCAATGTGGTGACTATCTGGTTAAGGGCCACGACGATGGTCCCCATTGCGGAACCGATGTTCCTCAGTTCCTCTCTGAACCCCATGTACCGTTCCTCCTGCTGTGCCTGGATCTCCTGGAACCTGGCCAGTACCGTCGCCATCGTCTCCTGGGAGTGGTGGTAAGCTCCCATGATGGAGGAGAGGGCCTCTTGGAGAGTGGGTTCCCTGGGCCTGTCCCCCCCTGTCGCACAGCAGCCCTCCCAGTTCCCCTGTTTCCCTGGGCCTCTGTCCCCTGGACGGTGTGCCCACTACCACTGCCCCCAGGTCCCTGTTGTTGTTGGGGTGGTGGGTCAACCTGGGTGCCCTGTAGTGGCGGACACACCGCTGATTGACGTGTCCTGGAGACAGAGGCATGGGCCCGCTGGGTGGGAGCTGTGCTGGTGTTCCCAGAGGGGGTTGGGTCTGGTATAGCCTGTGGCTGTCTGTGGGGAACCGACTGTCCCGAGGTCCCCGATGGGCCGGGCTGGTCATCTGGGTCCAGGGAGACAGAGCTGCTGTCATCGCTGGGGGCCTCTTCTGGGGGTGGGATGGACATCTCTGTACCCTCCGTGGCGGTGTGGTGGCGTTCGGGTCCTGCAGGAGTATTAAGGTATGGTTATTGCTTCTGTGTGTGGCATTTCGTGTGATGGGTGGGTGTCCGTGTACCCAAGTGCAGGCATTCCCTTGTGTGGGCTTTTGTGAGGGTGGCTTGTGGGGGTGATGTGTGTGTGTGCAGTGGGCATGCTTTGGTGATGGGTGTGCATGCTTTGTGGTTGCATGCAGGGCTAGGTTTTGGGATGGGTGGGTTGTGATGGTGAGCCATTTGCAAGGTGTTGTTGTGATGGGGGTGGGGGTGAGGGTGGGGGTATGATTTGGCATGCAGGTGGGGTGGGGGGAATGAAGTAGTGAAGATTTGACTTACCAGAGTCCATTCCTCCGCCTACTCCTGCGAGGCCCTCAGGATGCAGGATGTGCAAGACTTCCTCCTCCCATGCTGTGAATTCTGGGGGAGTAAGTGGGGGTCCGCCGCCAGTCTTCTGTACCGCAATGTTGTGCCTTGATACCATGGAACGCACCTTCCCCCGTAGGTCGTTCCAGCGCTTCCTTATGTCATCCCGATTGCGTGGATGCTGTCCCACCGCGTTGACCCTGTCCACTATCCTTTGCCATAGCTCCATCTTCCTGGCAATTGTGGTATGCTGCACCTGTGCCCCGAAGAGCTGGGGCTCTACACTGACTATTTCCTCCACCATGACCCTGAGTTCTGCGTCACTGAACCTGGGGTGTCTTTGGGGTGCCATGGGGTGGTGTGGATGAGGTGTGGGGTGGCGTTTGTGGTGATGGGTGTGGTGCGTGTGGTGGTGTGTGGTGTTTGGTGCGTGGATTCTGTGTGGGTGATGGTGTTGTGTGCCTCTGTGTTGTGGGATTGTCTATTCTGTGCTCTCTCTCTAGCCTTCGTCAATAATTTCGGGCCGTAGGGGTTTGTGGGTAATGTGGGTGTGTGTTTTATATTGTGTTGGGTGTGTGGGAGTGGTGTTAGTATGTGTGTCAGGTGTGTGTGTTTCAAAATGACCAATGTGGCTGAGTTTTCTATGTGTGTGTGTATTTTGACCGCAGCGGGGTGTACCGCCAATGGAATACCGCGTTTGAAAGACCGCCGCGTGGATTCGTGTGTCGTGATAGTGTGGGCGTATTTGTGTTGGCGTGACGGTGGAGGTTTGGTCATCGCCATTTTTTCGCCGACCTTTGGTATGGCGGACTTTTGTGGATGTCTGGTTTTTGGAGGTTTGGCAGTTGCGGGTCAGAATGACCGTGGCGGTTTACCGCGGCCGCGGCAGTGTTATGGCGGTCTTCTGACTGGCGGTATGCGCCTTTTACCGACGAGGTCAGAATGAGCCCCCAAGTGTCTTCATGTATAGGTTATGACAGGAGACAGTATGAATCCCCGGGGGATTACCGGTGAATCCCTTTCAAGACTGCAAATGAGGAAGGGATGGTCGACTGTGTTAAAGGCAGCTGATAGGTCCAGCAATATGAGCAGGGAGGGGTCACCTTCATCTGTAACCAAGAGGGCATAGTCTACAATGCGTAAGATAGCAGTTTCCATACTGCAGCATGATCTGAAGCCACACTGGCAGTGGTGCAGGAGCTATTTAGCACTAATGGAGTCCTGGAGTTGAACATAGACTGCTTTTTTGAAGATTTTGTTGATAAATGGTATGTAAGTGATGGGCTGGTAGTTGGCAAGGTCTTCAGGGCCTAATGTTGGTTTCTTTAGGGTGGGAGGGGAATTGCGCCTGTCTTGAAAGTTTTTGGAAAGATGCCTTGACGAAGGTGGCGTTAGTAATGGTAAGTAGCAGTAACAGAGCATCTCCAGAAAGAGTTTTGATGAAGGACATTGTTAAAAAGTAATTTTCATAAGAAGTGGCTTGAGGGAGAGGAGTAAGTTAGCAAGATCTTGGAGAGACAGGGCTGACCACTTCTGGAATCTATGGGAAGTGGTGGGTGTAAGAATTGAAGCGGGCTTGGTGTTGTCAATAGGCTGTCAAATCTTCTGTAATTTTTCATGGAAGGAGAGGTTGATTTCAATGCACTTTTTTGTAGAGTGAGGAATAGCTGGGTTCTGTAGAGGTTGATGAAGTGTTTGATTATCTTGTACTACATTCTGCTTCTGCAAATGATTTTGTTGATAGTGTCAGTATGTTACTTTGCTTTGGCTGATGTGATGAGCAGTCTCTGTGTTAAGCAGATGGATTTCCTTATCAAGAGGTCCTCAGGAGTCCTGGTTTTCATCCACTTTTTTCTGTCCACAGATGGATTGTTTAATCTCAGAAATATCTCTAAAATACCAGGGTGCTGAACACTTTTGCTTCCCTTAGAGTGTTATAATTAGGGCATAGATGTTCAGGTCACTTTCCAAGAAATTGTTAGAGTGGTTTATAAGGATATTGGCTTTGAATGTGTAGTTGATTGGGTGATAGATGAGTTCTAGCATTAGGTTGGAGAAGTCTTTGAAGGATCTGAAGGTTCGGTCTTCTCTTTTGTGTTGGCCTTGGTTAGTTGGTAGGATGCTATGCATAGAAATAGGGATGGCAAAGTGGTCGGGCCAGTTCAGGGGCATGGGTGGTTTGCATTGAATTGTTGGTGATGTTGAGATGACAAAGTCGAGGGTGTGCCCTTTAGAGTGTGTTGGGTATGTGGCTGGTTGTACTACATTGAGTGTATTGGTGAGGTTGAAGGGGGACTTCCAGACCATGTATAGATGATCGTGAACTCAGCATTGTGGTTCACAACTGATGACCCTTAATCTTCAGTTCACTCTTGATCGATCACATTAAGGGGGTCATTCCGATCCCCGCGGGCGGCGGTAGCCGCCCGCCTGGCGGGAACCGCCAGATGACCGTACCGCGGTCAAAAGACCGCGGCGGTCATTATGACTTTCCCGCTGGGCGGGCGGGCGACCGCCAAAAGGCCGCCCGCCCGCCCAGCGGGAAAGCCACAGCAACGATGAAGCCGGCTCTGAATGGAGCCGGCGGAGTTGTTTTTGTGCGACGGGTGCAGTTGCACCCGTCGCGATTTTCAGTGTCTGCTATGCAGACACTGAAAATCAATGTGGGGCCCCCAGGGGCCCCACAACACCCGTTCCCGCCAGCCAGGTTCTGGCGGTTAAAACCGCCAGAACCAGGCTGGCGGGAAGGGGGTCGGAATCCCCATGGCGGCGCTGCCTGCAGCGCCGCCATGGAGGATTCCTCAGGCCAGGGGAAAACCGGCGGGAAACCGCCGGTTTCCCTTTTCTGACCGCTGCTTTACCACCGCGGTCAGAATTGGCCTGGATGCACCGCCAGCCTGTTGGCGGTGCATCCGCGATCCCCGGCCCTGGCGGTCTATGACCCCCAGGGTCGGAATGACCCCCTAAGTCTCCCAAGATTTATACAAAGCTAAATTTGTTTGGGGCATACAATCTGGTACAAATTAAAAAAGGTGATGAGTGGAAGAACATCAGAAACATTTTAAAGGTTGTCTCAACACTGCAGACCTTTGTTGTATGCCAAACTGGAGAAGTGCAAATCTGAGAAGAAGCAAATCAGATTCTTGAGCTTCGTTATATCAGAACAAGGAATCCAGATGTACTCCTGCAAGGTGCAGCAGTTTTGTAATTAGCTGCAACTAACAGTGTGAAGGATGCACAAAATGTTTCAAGCTTTGCCAGCTTCTATCAATAATTCAGGTTCAGTTTGTATATTCCATCACTCACCTCACAAAGGAGGGCGAAAATCAAGTGATATTGTGAACAAGAGGATGCATTTCAACAATTAAAGAAATGGTACCTATATTGTGGCATTCTGATAATGATACCCTCTGCCACAAAGCAAAACTACACCTACTATCATAAAGAAATATTAGCTATAAATAAGGCATTTGGTCAATGGCATCATTATCTGGAAGAGGTGAGCACAAAGTCACAGTCACAAGAATTTGGAGTTTGTCAAATCTTTAAGGAATAGTAATGCTAGGCATGCCTGCTTCCCAAGGTTTCATTATGATATATTTTGTCATCCAAGGCGGAGACATGGGAAGGTGGATGCCCTATCCCATCCAGAACCAGTCGCAGAAGGACTACATGAAGGGTTACCTCCTACAATTTTGGCACTACAATCTGGTGGTCCGGTGCAAAAGATTTTCTTTTAAGGATTGAGCTAAGCACAAAATCTGATTTCCAAAGAAAATTGTTTGCAAGAAAATCCAGGTCACAGAATAATGAAATATGATTTGCTATTTCATGAAAATCAACGTTTTATTCCCCCAAAGATCCTGCAAAAATCTGACCCTTTCTGGTCTCATAGTTCCACTACAGCAGGACATTTGGTAATCAAAAAAACGTTAGATTTGGTACGGCTTTTCTTTTTAGTGGCCGTCAGTGCTATGGGGTTTGTGCTAAAGCCAAGAGTGAAAATTTGAGGGCAGCCAGGAGCTGAAACTGTTGCCTACTCCCTCTCGTCCATGAGCCAACACCTCTATTGATTTTAATGTAGAGCTGCCCGTATACCAGAGCTACACTACAATATTGTTTGTTGTGGATTGTTTCACAGATATTGGTCATTTCTTACTATTTGATCCCATTAACAAATTGAAAAAACCCATAACTGGCACATTCATTTTTTACCTTGATATTTTGATTTTATGGACTCTTTAAAATGCTACTTGCAGAGAATGGATCACAGTTCAAGGTCATATTTTGGAATACAGTTATTGGGGACTGTGAGCTAAAAGTCCACCAGGTACCACCCTCAGACCGATGGCCAAACAGAAAGACCTAACGAATCTTTGAAGAAGTACGTCAAGGAACATCAAGAGAATTGGACTTCATGGGTGACTTTAACTGAATCAGCCTATAACAACTGTCTACATAGAGCCTTGAGGCTCTCTTCTGTCTTTAGCACATATGGGTTCCATCCAGGTTAATGATCTCTCTCTTTAGCAGGTACAATGGTACCATCAGTTACAGCATTACTTCCTGCTTGATATGGCACCCACTCTCACTTACTTCATCACTCTATTTCATTTCCTTCACTGTTGTTGTGTTCTACCCTTCCCAGGTTCATCCTTCCTTTTTCTCTGGTTGTATTTCTTTCTCTCCTACAAGATTCCTATGATCCATGATCTTTGACTGGCCTGGATTCCTTTGCTGTCACCCACTTCCGGGACTGCTGGTGTTTCCTAGTGCTTGAGGGGCTCATTATCAACATCTCCTTTCAAGTACCAGAAGAGTTCCATCGCCCTCCTGTCTATATACCCTTTGATGTCCTTTCATGTTCTAGAACCGTTAGCCCCAACACTGAAAGTGGGTACCACAACATCATCCATTCTGGGAGGAACACAGGGAGTCGCCTGTGATGGGACTCTTACTGTTGTGGTGTGCTTCTGTCTCACCTTCCCATATTTCTATACCACTCTTTCCCTGTTCCAGACTGATTGGGATTTTAGGTCACCTTTCTGTGTCTCTGGAAGTACTAAAAGGGAGGTTGGTGAATTATCACCTGAGACCAGAGTTTTGCTCTCCAAGGCATGAACTGGGTGCATTCCACTAGGAGCTATAAAAGTCTACATACCTAATTTTCCAAAATGTGGTGAAACTAAATTATGAGAACTTTGTACACCCCTAATTGTGGCAAATCTTGCAAGTGGAAATGAGTAACTCACCCTCCTTTAGGCGGAATGAAAATGAGCTTCTGAAGGTCTACGAAGTATTCCTACAATAAAGGAAAAGTAGAGAGAAAAGTAAGGAGGAGGAGCAACGAAAGACTAATGAGCAAAACCAGACTGAGTGAGCAATACAATCAACAAATATTCTTAATGCAAGAAGAACACACGTGAACTTAGTGAAAGCAAAAGAACTGTCCAAGCAGAAATGCTGTGATGCAAGGTTTCACTGAATGTGCTGCTATTAGGTACTCATACTGTCTATATTGCCCCAGAAGTGAAACAGAGTAACAGGAAGAGTTTAACCGTAGAGCATCATAAGAGCTAAAGAAGAGCACTGAATGCTTCCCAAACCAAGATCGTTGTCACCAAGAGAGAAGAGAAATAGAGGAAGAAAAGATTTTTTTCTTCTTTTAATTATAGCCATAGTATGTACAATTTTGGTTCTTCCCAGAACGTTCCAAGATACGGGGAACACGCTTTCAACAACCACCAGGCTGCAGCAACCCCAACTCCTAGCACCCCGTATGACCAGACCCTTGAGGACACCAGGTAAGGACTTGAATGTTGAACAGCTCTATCTTGAAGCTCAAATTCCATCTTGTCTCCTATTGTCCTAGTCTGACCCTGATTCTTCACACAGATACTACATATTAAATAACTATATGACAATAAAATACTATTCATTGTGTGTGCATATTGACTTGAGGGTTAAAGGGCAGGTCCTATCTGCACATTCTCTGGCAGGTTTGTCTGATTCCTATCACTCACTGTTTAACAGAGCATAGCTTGCTAGAAGATTGAGATATCCCTGCCAGTACTCCTTTTCTCTGAAAAAGGGTACATTTCCTTTTAGTGAAAAGGTGACACACTGGGTGTGACCTCAATACTATTGAGGTAAACATGACATAGCACTGGAATGGACCCAGGCCCCTGAGGACCTAGGACTCCCAAAATAAATGTCAAGCATATATCTAACCAGAGATGTCCAGAGGTATTTTATGATCCCACTGTGCAAAAAGAATGCCACCCTTCTTGCTTTGAGTGTTTAACAGTTTAAAACTGTCTACCCAAATCACTATTACCAATTTCTGAGTCTTTGTGCGCAATAGCAGGCGAAATGGAGGAGGTGTAGCTGAGGACAGTGGACATCTAAGAAAATGTGTGCACTGCCCTTACAACCCGTTTGAATCAGGATTCTCACCAATGAGACAAAATCACACTGGTGGCCAACACACCCTGTGTATGCTATTGAAGTATCCTCTTCTTGGGCTAAAATAGTAGCTACTGGTGGGAGGCACAGAGGGCACAGGTACTGGTCTTCCTTTCTTCCACCTTCAGCTCAGAAACCCTGACATGCACTTTGACAATGTATCTTACATTGTTATAACCCAGGCCACCCACCCAGGGTACCCAGGCACCATTCCATTTCTACTCACGTCATAGACCTTCATTGGTTTTAATGGACAAAAGAAACAAATTTAAGATGTTTGTCTCACATATTGGAGCCTGGCTAATACTGGTCCTCAACTTCTCAAACATGTGATGTATCTGCACATTCGCACCTGACCGCCTCACTGTAAGAACATTCATCTAGGAAATCAGTTGATGGATGAGACTGCCCAGACAAGTAGTCACTCTTTCAGATATTTGGCCACAACATCTGGAATAGTTTTTGCTCCATCTCTATTTAAGTTCCTCACAAGCTCCCTTTAGGAAGTAATGAAAATCCTAGCAGTTCTAAATTTCTCTTTCACTTGGATGTCCACTAGGACAGTTTTATTACTCTGGGGCATCCAATTGGGGCATTTCTGCTCTTTAGACATCCTAAACATAAATACTGGCATGCCTACACGGGCTGCAGCTACTGCCAAATATCTGTAAACTGTTAATGGTATATAGGGGTGTTGCCCAACTAAATGAAATTAAATCCCATTTGGGTTAGAAACTGTGCATCATCACTCAACACCATAAGATAGACATCAAACAATGAGCATATGACCTCCAAAGGAAATGGTACTCTACACACTACAATGCCAATCATGGGATGGATATTTGCTAACTAGTGCACCACCATACATGTCATAACTTCAACAGCTGTATTGCAACAGTCCTAACCTGGTCTCTGTATCCATCCTGCATTCCTTTGCAGTCGCTCTGAACTTGTGACTTTGTCCCAGTCCAGCACAACCAGATAACCACAGCTGGCACTTTTTGCTTTTACACACTATTTTGACTCCAAACTTTTTTATTGCATATCTCCATTTCTACTGACTGTATTTTTGTTGTCTTTTATCTCAAATAATTGATTACATTTTCCTCTATTCTTCTAAATTGGTGTGAGCATTTTCTTGTGCTGTGTTTTCATTTGATTACTGTTTGAAGTGCGGCATCAATACTTTACATATTGCCTCTAAGTTAAGCCTGGCTTCTTTTGTGCCAAACTAACAGAGGGTTGTGCACAGCTTATTTCAGGTTTCTTTGTGACTTCACCCTGAGAAGAATTGAGGTTTCTGGTTTAGTAGGGTACCACCCTCTTCACCCAGTAACCCAATTTCCTACATTTTCTATGGGTCAGTGTACATGGCAAGGGATCTCTATTTCAGCAAAAATCTTCGGAGCAGGGTTAGAAATTATTTTAGTTGTTTTTTCTAGAAAATGTACTTTTTAGATTAGACTCCAAGGGTCGTTGAACTAGGATATGCATTGAAATTCTATTTTGAAGGAGGCTGGCCTGGTTTATAGTGGGTACCTAAGGTATTTGCACATTTTACCAGTTTCAGTTATCCCTTATTAGTGAAATGTAGTCTGTGTCTAGAAGCCAGGCTCTCTAGGGGTAGTGTGGATGAGCAGCCAAGGCCTAACTAGGAGACATGCAAAGCTCTTGCAATACCACTGTAGTCACCCAGTCCTCACACACATGAAAGAAAATACTCAGTGTTACAAAAATAAAGGTACTTTATTTTGGTGACACAAGTGCCAAAATACCATAGAGACTATACTCCCCTAGGCGGTAAGTAATACACAAAAGTATATACACTAGTATGCAGAAATAGCTGTAAAAACAGTTAGAAAACAGTGCAAATAGTGAAAATCCCAATAGTTAGAAATGGGCTTAGGGGGAACACAAACCATATACTAAGAAAGTGGAATGCGAAAGTCGGTTTCCCACCTAGGCAAGTGTGGTGTGTAGAGGGGTGCTGGGAGTATTAGAAAACACCAAAGGTAAGTAATAGAACTCAACCCAGAGCCCAGGAAAGCAGGAGTAAATCACAGTAACTTTCCGAGAACACACAAGAAAGAAGATTATGCAAGAACCAGCAGGGACTGCAAGACACCAGCGATAGATTCCTGGACCTTAAGACCTGTGTAAGAAGGAGACCAAGTCCAAGAAGCACTGAAGAGTCCAGGGAGAACAGGAGCCCCTGCTAACCTAGTTGAAGGTGCCAAAGAAGAACCACTGGTGAAGAACAACAGTCAGTATTGCACCCAAGAAGATGGATGCGGGTTCCTGGTTGGTGCAGATGATGTCCCAATGCCGGATGGATGATTACAGTCTGGTTTGCATCACTGTAATCCGCCAATAAGCCTTGGCACATGCAAAGCTTATGGTTAGCGGGAAATGGCGCTGCCCGTGACCAGGAGGGACCTGGTGGACTCTATCCAGAAGGGGCAGTCAGAAGGGGCTCTCAGCAACTCAGAGAGACCTCAGAAGACCATGCAGCATGCACTGGAGTCCCACTGCACTGGGACAATGAAGGTGCAAAAAGAGGCCCATGCAGCACTACACAAAGGGATCCCATGCCTCCGGGGAACCACTCAGGAAGCTGTGCATTGCAGGAAGGAGTGCTGGGGGCCAGAGCTGCACGGTGCATGAAGAACTTCATGGAAGAATGCCAAAAAGCCTTGGCAACTGCAAAAACACGCAGTGCACGGTGATACTGTCTTGCGTGAGAAGGCAAGCTCTTACCTCCACCAAAGTTAGACGTCAGGACCATTGAGACCACTTCTGTCCACCACCCATGTTGCTGGATCCATACACTTTGTCAGGAGAGGGGACCCACGCCACCAGTCATCACTGCAGAGGGGTGCCTGCTGAAGCAGGGGAGTGACTCCTTCACTCCAAGGGAGATTCCTTTGTTCTTCTGGTGCAGACTGAAGACAGGCAGTCCTCGGAGGATGAACGACCTGGAAACAGTTCCAGTTGCTGCTAGGAGCAAACAATGTTGCAGAAGTCGTATTTGCTTCTTTGCTGCAGTTTGTAGAGTTCCTGGAGGGTCCAGATGCAGTTTCTTTGGTATGAAGGTGAAGTAAAGGATGCAGAGGATTCCTGCTGGAGTCTTGCAATCCGAATCTGAAGAAACACCCAAGAGAGACACCCTAAATAGACCTAAAAGGGGGATTGATCATCTAAGCAGGTAAGCACCTATCAGAGGAGGAATCTGACATCGCCTGCTGGCACTGGCCACTCAGATGCTCCCAGAGTTCCCTGCCAACTTGGAATCCAAGATGGCAAAGCTCAAGGATCCCCTGGAGGAGCTCTGAGCACCACCCCTGGGGTGGTGATGGACAGGGGAGTGGTCACTCCCCTTTCCTTTGTCCAGCTTCATGCCAGAGCAGGGACTGGGGATCCCTGAACCGGTGTAGACTGGATAATGCAAGGAGGGTCCCAAATGTGCCCTTCAAAGCATTTCTAGTGGTTTGGGGAGGTGTTAGGACTTTCACTCACACATGCACGCTTCTTGCTGCACCCTCACAAAATAAATCTGCATGTATGAAGAACGATGAAAGATGTCATAAATGTGTTTACAGCACAGTACTTTCCAGTAATTTGTGAGGAAAACTACTTTGCATGTTTGTTTATATTGATAAAAGCATTTGTGAACTATGTGGCAAATGGTTTATGGAGACATCGAATTCCATCCTATGAATCATCAGAAGTGTTTGATGACTCATCACCAGCATGTGTCTGATGACTCTTCACCGGATTCCTTCATATGAATCATCAGAAGTAATTAATGACTCATCACCAGTCTATAAATAGAACTGCCAAGGTGTTTCCTGTGCTTGGCTTCGAGTCTTCCTTCACTCGCAGGTGTTCCCGGTTGAGATGGATTTTCCGTGATTCTTTTCTGGAGTCGTCATTTCAGCGTGGGGCTTCATCAGAGCTTCCTTCTCTGGAGCAGATTACTTTCACAGCGGCTGGAGAATTTACAAACAGTATTCCATCTCCCTCAAATAATCGAAAACATTCCAGGAGAAGTCGGTTTGTGAGTAATACCCCTCTCGATCCTCTGTTTTCAACCTTCTTTAGGTTAGTGATCTTTTGCTGCATTATGAAAATCATTTGTCGATGCTGAGAAACCCGTGACACAAGAATATTTTCCAAAGACAGCTTGAGAAGTATTTTTAAAGGAGGCATTGAAGTTAAGTGTTGTGAGCTCCTGAAAGCATCGCTCGATATCTATGTGAAATTAGACGTTTATTCTGATTATATTTGCAGTGTCTATTGTGTGAAAACGAATAACAAAAGACAAATTTATAAGTTTGTTGTGAGTTTAATAGTTGAGCATTCAAGTGCTAATGTTTGCTGTGATTTTGCTGAAAGACTCAGTGATTGCTCAATCGAATGATAATAATTATTGTTATTTTGCTGAAAGACTGTGATATTTGTAGTTCTTTTGTTTTTTATTTGTCTTTGGTCTTAGAAATTCCTGCACCAAACACCGAGGCAACCTTCTTAGAACAACAGTGACCCTCCTTTGTGAACCAGTGTTTTTGTTTCTCTTCCCTTCCCAAATCCCTCTTCCCTATCCCTTTCCCCCGAAACTATTCGCTAGTTCCCTGTTCAGTTCAGATACGAGAGAATAGTGTTTAGGGGTGAGGGTTTTATTCAGGTGAGTGGACATGGTCTTGTCAGGAGGCTACCCCTTCCAAGCCTGTAACACCTATTTCCAAAGGGAGAGGGTGTACCACCCCATCACAAAGGAAATACTTTGTTCTGACTTCCTGGGCTTGAGCTGCTCAAGTGACAGGAGGGTAGAAACCTGTCTGAGAGGTGGCAGCAGTTGGGGCTGCTTGGAAAACCTCAAAAGGCTGTAATGCCAATAATGATGGTACTCTAAGGTGCCCCCAGAGTGCATGGAATCATACAACCAATGCATGCACCTTTTCACACAGGCTGCAATGGCAGTCCTGTAGAAGCCTTTGCATGGGCTCCCTAAGGGTGGCAAAAGAAATGCTGCAGCCCATAGGGATCCCCTGGAACCCTAAAGCCCTGGGTACCTAGGTAACATATATTAGGGACTTACAAGGGGGTACCAGTTTACCAATTTTGGGTGAAATACTAGGTTACTAGTATGCAGTGACAAAATTTAGAGGAGAGAGAGCATAATTAATGGGGTCCTGGTTAGCAGGATCCCAGTAAACACAGTCAAACACACTGACAGCAGGCAGAAAATGGTGGTAACTATGCCAAAAAGAGGGTACTTTCCAACATATTTGCATAGTCTTACAAAACTGTAGGACATGAAGCAGTGGAACTTGTTGAGGCCTCTTTCAAGTCTCGAATGACGTTGTGGACCTTAATCTTTGCCATATTTGGTTAGTGATTATGCTCATTTACATGCTCAATTTAATTAGTTGCTGTGGCCCTTCCATATCAACCATTTGCATTTTATTTTGTTTACTTATCTTGGGCTTTACTGTAGATGTAGCCAAGGTACGTTATGTTTTGTGTATCTTTGAAGCTCACTGTCACCCGTGAGGAAACCCTGGCGCTGAGCAGGTATGTTCGCTTAGTCCTGCCTATGGTGGGTTGGTTAATTAAAAAGCCATTAGGAGAGGGTTGCCTTTTAGGTGGTAGTGAAAGTAGATCCGGTAAACATATTGAGATCTTTACTGGGTTTAAAAATATTACAAATATATTTAGAAGGTTCTGTATGTTACTACATTTAATCCACACTATTGTTTACAGACATGTATTTTTCTCATTCATTACTTATGCTTTCCAATTGTTTGTTTTTTTAGCTTTTGACAGAGTGGAGTTTTGAAGAGTAAAGTCTTTTTTACTTTAGTTTCTTTGGAAAATGGTCACTAGTTCAATTTAGTGAAGATAGAAAAAAGAAAGTAAAAATACATATAGGGGGTCATTCTGACCCTGGCGGTCGGTGATAAAGCGGCGGCCAACCCGCCAACAGGCAGGCGGTCCAAAAAATACAATCCTGACCCTGGCGGGAACCGCAAACACAGCCCGCCACTTTAACACTCCGACCGCCACGGCGGGACAGACAAACAGCGCAGTGGTCACCGCCAACAGGCAGGCGGCAGACAATGTACCGCCCACCCTATCACAACACACCAATCCGCCACCTTTTCCGGGGCGGGAGCCCCGCCGATAAAAACACAGCGGAAACAGACTACGAACGGGAAAACGCTCACCTCCACACACTCCACGAGGAATCTGGACAGCATGGAACCCGAATTAAACATCCTACCAGCTCTTGTCTACCTGCTCATCTACCACGAGTACGAACGCCGGTGCAGACGACAATGGTGAGTACTGCACCTACAACACAGGGGAGGGGGGAGGGGGGAGGGGGGAGGAGGAAAGGTTACGGGCACACACATACGCGATACACCCACCCCCCCACCCCAAATACCTACACACCAATGCAGAGCAACAAGTCACAGTGACACCCCCAAACCCCCCGGAAGAATGCAAAGACATAATTAAAAAGAAGTTCCAAATTTATGTATAAAATAGGTTCATCTAAGTCATGGTAAATATGCCATATGAAATATACAAAAGAAATAATGAACATAGTGCAAAGTATAAACATATGCAATAAGTCCTGCACAGTCCGTTAAATGTCCATAGTCCGTGGGCCAATGTGTACAAACACATGGGCAAAGCCCACACAGGAGACCGGATACCATTGGAGAGAACACTGCAGGGGCATCAGATGATAAAACAACAGGCACCTCAGGGGGAAGGGAAAGGGGGGCACCTTAGCCACATGAGTCCACGACGCCAGATCCACGAGGGGCCTCCATGCCCACTGTACCATCCTGGGGAGTGCAAAGCCACAGTCCATCAGATGGATAACCGACTCCACTGGTATTGGAGGAGGCATGGTTCCCCGAGTGCTCCCTGAAGCCCTGCTCGACACTGAACCGGCACTGTCAATGGACCAGCGGTGCTTGAGACGGCGGTGCCCAGCGGAGCGGTGCTTGAGATGAAGGGCCCAGCGGAGCGGTGCAGAGACGGCGGTGCCCAGCGGAGCGGTGCTTGACAGGAAGGGCCTAGCGGAGCGGTGCTTGAGATGAAGGGCCCAGCGGAGCGGTGCAGAGACGGCGGTGCCCAGCGGAGCGGTGCTTGACAGGAAGGGCCCAGCGGAGCGGTGCTTGACAGGAAGGGCCCAGCGGAGCGGTGCAGAGACGGCGGTGCCCAGCAGAGCGGTGCTTGACAGGAAGGGCCCAGCGGGGCGGTGCTTGACAGGAAGGGCCCAGCGGAGCGGTGCTTGAGATGAAGGGCCCAGTGGAGCGGTGCTTGACAGGAAGGGCCCAGCGGAGCGGTGCTTGAGATGAAGGGCCCAGTGGAGCGGTGCAGAGACGGCGGTGCCCAGCGGAGCGGTGCTTGAGATGAAGGGCCCAGGGGGGCAGTGCTTGACAGGAAGGGCCCAGCGGAGCGGTGCTTGACAGGAAGGGCCCAGCGGAGCGGTGCAGAGACGGCGGGGCCCAGCGGAGCGGTGCTTGACAGGAAGGGCCCAGCGGAGCGGTGCTTGAGATGAAGGGCCCAGCGAAGCGGTGCTTGACAGGAAGGGCCCAGCGGAGCGGTGCTTTTCACGGCGGGGCCCTGTTCAGCGGTGCTCTTCACGGCGGGGCCCTGTTCAGCGGTGCCTGTCTTGGCGGGGCTCTGTTCAGCGGTGCTCTTCACGGTGGGGCCCTGTTCAGCGGTGCTCTTCACAGCGGGGCCCTGTTCAGCGGTGCCTGTCTTGGTGGGGCCCTGTTCAGCGGTGCCCTTCACGGCGGGGCCCTGTTCAGCGGTGCTCTTCATGGCGGGGCCCTGTTCAGCGGTGCCTGTCTTGGCGGGGCCCTGTTCAGCGGTGCTCTTCACGGCGGGGCCCTGTTCAGCGGTGCCTGTCTTGGCGGGCCCTGTTCAGCGGTGCTTGTCCTGTCTTTCAAGGAACCCAGACCTGGCCAAGACTCCCCGCTTAGTCGCCCTCCGACCTTGCGGTAACGGGGCCCTCCTGTGATGGAGTCTTGGGCCCGTGGGTGTCGTCCTTCACACCCGGTATGGGGCTGGTGGGACCCTCCTGGTGCGTTCGCATGCTGCATGTCTTCTCCGCCCTGCTGCCCTTGCCCTCCTTCGCTGCAGCTCTCTGGCCCTTGCCTCCCTTAGATGATGTGGCAGGTGACGGGGCAAGGCCACTCTCCTTGGTGGCAGCCGTCTCAGGCTTTTCGCGCCGGCCCTTGATTTTTCTTGTCCTCTTCCCAGGGGGTGGGCTGGCTGTCCCCTTGCTGCTAGCCGATGTTCCTTCCCTAGGAGCTGGTGGACTCCAATAGCCCTGCACTATGGTGATACTAGATGCAGGGCTGGTGGTGGCTGAGGTGCTCTTTGGACTCTTACCAGATGGAGGGGGTGGGTCAGGTGATGCAAAGAGGTTAATTTTGGAGAGGAAAAGTTTTTTAGGAGCAATGGGAGGGGTAGGTGCAGTGGGAATGGGAGTGGAGGAAGAGGATGTGGTTGTAGGAGAGTCAAGTGTGCTGTCTTTGGGTGCAGGTGCTTGGGCTGGAGGCTGTCGTGAGGTGGATGGCTGTTGGGTGGGTGGGTGCCTGCGTTTGTGTGTTTTGGAAGAGGGGGTGACAGACACAGTGGGAGAGGACACATGGGACGTGTAAATGGCAGTGGGCAGTGGTGACTGCACATGTGCTGACTGTAATGGAGGGTGTGCTGGTGATGGAAGTACTGGCTGATGGTGGTGTGCATGCAGGTGTGAGTGTAGACGTCACAGGGAGGGAGGAGGGAGACGAGGAGGAGGGGGACACAGAGGTGGTAGTGACTGTTGGCATGTCTGCATCTGGATGTTGTTTGTGTGAATGCTTGTGGGATCTGTGGTGCTTATGTCTGGATGAGCTGCCCTTGGGTGTTGAGGTGTGTGCAGGCTGGTCTGATGGTGTGAATGGGATAGGCAGAGGAACAGGGGAGTGGGACTGGGTGGAGGGAGTTAGTAGAGGGAGGCTGGAGACAGGGACAATGGCTGCCGTCAGTGCTGAGGCCAGAGCGTTGAACGATCGCTGATGGGCAGCCTGACCCGAATGAATGCCCTCCAGGTATGCATTGCTCCGATGCACCTCCCTTTCTACACCCTGGATGGCATTCAAAAGGGTAGACTGCCCAAGAATGATGGTCTGGAGGAGGTCAATGACCTCCTCACTGAGGGCAGCAGGGGTAACTGGGGCAGGGCCTGAGGTGCCTGGGGCAAAGGAGATGCCCGCCTTCCTGGGCGAGCGGGCACGGAGCGAAGGCCGAGGGGCTGCTGGGAGGGCGGGGCTGGTGCGCTGGGTGGCGGCTGTACCTGTTGTGGCGGTGGGCACGGATGTTGCCGCCACCGCAAGGGAGCTCCCTTCCGAGGACGTGTCGGTGTTGCTGAGGTCTCCACGGGTCCCCGTTGTGGAGCTCCCCTCGCCCTCCGTCTCACTGGTGAACTCGGAGTCGGTTGCATGGCCCTCCGGGGCCATGTGAGATGCAGCTCCCTCGTGCGCCGATGCCACTTCTCCTCCGCCTGATGATGCTAATGCACACATGCACAGGAAGAAAAAGAAAATGGGTGGGGGGGAGAAATGAAGACAGGTTGAGTGCATGCATTGGCAACACCGTTGGCGGAGAGGACAGACACAGAAGCCCCCTGCACTACGCTGCGCAATCGGGGTACACTACTCAGTTATTGTGAGTAGGCCTACAGGTCTATGGACGACAAATGCACACATGGGTGATGCAGGACCATGGATAGCTGTACTTAGCACCCTACAGAGGTGGGGGGCGGGGGCACAGGGCCATGCCTAACGGAGGGGACTAGCCTACAGAAAGCGCCCTGGCCTTGAGTTACCCACAGCCCTCCTCCCCAACCCAGACACCTCCACTGCGCGCAAAGATAGCAGAATGTGCTGATACTCACCCCCGTGTGTCTGCTGTGATGTCCTCACGCGCCCATCCAAATCGGGTAGGCCACCGCCAGGATCCGGGACATCAGGCGGGTCAATTGGCGGCTGGCACCCCTCCTACGTTGAAAGGCCATCCCCAGCAGAGACTCGGCGGTCTTTCTGGTCCCGCAGCGGATGTCCTCCCACCTCTTTCGGCAGTGGGTGCCCCGTCTGTTGTGGACCTCCAGGGCCCGGACGTCCTTCGCGATGGCACGCCAAATGTCGATCTTCTGATGGGCGCTGACCTATGTGACATGTACAGGGAGGGAAAGGAAATATCATCACTTTTCTGCATGGTCGATGTGAGTGGCCCCCCCTCCCCAATCTTGCCATGTGGCACATGCTCTCATCTGTCGTGCGTTGCACTCCTCATTCGCTCCCCTCCTCACCATCTTACATCCAACCCACTCAACACAGGCATAGCCCATTCAGCGTGCACCCTGTGTACCAACCTGTTGGTCTGGAGGACCGTAGAGTAGCGCATACTGGGGGAGGACCCCATCAACAAGTTTCTCCAATTCCTCAGATGTGAAGGCAGGGGCCCTTTCCCCAGTCGCAGCAGCCATAGTATCTCCCAGACCGAGGTCACAGCAGCACTTGCAGTATAGGTCCTCTCCTGTGGATGATCAGGTCTCGAGTGATTAATCAGATAGAAAATGGCGGCCACGCCCGCGGCAGTGCGTACCGCGGCGGTGCGTACCGCGACCGCCGGCGCACATCGTCATTGGCTCATGCAACCCATAGGGTGCAATGTTAACCAATGCGGCTTCGCACCGCGGTCTTCGACCGCCTACCGCCACGGTGTGCCACGCCAGCGCATTGACCTCACATCCCACTGTCACACTTCACAGGTCAGGCAGCCGCCATTTCAAGGGCCCACATGGCATAATTTCAACTGCGTCACACAGGCCCAGGCCGTGCATTGCCACTCATACAAGCCTTTCAATGCATTGCGATTCTTTTACTGTGCAAGCTGTGTGAACGAACCTGTGGTTTGCTTGACTTTCTGCTCCATGTTGTCCTTCCTAGGCACCGTCCACTGGGACTTGCGAGTAGAAGGATAAATCCTCCCGTGTACCGACCGCTGGTGGGCCTGTCGACAATGGAAGAACGACATGTTATACTTAGATACAGACTTGACAGAGCCACTATACATGAACTGTGTGCCCAGCTGGAGCCAGACCTGATGTCCCCCATCCGCCAACCCACAGGGATTCCCCCTCTGGTGCAGGTTCTGTCAGTACTCCATTTTTTGGCAAGTGGGTCTTTTCAGACAACAGTGGCCATGTCATCAGGGATGTCTCAGCCTATGTTTTCTAAGGTTTTGTCCAGAGTGTTGTCTGCCCTGATGAAATACATGCGGAGCTACATTGTTTTCCCTAAGGAGGATGATTTGGCTACAGTGAAGGGTGATTTCTATGCCCTTGGACACATCCCCAACATCATTGGTGCCATTGATGGGACCCATGTGGCTTTGGTTCCCCCCAGTGGAAGTGAGCAGGTGTACAGAAACAGAAAAAGTTATCATTCGATGAATGTCCAGATGGTCTGTTTGGCTGACCAGTACATCTCCCATGTAAATGCCAAGTTCCCTGGGTCAGTGCATGACGCGTATGTTATGAGAAATAGCAGCATCCCTTATATGATGGAACAGCTACAGAGACACCGTGTGTGGTTATTGGGTGACTCTGGTTACCCCAACCTCTCCTGGCTATTGACCCCAGTGAGGAATCCCCGGACCAGGGCAGAGGAACGGTACAATGAGGCCCATGGGTGAACTAGGAGGATCATAGAAAGGACCTTCGGCATCCTGAAAGCCAGGTTTAGGTGCCTACATATGACTGGTGGATCCCTAATGTACTCACCAAAGAAGGTGTGCCATATCATCGTGGCCTGCTGTATGCTTCACAACCTGGCTTTGCGACGCCAGGTGCCTTTCCTGCAGGAGGATGGTCCAGATGGTGGTGTTGTAGCAGCTGTGGAGCCTGTGGAGAGTGAAGAGGAGGAAGACGACGGGGACGACACGGACAACAGGGAAACAGTCATACGACAATACTTTCAGTAGCACACAGGTAAGAAACAGCCACCCCAATTTACATTTACCTAAGGCCTCCTGCGTCTCTACTGTCTGTGTTTCCCCCCAGTTCCTTTTAAGTTAATTGTGACATTCCCTTCCGTTTTCAGAGCTGTATGACCGACTGCGTGACTACTGCTTTGTTTGCCCATGGACTAAAGCTTATTGACATTGGTATGTTGTCATCACATTGTTACTGAACATAATTGCACCGTTATGTGTGATACATTTGTGAAAGATACAAGCAGACTCCTGTTATTTTAAGTGCAATGAGTGATTTATTTCAAGTGCTACATATAGGTAAATGATTGGGAAGCGGGGATGGGTGGGGGTGGAGTAATGTCCATGGCAGAGTCCAGTTCTCAGTCGCACAGGTGCATTGTCCATATGCCTGTGGAAGGATGGAGCAGGGGCAATTCAAGGTTGGACACAGTGACTATGTGGGACAGTGGGACGACATCAGGGGGTATCATATGCTGGCGGGGGTATTGCAATCCTACTCTGTCTTCTTGTGAGATCTCAGGTTCCGCTTGCGGGGTGGTTCTTCTTCAGCAGGAGGTGGGGTTCTGGTGGCCTGTCGTTGTGTGGGGGCCTCCTGCCCACTAGCGCTGGTGGATGTTGTAGCCTGTTCCTGGTCCTGGCTTGTGACAGGGGCCCTTTGTGGTGCCACATGGTCCCGCAATGTGGTGACTATCTGGTTAAGGGCCAGGACGATGGTCCCCATTGCGGAACCGATGTTCCTCAGTTTGTCTCTGAACCCCATGTACCGTTCCTCCTGCTGTGCCTGGATCTCCTGGAACCTGGCCAGTACCGTCGCCATCGTCTCCTGGGAGTGGTGGTATGCTCCCATGATGGTGGTGAGGGCCTCTTGGAGAGTGGGTTCCCTGGGCCTGTCCCCCCCCTGTCGCACAGCAGCCCTCCCAGTTCCCCTGTGTTCCTGGGCCTCTGTCCCCTGGACGGTGTGCCCACTACCACTGCCCCCAGGTCCCTGTGGTTGTTGGGGTGGTGGGTCAACCTGGGTGCCCTGTAGTGGCGGACACACCGCTGATTGACGTGTCCTGGAGACAGAGGCATGGGCCCGCTGGGTGGGAGCTGTGCTGGTGTTCCCAGAGGGGGTTGGGTCTGGTGTAGCCTGTGGCTGTCTGTGGGGAACCGACTGTCCAGAGGTCCCCGATGGGCCGGGCTGGTCATCTGGCTCCAGGGAGACAGAGCTGCTGTCATCGCTGGGGGCCTCATCTGGGGGTGGGATGGACATCTCTGGACCCTCCGTGGCGGTGTGGTGGCGTTCGGGTCCTGCAGGGGTATTAAGGTATGGTTATAGCTTCTGTGTGTGGCATTTCGTGTGATGGGTGGGTGTCCGTGTACCCAAGTGCAGGCATTCCCTTGTGGGGGCTTTTGTGAGGGTGGCTTGTGGGGGTTATGTGTCTGTGCAGTGGGCATGCTTTGGTGATGGGTCTCCATGCTTTGTGGTCGCATGCAGGGCTTGGTGTTTGGATGGGTGGGTTGTGATGGTGAGCCATTTGCAAGGAGTTGGTGTGATGGGGGTGGGGGTGAGGGTGGGGGTATGTGCTGGCATGCAGGTGGGGTGGGGGTGGGAAGTAGTAGTTAAGATTTGACTTACCAGAGTCCATTCCTCCAGATACTCCTGCGAGGCCCTCAGGATGCAGGATGTGCAAGACTTCCTCCTCCCATGCTGTAAATTCTGGGGGAGTAGGTGGGGGTCCGCCGCCAGTCTTCTGCACCACAATGTTGTGCCTTGATACCATGGAACGCACCTTCCCCCGTAGGTCGTTCCATCGCTTCCTGATGTCATCCCGATTGCGTGGATGCTGTCCCACCGCGTTGACCCTGTCCACTATCCTTTGCCATAGCTCCATCTTCCTAGCTATTGTGG
Organism: Pleurodeles waltl; assembly: GCF_031143425.1. NCBI lineage: Eukaryota > Metazoa > Chordata > Amphibia > Caudata > Salamandridae > Pleurodeles > Pleurodeles waltl. Next base: position 1,525,315,975 of record NC_090446.1, on the reverse strand, counting down.
TGTGCTGCACCTGTGCCCCGAATAGCTGGGGCTCTACACGGACTATTTCCTCCACCATGACCCTGAGTTCTGCGTCAGAGAACCTGGGGTGTCTTTGGGGTGCCATGGGGTGGTGTGGATGAGGTGAGGGGTGGTGTATGTGTTGTGGAGTGTAATGTGTGTGGTGGTGTATGGTGTTTTGTGCGTGGTAATTGTGTGGGTGATGTTGTGATTTGCCTTGGTGTGATGGTCTACTCTAAGCAGTGCTGTCCCTCTCGGTCCTTGATTCGCAATTGTTGTCGTAGGGGTTTGTGGGTGATGTGGGTGTCTGTTTTATTTTGTATTGGGTGTGTGGGAGTGGTGTGTATATGTATCTCAGGTGTGTGTGTTTCAAATTGACCAATGTGGGGATGTTTTGTAAAGGTGTGTGTATTTCGACCGCAGCGGTGTGTACCGCCAATAGAATTCCGCGGTTGAAAGACCGCCGCGTGAATTCGTGGGTCGTAATGGCATGGGCGTATTTCTGTTGGCGTGACGGTGGAGGTTTGGTCATCGCCATTTTTTCACTGACCTTTGGTGTGGCGGACTTTTGTGGATGTCGGGTTTTTGGAGGTTTTCAAGTTGCGGGTCAGAATGACCGTGGCGGTTTGCCACGGCCACGGCGGTGTTATGGCGGGCTTCTGACCGGCGGTAGGCGCCTTTTACCGCCGAGGTCAGAATGACCCCCATAGTTTACTTTTGTCTAACACTTGTAAAAGTGTGAGTGCTTTTTGTTTAGTAATCGTAAAACATATACCACAGTTTTACTTACTTCCGGGAAGAAATTTAAATTACTCCTGAATAATTTGCATACTTTTAGTAATTTTGTATTATGCTTTAAAATTCCCACAATAATAGTGATACTCAAATTTGAGTTAATATGCACCATTAGTGCTAAACACTTACTGAAGCTGCACAATTCAGAACAAAAATGTATCCCAAACACACAGAAACAACAGAACACAAGCAACTGTTGTTCACGGTGCTTTTGTTGTTTGCACTTTGCTCAAATCCCATAATTTTTCTGAAATTTGAGGTAATTATGTGAAACCAAATTACATGGATTTTGCATGTTCCTAATTTTTGTCAGGCAGCATGACAAACATATGTCTTCTTTGCTTAGGATGCAGGCACAATTCTAGATTAGTGTTAGAAATGGGGTCTCTAGTTGGCAGTGGTTTGTACCTAAGTAGGGACCCTCACTCTAGTCAGGGTAAGGGAGCCACACAGCTAAGATAACCCCTGCTCACACCCTTGGTAGCTTGGCTTAAGCAGATAGGCGTATCTGAAAGGCAATGTGTAAAGTATGTGTACACACACACAGTAACACACCATAAAAGTACTCCACATCAATTTAGAAAAATAGCCAATATTTATCTGAGTAGAACCAGACCAAAATGACAAAAATTCAACATACACAAGTAAAGATACGAAACACAATAAATCCAATTGGGGCTATCATGGCGTCTTGACGGAGTTGGTTCTTCCAACGGTCGAACGCCACTCTCAAGGGAGTATGGGCCGGTCACGGAGTCGCACAGACCCTGGGTACAGTCCCTTGGAAAACAGTGGAGAAACAAAGATGTTGCATTGGCCGTGGAGGTGAGGCGTTGCTGAAGCATGTGCGGGCTGGTTCATTACTGCTACCGGGAACGTGAAACATTGGTTCCTTACGGTTAGGCACGGGTGGTGAGGCATTGGTTCCTTAGGTTGCAGGGGAGGTGATGTGGCATGGGTTGCAAGGCATTGGTTCCTTACGACCCTGTGGGTTCAATTAATCCAGCAGGTCAAGATGCGAGATGTTGCAATCACACCACAGGGTCACAGGGTCACAGGTTCTGCGGCGGAGTTAGGTGTCCCAGACATCAGGGTCACAGCACTCGGGACTCACGTTGTAGTGGTTCTTCGGCGGCACTGTGGCAGTATCTGGCTTGTGTTGCTGGTTGCAGTCATTGCACTCAGTGCCAACTGCAGCTCCAGTGCAGGCAGCGACACAGAGACGGAGAGCGGCATCGGCTCTGACGTCACTCTGGAGTCAATGTGCTTAGTTTCATCCTAGTTGCACCCAAACTCACCTCCAAGGGCTCAGGAACTGGGTTTGGCACCGCTTGACAAGTCAGGACTCTCAGCAAGAGAGCCCAGGCACTGGCAGGTGAAGTCTCTGATGCACCTGAGACTTATAAACAGGAGGCAAGCCCAGTTCAAGCCCTTGGAGAACCTTGGAAATCAGGATGTAGAAAGCCAAGTCCAGTCTTTTCATTCCCAGGACAGAAGCAGCAAGCATCAGGCCAGCACATCAAAGCAACAGGCAACAGCAGAGTGGCAGTTCCCTCCTGCAGCATCCAGCTCTTCTTCTTGGCAGAATTTCCTTAGTCCAGAAGATTTCTAACTTTGTGGTGTCAGAGTTCCAGTACTTTTACCCATTTCTGTCTTTGAAGTAGTCAAACTACGAAGGGAAGTCTTTGTAGTCCATGGGACCCTGCCTCTCCCTGCCCTGGCCCCAGATACACTCGGGGGTGGATACTGCTTTGGTTGAGGACAGGCACAGCCTTATTCAGGTGCAAGTGTTAGCACTTTCCACCACTATAGCTCAGGAAGACCCTTCAGCGTGGTGATGGGCCATCAGGATAGCAGGGCACACCTCAGCTCCCTTTGTGTGACTGTCTAGAGGGAATGCACAAACAGGCCAACTGTCATCCTGACCCAGATGTACATTCAGCAGACAGGCAGAGGCACAGAATGGTTAAGCAAGAAAATGCCCACTTTCTAAAAGTGACAATTTCAAAACGTAGAATTCTAAAACCAACTTTACCAAAAGATGGCATTTTAAATTGTGAGTTCAGAGACCCCTAAACTCCATACCTCGCTCCTAATGGGAAATTACACTTCAAGGTAGTCCACATGTTACCCTATGGGAGTGATAGGCCTTGCAATAGTTAAAACCTAATTTAGCAGTATTTCACTATCAGGACATGTAAAATACAATAGTACATGCCCTGCCTTTTAAATACACTGCACCCTGCCCATGGGTCTACCTTGGGCCTACCTGAGGGGTGATTTACATGTAGTAAAAGGAAAGGTTTGGGCCTGGCAAGTGGGTACATTTGCCAGGTCGACGTGGCAACACAAAACTGCACACACAGGCACTGCAGTGGCAGGTCTCAGACATGTTTATAGGGCTACTCATGTGGCTGGCACAATCAGTGCTGCAGGCCCACTAGTAGCATTTGGTTTACATGCCCTGGGCACACATAGTACACTTTACTAGGGACTTACTAGTAAATCAAATATGCCAATCATGGAGAAACCAATCACCAATACAATTTAGACAGAGAGCACTTGCACTTTAGTAAAGGGGGGATGGAGGAGGGAAGAGTCTGTGGAAAGGGTTAGGGAGATCATAGTAGCAGGGTGAGATAAATGAGGGAGAATTTAGTAGGGTTGTTTGGGAGATCATGGTGGTAAGGTGAGGTTTGGGTGAGTTAGATGTGGAAGAGGAGGGAAGAGCTTAGACAGGGCTATTTAGGAGATGAAAGTAGTAGAATGGATTTGGGATGAGTCAGAGTGAGAATGGAGGATATATTGATAGAGACATGACATATGATGATGGGTAGACAAAAGTGTGATATAAAAT